>NC_142480.1:44358409-44661439 GCF_049115385.1 Moschus berezovskii | reverse complement strand
TCTTGTTGCAGAGCATAGGCTCTAGGGAGCGTGGGCTTCAGGAGTTGCAGCTGCCAGTCTTTATAGCACAGGTAGTTGTGGCGCACGGGATTAGTTGCCCCATGGCATGTGGGGTCTTCCCAGATCAGGGATCGAACCTGCATCTCCTGCATTGGCAGGCAAATTCTTTTCCACTGAGCCACCTGGGACGCCCTCTAGGTATTTTGTTTTGAGGAGCCTGGAGGAGATGTGAGCTGCAGTTAGGAACATGAGGGTTATCTGCTTTGTGTTTCTTCTCTTCAGCCAGGTCATGAGCTCTAGGAAGTCAGGATCAGGGCAGGCTTATAGTTACCGAGGTATGCATACCCAGAGGCTAGATGTAAATTCCTGGTGGGTGGTGGGTGCGTCTGGGTGGTATGGCCATACTCCTGAGACAACTACAACCCACCTCTTCAGACACTCCTTCCCCAGCAGCCGATGCAGGGGGTGTGGATTCCATCTCTGGTCAGGGAACTAAGATCCTCACCTCACAAGGGACCCCAAGCAAGGACCACCAGCTGGACCCAGACAACCCACAGAATTGTGCAAAACTGTTTTCTTTCAGCCACTAAGTTTTGGAGCTATTTGTTCCTGCTACAATAGAAAACTGCAACCGTCTCCCTCATCAGACTATGTTGTTGTTTTTCAGTTGCTTAGTTGTGTTTGACTCTTTGCAACCCCATGGATTGTAGCACACCAGGCTCCTCTTGTCTTCCACTATCCCCCAGAGTTTGCTCGAATTCATGCTGTTTGACATCAGACTGAGTTCCCCTAAAAAGCAGGAGTAGGTTCCCTGACCACTCCAGACCTCTGGTCTGAGTCCAGAGCCTGAGAAGGACCAAGTGTTCATCAAACATTCCTCGAGTGAATAAATGAAACCCATCAAAATTCCACCGTTCACCCTGAGATAGAATAGATTTATTAGCAAGAGGTAATCAGGAAACATATATTTTTACAAAAATGGAAATTGTTTTCCAAACAAGCTGTAAGTTGAAATATTATAGGACTTGAAATAGAATTCTCATACCACTAGGTATTGCTTACAGCAAAAGTTGTCTGTTTGTCGGAGTGGAGCATGCCTGCCACTTCAGAGTTGACCTGTGTTTTCTATACTGTACAATGTAAAAAATAGATGGTAGTATTCACAGAATAAGCACTACAGTACTATATTCCTGCTAGAAGGCATTTAGACAGGACTACAGTATATGCAATAAAAACACTTGGTTATTGAGTTCCTAAATCTACAGTGTGGTACTATTTTTCACAAGGCATACAGACTGGGAGCATCTCAACGTAAGCTTTGTAGTGACCATTAGGCGGCTCAAAGAGGAAAAGTGACATTTTTCACGTGTTCTCGACTTGCAGTGGATGCTGACCGCCTTTGGCAAAGTCGACACGACTTGGTGTTGTGATTCTGTTTTCCTCGGGAAGTTCTGGGGCCTTGTCCAGGGTTACAGAGACCTATGGTCATGCCCCCTGGTGCTGTTTCCAGAGCCAGGAGAGGCACGGCGCCGAGGCGGCGGCCTCGAGGGCTATCGCGGGGCGTGGTTCTCAGCGGACAGGACCCTGTGCCCTCCGGGTCACTGGGAGGTGCGGAGTTTGGAGACCTGCGATTTGGGCTGGAAAAGCTGCTCTGGAAATCGGCGTCACCATCAGCAGGAAGATTTGTCGATGACCAGACTCCGGGGTATGGTTCCCCCTCCCGCCTCCCCCCACCCCCCACCCCCAACCCAGTTATCACAACTATGTGGAACATGCCGGAGGATGTTGCCTGGCCAACTCAGCCCAGGGGCCTGGGCTGGGGACGGACAGAAGCAGGACAGGTGCCTAAGAGTCGTGTATGCGCGGGGTCTGTTTTCCCTTCGGAGACGAGTAAGGGGCCGTGAAGGACAGACTGAGGGGACGGTTGATGAAAAGAACCAGGCACTGCAGGAGACGATGGCTGGGGAGGGCAGACAAAGTCTTAAACGGTGCAGAAATTCATATTCTGGTTCTATGGGAATCTAAGAACAAGAACGGATTTGTATTCTTGGAGAAGCACATACTAAAGAAGAAAACCCAGAGAAACCAAAAGACTATGTACAGTATCATATAGCACGTGTCCATGGGAGCGGCTGGATCTGGGCTGGGTACCGGCTTCAGGTGGGGAGTTTTGGTTCTATTCGGAGAGAAGACTCGTAGAGGCTTTCTTCATCCATTACAAAAGATTGGTCCAGTAAATACTGGGTTACCTGAGAAAAGGAAAAGAGAAGAAGGAATGCAAGCTGATGCGATCTTCATAATATACTATGAGACCACTCAGGTGGCCACCGAGTGTCTCCCAGGAATCAGGCAGCATCACGGAGAGAGGGGGCATCAGGCTTGCACATGAGGCAAAGAGGCATTAAAAACAATGTGTCTTTTTTTAATGTTTATGATTTTGCTTCTTTATTATTATTATGTTTTGGCCGCACTGCAAGGCATGTGGGATCTTAATTCGTCAACCAGGATTGAACCTGTGTCCCCTGCACTGGAAGGCAGACTGTTAACCACTGGACCACCATTGAAGTCCCTGTTGTATCTTTAATACAATTTTTTAGTATTGTCTTAATTTTTTGTCTTCATAGTAATAGAAAATCACATACGGTCAAAATTACTCTGGACCATCATTCCTATGCGTTAGAAGACATATTTTAGGCTCATATCAAAAAATCGTCTATACCTATGGGACTTGCCTGGTGGTCCAGTGGCTAAGACTTCACACCCCCAATGCAAGGGGCCAGGGTTCCATCCCGGTTGGGGAACTAGAACCCTACATGCTGCAACTAAGAGTCCAAGTGCTGCTGCTTGCTAAAGATCCTTCATGGTGAAACAAAAACCTGGTACAGCCAAAAAAATAGGTATTTCAAAACACAATCATCTCTATCTGTAGACTTCCCTGGTGGCTCAGCTGGTAAAGAATCCGCCTGCAATGTGGGAGACCTGGGAAGATTCCCCTGGAGAAGGGAATGGCTACCTACTCCAGTATTCTGGCCTGGAGAATTCCACGGACTGTATAGTCCATGGGGTCGCAAAGAGTTGGACATGAATGAGCAACTTTCACGTTCATATCTATATCTATACATCGAAAATGTCAATTGCAGCATCTAGGCTGTGGATGTATGGGTGTTCACAGTTCCTTCGTGCGTGTGTGCTCAGCTGCTTCAGTTGTGTCTGACTCTTTGTGACCCTATGGACTGTAGTCCGCCAGGCTCCTCTGTCCATGGGATTCTGTAGGCAAGAATACTGGAGTGGGTTACCATTTCCTACTCCAGAGACAGTTTTTTCAGTGTTTCCATATGTTGGAAAAATGTTCTTAAATATCAGGATTATGTAGCATGAGAGAGAATCCCCCAGGAGCTGACCGTGGAAGTTGAGGCTGTGTAAGAAAGAGGCTCCCTGTTCTTCCCCTCACGAGGCTCACTCCAGGGCAAAATCTCAGAGTGGATAGTCAGGGAGAGTCACCACATGGATTAAACTATTCTCCTTCCTCCATGTGCCCCACTTTACCCAGCTCCCGAGTGCTTTGTTGGACACCTGTGTGTTAAATGTACAATGAGAGGTCAGAGCCTACATCTCACAGGCAGACCCCCACCCTTCATAAAGAATCTCTCCAAGGCTCAGCAGTGGCTCAGATGGTAAAGAATCTGTCTGCAACATGGGAGATCTGGGTTCCATCCCTGGGTCAGAAAGATCCACTGGAGAAGAGAATGGCAACCCACTCCAGTATTCTTGCCTGGAGAATTCCATGGACAGAGCAGCCTGGCAGGCTACAGTCCATGGGGTCCCAAAGAGTCAGACAGGACTGAGCAACTAAACACTTTCACGTTTCCAAGGTTCAGTGGCTTGTCAGTTGTTTGGAGCTGGTTCATGTTTTTCCACAGACACTTAGATCAGGAGGAAGAAAACAGTTACATTTCTTAGTATGTAATTGGGAACCTTCTGATAGCTGCTGGAGAAAAATCAAGTCCTTGTGAGCTTCTTTGCTAGTTGACCCTCTGCTACTGTGAGGGACAGACCCGGTTGTCTAGGATGCTGACCATTAGTCACTGATGAAAAGGTTACTGTGTCTGATTCATGGCTCTCAACCAGCACCTCCAGGAAGATGACCTCAGATTTCATGTCTAGACAAACTCTGATAAAGATGTGGCAATCTTACAGCTATGGGAAATAGACCAGACTTTTATATTTTTCTGTCTTTTAAAAAGTTACTTATTTTTATTTCTTGGCCATGCCATGTAGCATGTGGGATCTTAGTACCCCAACCAGGGATTGAACCCATGCCTCCTGAAGTAGAAGGGCAGAGTCTTAACCACTGGACCACCAGGGAAGTCCCAGAACCAGACTTTTATATCTAGCTAGTAGCTTCATACGAACAGTTCTTTGTAGAGCACAAAATCTCAACCTTCCAAACACTCTGGAAATCAGCAGACTGGTCAGTTTTCTCCATCATGAGCATTTGTTTCCCTAAGTGTTGCTTCTGTTGAGACTGGCAGCAAACACCCCACTGCAAAGTTGTTAACAGAAGGAGCCTGAAGGGCATGCGATCCATGGATTGTAGGCTCTTCTGTCCAAGGGATTTCCCAGGCAAGAATACTGGATTGGGCTGTCATTTCCTTCTGCAAATCTAAAGGGCAGTAACATTTATTTGTGTTGCACATTGGAGCTGAAGGGCAAGATTAAGAAGGGGGCAAAGGCCTAATACAGTGCCTGGAATCTGGTAAGTGTTCCATAAGCAGAAAGAATGAGTGAATGACAAGGAAAAAGTGGCACACTTGATTAAGGTTCCTCTTCTCCCTGTGGCTATCAGCTATAAGACACAGTGAGTTCATGGAACCTGGCAGGAGACAGGGCAAGTCTATCACAAAGGAGTGCATGCATGTTCAGTTGTGTCCGACTCTTTGTGACCTCATGGACTGTAGCCCACCAGACTCCTCTGTCCATGGGATTTCCCAGGCAAGTAAACTAGACTGGGTTGCCATTTCCTCCTCTAGGGGATCTTCCCAACCCAGGGATTGAACCCAAATCTCTTACATCTCCTGCACTGGCCAGCAGATTCTTTACCACTGAGCCATGTGGGAAGCCTCAAAGAAATATGTGCGTGTGTGTGGTCTGCTAACAGAGTGAAAAAAAAGTTTTGCTGTGCTTGCAAACACACACAAAGAATGAGTGATGCGACTGGCGTTGGGAGGGGAACTTACTTGGAGGCTGGGGGACTTTCTGCTGGGTGCCCTTTCTAGCTGTGAATTTTGAAACTGGTGAGCATTTCGAAAAGATGTGATAAACACGTCCTCTCTTGCCTCCGAGGAGACCAGCATGATTCTAAGCCATCCTGAGGCAGGTAAAGATCAGACGGGAGCTATGGGATGACCACAAGCTCTGTCTGAAGGAGGGGGAACTCGTGGAGGGTCAGGGGACAGCACACAGGGAGGAGGGCTTCCTGGAAGAGTGGGGCCCAGAGAATTCAAGGCAGAAAATGCTTGGGTTTGGAGCGGGAGGGGAAGAGGCAGGAAGAAGAGGGGTGCTGCCACAGCACTCGTGAGAAATCAGAAGTGACTGCAAATGCTGCCAGCTCACCTTTGCTTGGTGCTCAATCTTGTAGGCAGTTTGTTGAAACTGGCGGATCTCTCGGATGATGTGGGATATCTGCGGGAAAGAATGAGAATTTTAAATATTTATTTTAACTTATATTTATTATTTATTTGGCTGCGACATGTCTTAGTTGCCACATGTGGGATCTAGTTCCCTGACCAGGGATCAAACCTGTGTCTCTTGCATTGGGGGCATGGAGTCTTAGCCAATGGGCCACCACAGAAGTCCCAGGAAGGCAAATTTTAGAAACAATTTGCTCTTAGTACCACCCCAGGACCCCTCCCCCTGCAGAACAGAAGGAACATCAATAGCCATCAACTCAGCCTCTTAATTTACCTCCTGGGAGATGCTACTGAAGCATCATGATTTTCCTTACACCAGCAACCTGCCTCAAAGGCTGATCCTTGGTAAGAATCGATAAATCTACAGGTTATAAGGGGTAACACAGACTATCTGTCCTTCTCTGACTTATTTCACCGATCACAATATCCTCAAGGTCCATCCACGTTGCTGCAAATGGCAGAAACTCACTCAATGTATTTATTTATTGAAGTATAGGCAATGCACATTGTTATATGTTACAGGTGCACAGCACAGTGATTTACAATGTTTAAAGGTTACACTCCATTTGTAGCTATTATAAAACACTGGGTATATTCCCCATGTTGTACACTATATCCTTAGAGCTTATTTTATACATAACATTTTGTACCTCTTAGAACTCCATTCTTTTTTAAGGCTGAATAATATTTCAGTGTGTGTGTGTGCATATATATATATATATACACATATACACACCACATCTTCTTTTGGAGAAGGAAATGGCAACCCACTCCAGAATTCTTGAAAATTCGATGGACAGAGGAGCCTGGTGGGCTACAGTCCATGGGGTTGCAAGAGGCAGAAACGACTTAGTGATTAAACCACCACCACCACCACCACCACATCTTCTTTATCCATTCATATAATCTATAATAAACACTGAATCATTATGTCATATACCTGAAACTATCACAGTATTGTAAATCAACTATACTTCAATAAAAAGATGCATATTCTGAAATGTAAAGCATATATTCAGTCAGATCACACTAACGATGATGAAAATTATTTTAAAGACTCACAGACAATATAGTAACAGAAAATTACCAATCATTTTCTTTGAGTAGTGAAAATAAATGAGTGATTTTGTTGTTAAAAACAAAAAATCCTGATGACCCTGATGCTGGGAAAGATTGAGGGCAGGAAGAGAAGGGGGTGGCAGAGGATGAGATGGTTAGATAGCACCACTGACTCAATGGACTTGAGTTTGAGTGAACTCTGGGAGATGGTGAAGGACAGGGAAGCCTGGTGTGCTGCAGTCCATGGGGTCACAAAGAGTCAGACATGACTTAAGGACTGAAAAACAACAAAAATTACAGCATGTGATTGAGAGAGAAACACATCACTTGAGCAGTGGTGCCAGCTTATCCAACATCCTAAAGCAGCTCCCCTCAACTCCAGCAACAGCTAAAGGCCACTTTCCATGTGCCCGCGGTGTGCAGGACCACACAAAGTCTCCCCATCCTGCCACTAGGGCAGTGCTGCCAACTTGCCCTCGACAGAGAAATCTTACCAATTAAACAAAACCTTAGGAGGAAGCCCATGACACAGAACCAATACAAATGGAGGCTCTCTGGCTGGAGACAACAGGGGAGAAGGATGGGTACAAACAAGGCTCCCTGCTGGAAGGGGGTCTTCATCTCCCCTCCCAGGTCCTAGATTTCTCTGGGGAAACTGGAAACCTACTTGCTTAGGAGGTGTTGCAGAAATGATTCTGCTGTGGCCACATAAAGCAGGGACTTATCTAGGACTTCCCTCATGGTCTCAGTGGTTAAGAATCTGCCTGTCAATGCAGGGGACACAGGTTTGATCCCTGGTCCGGAAAGATCCCACATGCCTCGGGGCAAATATGCCCATGCACCGCAACTACTGAGCCTGTGCTTAGAGCCTGTGAGCTGCAACTTCTGAAGCCTGTGTGCCTGAGAACCTGTGCTCTGCAACAAGAGAAGCCACTGCGATGAGGCTCCTGTGCACCGCAACCAGAGAAAACCCATGTGTAGCAGTGAAGCCCCAACACAGTCAAAAATAGATAAAATAAAGCTTTAAAAAAAAGCAAGTGCTTATCTGAACAACACTGGATGGGCTTGGAATAAAGATACACCTTTTGGAGTCAGACAGAGCCCCAGACCCGGCTCTGCCCTTTAACTTAGGGGTGATCTTGGGCTGGTCCTGGATCACGCCCAGCCTCAGCTTGCTCCCCTGTAAGGTGGACAACACACCCACTCCTCAGTCTATAGGCGTTAGAGGAGAGAATGGAGGTACCGCTGGCTCAGGGCAGGCCAATGCTAACCGCCACTTAAGGGGGTGACTGGTCTTACAGGAGGAGCTGGGCTCAGGCTCCCCCCGAGTCGGCCAGGCCTGGAGGCAGAGCTCCGGTGGGCCCGGGCTCGGGTTTTGATGTCCCCCTGCCCCTGCCCCCCTCTGCTGCGGGGAACTCACCATTCTCATCTTGGAGAAGTTGACCAGGCCGTCCTCCGTGTAGTTGGGCGTACCCTCTTCGATGAAAGCCAGGTCAGTGAGGTACATCCCCAGGTAAGGGACACAGGGCGGGTCGCAACTTTGAAGCAAATGGCATTGACAGAGGTTTTTCACTTAAAATGCTGGCGCCTCTCCCAAGAACAGACACACCCCTGTGGGTCACTCACTTTGCTGGATGGAAACGGGTTTCTATTTGCCAAGAGCTAACAGTAGCGCTTGGGCCTGAATTGCCTGCTGGGTGAGAGGGTCAGTCCTCCGGATGGTGGGGGTGACATGGTGTCAGCTGGGGCTTCTCGGTGGACCATCCCCTCTCACCCCAAGCCTGAAGGTCCCCCTCTACCGGCCTGCTCCCCCTCCCAGATAGAGTGCCGGGGCTTGGCCGCCAGCCCCCGCCAGGCTCTCCTTTCCTTTCCTTTCCGTCTCTCCCCTGAAACTCTCCATTGCAACCCCATCCCAGAATCATGTCCTGGGGGTGCCTTGTAGCGCCACCCCCATTCCCACCAGTCACCCCCAGACACTGTCTCCCCGAGATGTCTCTGCCTTTGTTTCTTGCCCCACTGGGACCTCTGCCCACCCAGGCACTGAGCTGCCAGCACAGAAAGCCCTGCTGAGACCACCGTCCTGGATGTGGTCTGGGCGGGGGTTGATGGCCTTTGTGGGGGATGGGCCGGGCCTCTCTGATCTGTGGCTCTGAAGCAGGGGTTCCAGTCATGCCCCGTTTGGTGCCTCTTATGGGGTGCTGGGTCAGAGGGTGATGCTGTGATGGCTCTGGTGGTCACTCTGCCCCGGTGGAGCTCCTCACAGCTCCCTCGAGGGACTCCCCACACAGTGCTCTACAGACTCCTCTCAGCTCAGCACACAGCCGCAGCGATCTTCCTTTCTAGCCCATCTCCCCTCTGTCTCCTGGTGGCAACTCTGCCTCTCCAGAGGGGGTCAGGACAGGCAGGACGGTAGAGCAAGGGAAGAAACCTGGTGTCAGTCCCCGGTCTGCCCGCCGTGTGACCCTGGGCTGTATCATTCCCTCTGGCCCTCAGGCTCCCCTTGTACAACAGCGCTCCAGTTAGCGGAGACAAGTCTAGGTGATCTCAGAGTTGATTTTAGGTGATGCTCAGACACTGTTTAAATAAATTGATTCATATGATGATAAACATTTGATTTTCACCCCCACCACCCAGCATCACGAGTGTCAGCATCATGGTTTTGACACTTCCTAACACTTGCCATTTCCCTCACTCTTTTTTTCTTTTTTGAACAAACAGTAACAGGACTCATTAAGGATCAGAGCCTTGGCATACATCAGGATCTGGTAAGAATTTAATAGCATTGTTTTGTTTTCACTGTATTTATTTTTTATGGTAACCATATATATTTATGGCAAATATGCTGGTTTCCCATTTGCTATCATGAGAGTTTTTCTTCTTTAAATAAAGAAAATAAATTTAAATATTTCTGGGAAATAGTTAATTTAAAGGAGACTATTGCTGCTAAGGTGCTGCAGTCGTGTCTGACTCTGTGCGACCCCATAGACGGCAGCCCATCCGGCTCCCCCGTCCCTGGGATTCTCCAGGCAAGAATACTGGAGTGGGTTGCCATTTCCTTCTCCAATGCATGAAAGTGAAAAGTCAAAGTGAAGTCACTCAGTCATGTCTGACTCTCAGCGACCCCATGGACTGCAGCCTACCAGGCTCCTCCATCCATGGGATTTTCCAGGCAAGAGTACTGGAGTGGAGTGCCATTGCCTTCTCCGAAAGGAGACTATTAAGTACACGCAAATACAGCTGACATGGGGGTATGACAAAGTCTTAAAGGAGGTGGATTTTTGGAGTTTGAGAAATAGTGGAGAGGAGAAATATTATTTGAACTGTTGGTCTTGACTGTTTCATGGGTGTTAAAATCAATTTGGTGAGTGTTGATCAGATTTTTAAAAAAAGTTTTAAAAAAGAGAGAATAGGGAATATCTGAGTTCATTGCATGGTCTAAAAGGACTTTGAGACATTTTTGTTCCTGTTAGGCATATATGCGTTTGTATACAGGGTAACACTGTCAAATATAATTTTATTTTTTTCTTTACTGCAGGTTGTGAAAAAGGAAAAAAAAAGTAAGAATCATGCTGTCACTGGCAGACCTCTCTGAGTCCTTCCGGCCATTAATAGTTCATGGTTGTTATCGGGTGGGCCAGAAAGTTCATTCTGGTTTTTAACATCTTATGGAAAAACCAGAATCATCTTTTTGGCTAACCCAATACATGCCTGGTTTTCCATCAAACTCCAAATCTTAAGCACAGGCTGGTGGATCTGATGGAGAAAAATTTCAAAGGTCTGAGAAGCTACTCTGGGGCTGGAGGGCTGACTGGTGGGTTCTGGGGCTGCCCCACTCCTCCTGCCCTTGGTGGGCACCAGGCAGCCTGGAGAGCTTGGAGGACCTCTTATCTTGGACAGAGGCAGAGGGAAGGCTGAGTGACTGCTCGCTGACTGTGAATGACTGCAGGACGTTTCTGAATGCCTCACAGGGTCCTGACCACTCAGACCAGTGAAAAACTATCTGGGGTCCTCGGGCCACTCGGTGATTTCCCTGAATGATTTACGGGGGGTTTTGATCCAGGTGTGGAAAGATGATGGCTGGGCAAGTGAGTCACTTGCATGTGGCACCGCCAGTCCCAGACTCTATTCTTGTTCATCACCTGCATAGTGAGGGGCTTTAGGGAACAGCACACTTCATTCAGTCATGTACACACACACACACACGCAGAGTCCAGAGCCATGAGGGAAATATATGGTGTTGTCAGAGTGGCTAGAGTAGGGGGCGTGGGGGCAGAGAAGGCTGGAGGAGGGCCCCCAACGGGCAGTACTGTGTGGACACAGATTGTGCTGAGCATCTGAGTATACAGGGAAGCACAGTGGGGACTTCGTGTGGGCAAAACACCCGAAGTGCGGCTAGCTCCGAACTCTCCACGTGGGCATCTGGCCTGTTGGGTGGGGTCCAGCCTTGCCCTGCATCAGGGCCTGGCCAACAAGGCTGTTATGGGCGGAGGCAGAGCCCTCACATGCCTGTACCTGACGTTCTAGGGAGCAGAAAGTGCCCACCCCCCCCAGTCTAAAAGCTGCTTCTGGTTTCCCAGGCAGCACCTAGACATGGATGCCAACACCTGGTGACTCCTGGCACCTGGATCTTATCTATGATCGTTTGGGGCCCCCAAGCCTGATGTTTCTGCCAAGAAATTCCTGATGATGTCAAAGGGGATGAAAGAAATGAGCTGGCATCAGTGACTGAAAGCAAGATGCAGCTGCCTGATGGGGTTCTCCACCAAACCCCAGGAAAGGAGTGGTGACAAGCAGGGGTCACCCTCTGCTCCGCACCCCCACCCCTACCCCTGGCTGTGGGCTGGACTGCCCTCTCTTACAAGCTTCTGGTCTGGGATCTCCTTTCTTTCTCAGGGAGGGGATAAGGGGCTGGGCTGGAATCCCTGGGGTCAGGACCAACAGTTCTGGTATGTGGTGCAAGGAAATCAGGTCCTCAGATTTTGGGGAAATTTTTTTTTTGGTAATGGATTGGGAGTGGGGTGGGGCTCAGAATCCAACATTAGTTTTTGCCACCTGGATTCTGCCTGCTCTGTAGTTTCACAAGCAAGAGACTGGGCTTCGCTCTGTGGCCACAGGCTGAAAATAAAGATGCAAACAGATATTTGCTCTTGTTGGAGCCCCTGGAGCTCCAGGACTGTGGATCCATCACACCCATGTACATAGATGGATGTCCACACCATCAGGAGGTCGTATGGGGTTGCCTGCTGCTCGGCCAGCAGACTTGCTCCCCCAGAGCTGTTCCCATCCTCCACTTAGGGGAACAGAGGGCAAGGGCTGTGACAAGAGCAGCGAGAGCCTGGCTCCTGCGTGCCCTCCATGGGCATCCTATTCAAACTAAAGACAGACGTGCCACTGTGCAAGCACCTGCTGGGTTAAGATTACACAGCTGGGCAAAGCTGGAACTGGCCACTCAAGAGCTTGTGACCAAAATTTTACAGCAAAATGTTGAGTGGAGCTGTGGGCAGCTTCTGGTCACTCGGTGGATGATAGGAGGGGACAGTCTTATGGGTTTCTCCGGGGTGTGGTTTGAGGAAAGAGAAGGGGGGAGATCACATCCATGTGGGGGCATCAGGGCAGCGGACTGACGGGGTGCACACAGCAAGCCTTGTAGGTGGCCCAGGAGATATTTAAGAGAGTAGCTAGGGACAGGAGGTAGGGTTTGGGGGTGCAGTCTTGGCTGGTAAAGCTAAAAGGCCATGTGCTAGCCTGGGTGCTGCACAAGGCTGCATATTATGATGACAGACTAAAAATAAAACACCCAGTACATCAGAACAGGTCTGAAGACCCATGCACCCACATGGTGAGGCCCATCATGAGCTCCTTGTCTGGGCGACTCACCAACTGTGCCCACCCACCACCTCATGTCCTCTGACCTCTGCCCCCCGCCTGGTGAGATGACCCCCAAGTCTTCACATACTGCTGCTTTACGCATAAATCTTGGTGCTTCCGGAGTAATGGGGGATAAACACATGTCCCAATCTGTCCTTCCCCTGCCTGGTCTGGCCTGCATCTCTGTAAGGCAGGAACCTGGTTTGCATAAAGGTCTCAGCGGCCAGAACGCCTGAAGGCCACCTGTGCCCTGCATGGCTGGGTGAAGAGGCGTCTAGGAGAGGCACTTACTCAAGCCCACGGGGAACCTGAAAGAGGGGAGACAGTCAGGAGGGGGACGCAGACAGAATGGGGACCACGGAGGCGGTGAGGCCGTGGCGGCGCTGGGCGAGGAAGCCATGTGAAGGAGGCGGATGGAGCAGCACCTGGGGGCGGGCGGACGGACGGACGGACAGGTTGGTGAATGTGGGGGGCAGCTCCCCACAAGCACAGTCCACGGGGGCTCGCGGAGCCCGGGCGGAGGAGACACGGCCGGACAGCACAGATGGGTGGAACATCTGTCTGAGGACACAAACAAAGTGGAGATGACGGTCAAGGCGATGGGACACAGAGCCAGCACGAGGGCCACAGCGGGGATGACAGGAGAGGAATGAGAAAGGTGGCGGGGCCGGCAGGGCGGGGGTGTGGGGTGCTGAAGTCACTGGAGGGGCTGGAGGTGTGAAAGGTTCCATCCCCAGGTGCTGGGGGCTTTAGCGGGCCTGGTGTGGGCAGCGGCCATGGGGTCCCTCTTGGGAAGGAGGAGAGGCGCTCCCGGGCTCCACTGGAGCCAGGGCCCTGGGGTCTCCCAGGCACTGGGAGGCCCAGCAAGTGGCCACCTAGGAATGGAGAGCAACGGCGAGGGCCAGCCCAATAGGCCATGTGCTCGAGCGCCCGAGAGGAACACAGAGGCAGAGGCTACTGGAGGAACCCCAAGCCAGCATCTAATGAGAGTGACAGCAAACCCATGTTTCAGGAGAGTGCAGCCTCGGCATGTGACAAGGGGCTGAGTCACTGCCGCCCGAGGAGCACTGGCCTGGCCTCTCAGGCAAACCACAGGGCACTGGCTTGGGTCAAGGCCCGGCTCTATCACCATTTCCCCCAATCCTTTGGCCAGCCACTAGCCCCTCAGTGTCCTCGTTTGGAGAAACATCATGGGAGATTTTGTCTCACAATGTGGTTCTCAGTGGGGGCAACTGTGCCTCCCTGAGGGTATCTGGCCATATCTGGAGACCTTCCTGGTCCTCATAACTGGGCGGGGAGAGGGGGGACGGGGGCACTGGTCCCATGCGCAGAGGCCAGGGATGTCTGCATTCTTTCATGCACAGGACAGCCCTCACCACAAAAACTATCCTGGTCTAGGGACTTCCTTGGTGGTTGAGTGGTTAAGACTCCATGCTTCCACTGCAGGTGATGTGGGTTTGATCCCATATGCCCCAAGACTGGAGGAAAAAAAGTAAAAGAACCTGCCTGCCAACGCAGGAGATGCAGGTTCAGTACCTGGGTTGGGAAGATCCCTTGGAAAAGGAAATGGAAACCCAGAATTCTTGCCTGAGAAATCTCATGAACAGGAGACTGGCAGGCTACAGTCCATGGGGTCAAAAAGAGTCAGACATGCCTGAGCGACTTAAAAACAACAAAAGGACAAGAGGACCAAGGTTGAGAAGGTTTACCTCCTGGGCAGTGTTAACAGGGCCAGGAAGTCACCAACTATGCAAACTGTAAAATGTCAATTATTGGTAAAATTGTATTTGTTTGATTCCAAGATGCTGTTGTCTGTAAAACGCACTCTTGTTTTGATGACTAATTATCAAGTACAAAAAGGAAATGCAATCATATGAAATAAACACATTGACTATGAGATGTAGCCTGACATCAGAAACGGTAAAATATAAAATAAAACGTGCATTTTGGAATCAAGGAATCTGGCACCTCTATAATTGCCATCACACCTACCACACTTCTCAAGTCTATTCCTGTGTCTCTCTCTGGAAATGCCCCAACACCATGAATTTTCTTTGGGAGATGATGGAGGAAAAAGTTGACCTGCCCTGGGGGTCTGGGGATGTGTAGGGATTGGTCTTGTGGGCAGACAGATGGACAGACAGACAGACAGGCCTCCTGCTCCGGCCAGGTGAGGCACATGAACGCCTCTGCTATGCAGTTCTATGATTTAAAAAATAATGGTGACAAAATGACACACAACTTACTTTTTTAGAGCTTCTCTCAGATTCTTAAATCTGCCCTCTGATGACACAAGCTTTTGGAGCTTGTCAATCAAAGCTTTAGTCTGGAAGGAATTAGAAGCATTTACTAGTACACAGCACAGGTCAAAGCCCGCGGCTCTGGCCCACACTCGAGGGCCTTGTTCCATCTTGAGATGGGGCAGGTGGGTTCAGGGACTTCCTGGGTCTAGAAACTTGACCCTGAACTTGTGAGGAGGTGGACAAGGATCTTTGCTTTGTGTGCCCATGCTCATACATCTTTCAGAAACTGTGGGAGGGGCCAGGAGGGTCCAAGTGCTGGGGTCCCGAGACCTGGGCTGTTGGGAAGGACGTGATGGGTAACTCCAGAGAGCCGGACCCAGAACAGGGCATCACTGATGTTTTACCATCATGACCTTTCTCATCACTGTACCCAAAGGATGTGACCATCTCCTCACACCGTCACTTTTATATATCAGGGGCACCACCCAAATTTAACGGGCTTCCCAGGTGGCACTAGTGGTAAAGAACCTGCCTGCCAATGCAGGAGACATAAGAAACTCAGGTTCGATCCCGGGTAGGGAAGATCCCCTGGAGAAGGGCATGGCAACCCACTCCAGTATTCTTGCCTGAAGAATCCCATGGACAGAGAAGCCTGGTGGGCTACAGTCTATAGGGCTGCAAAGAGTCAGACACGAGTGAAACAACTTAGCATGTGAATTGAAGAATCAAGAAAAAAAAAAAAAACAGTGAATAAACTTATCATCAAAGAAGAAAAGACCTTGATGGAGAAGAGTAAAGTCTGCAGCAGAGGGTCCTCTCTGCTAAACGACCAAGGCAGGCCCCGCCCACATATTAGGTGGAGCCACTCAGGTGGCTGGTGTTTGTCTTAAGGGTCCAGGTGGGTGCTGTGGAGCGTGTCCTGGGTTGAGCCTGGCTTTGTGCTTCTTCCCCCGCACGACCTGGGGAAAGTCCCTCACCTCGGAGCTCCTCAGCGCCCTCATTTATAAAATGATGAGATGAGTAGTGACTTCCTTTCCAGCACCAAGCCTCAAGATCCAGAACATGGTTGAGAAATCGGGCCAGAGACCTGCCATGCACCATAGGATTAATTTTTATATGAGAAACCTACCCACAGAAAACAACAAGCCAAGTCTTCATTTGGATGGAAGAAGAGATCAGTGTGTGCTCTTTAAGGAGATAGAATGGCAAAACACACCGTCCCTCCATGCTGGTCCCTCCGTGTCAATTAGAAATGTGGTTGCCCGGTTTGGACCAACCCTGCTCAAAGCAAAAATGTATTCTGGGTCTGATGAAAGAGACATATGCTAGGAAGGAAGAAGCCCCACCAGGCCAAGGGTGGATGATTCTGCTTTCGAGATGGCTGCTCTCAGATGCCCAGGCCAACCTCCACCCCAGCCTCCAACCTGCCACCCTCCAGTACTTGGCCTCTTTCCAGAGCTGTGCCCTTGCTTCCTCTTCTTTCCCCTCCACCTGCAGAGAAATGAGATGCTGCAGCTGAAGCCAGATGTGGGGACTGAGGGTCAGAGCCCTTGGTGGGTTCTGTTGCCTCCATACTCCATACATCCATAGGCAAGTTCACACTCAATGCACATCCAGAAAATGGAAGGGTGGGTCCACATGTTCCTTAAGGGCAATGCTCATTCAGATAGTCCGGAATTGTGGGTGACACAGCAGTTACACACTCACATAGCTCCAGGTGAGGTATCACCATGCTTGTTGTCATTGTTTTTCAGTTGCTACGTTGTGTCTGACTCTTCGCAACCCCATGGACTGCAGCATGCCAGGCTCCTGTGTCCTCCACTATCTCCTAGAATTTCTCATGTCCATTGGGTTGTCGATGCTACCTAACCATCTCATCCTCTGCTGCCCCATTCTCCTGCCCTCAATCTCTCCCAGCATCAGAGGCTTCTCCAATAAGTGAGCTCTTCGCATCAGGTGGCCAAAGTATTGGAACTTCAGCATCAGCATCAGTCCTTCCAGTGAATATTCAGGGTTAATTTCCTTTAGGATTGACTGGTTTGATCTCCTTGCTGTCCAAGGGACTCTCGAGAGTCTTCTCCAGCACCACGTTTTGAAAGCATCAATTTTATGGTGCTCAGCCTTTTTTTGGTGCTAGTGGTAAAGAACGGACCGGCCAATGCAGGGGATGTAAGAGATGCAGGTTTGATCCCTGGGTTGGGAAGATCCCCTGGAGGAGGGCATGGCAACACACTCCAGAATTCTTGCCTGAAGAATCCCATGGACAGAGGAGCCTGGTGGGCTACAGTCCATGGGTCTCAAAGAGTCGGACATGATAGAGCACATGCACACAATGGCTGGGCCTAGGTCTTGAATGACATCCTGGAGGCAGGCCAGATCACACACCTTGCTCTCTAACTGCCCTCAAGTTGCACTCTCCTAAGAGAATGGAAGACTTCAGGATGGTCTAGACAATTCCCTCCCAACTCTACGACAAGGGTGATGTAGAGAATAAAGCCAAAAATTTCCCAAACCCCCAGTGGGATGGGAAAACAAAGCCCTTTTCCAGAGGGCCTCTGGAAAAGATGACATCGTTCTGATGGAACAGGGCAGAAGAAAGACGCTGACCTGAAATGGGTCCCTCGGACTCTGCCCATAGCCATGTTTGAACCTCAACAGACTGAACAGACTAGGTGACCTGAAGGTTCTACAGCAGCCTCGCTCAACCTCAGACTCCAAGAGTTCACGAGGTCGTGTGCCACATGTGGGCAGATGTGTGTGGCCTGCTGCCCTGAGCTCCTGCACTGCCAGCCCCTGTTCTTCCACTCACAAGAGAGGCATCTTCCAGCTTTTGTCCTGAGCCCGGCATCCCTGTGTGCTAAGAAGCAAGTGGCCTAGCCTCACTGGGTGAGGTGAGGATGGTAGGGGTGCTCTGCAGTCCTGCTGCCATCTGGAGCTGGAGTGACTGGTTGGCAGTGGAAGGGCAGCAGAGATGTGCCAGGATGCCCTGAGTCTGGCTGTTTATCTGAAGAGGAGGGATTTATGGACCTGCTGCCTCCCTGGGACATGGAATCATGAGCTGTCATTGGCGTGAGAAGAGCAGTAAGGAGTGAGTGATGAACAGAGCCATGAGGGGACACAGTATGCCAGTTCAGAATGGCCCAGATGAAGCAGGCTCCTTGGAGACCCTGGGCCCCACAGCTCACCTGGGTGAAAGACCAGACACCATATTGCGGATGCCTTTGGAGGCATCCCCTGACCCCTGGTGGTCCCTCTCCAGCTTCCAGGGACATCCAGTGCACCCAGGAGGTGGCCCAAATGCCTCCTCTCAGGAGAGCTGTCTCCTCATGACCCCAGGACATAGAGCTTTATTCCTGAGGAAGACTCTGCCTTGTGGTTTTTCAGAATCAGGTTCTGAGTGAATAACCATTAAGTTCATATATAAGATCAGCAACTGTCTAATGGGTAACAGGGACAAGTTAACTCTCTGGGGGTCAGAAGGGATGAGAAATCAGAGTCTGAGGAGAGGACTTGCAGGATCATCTGATCACCATCTTGGTAACCTGCAGGTTTGGACTGAGATCCCCCAAAAGTCACCACTCCTTTGTCCCAACTCAAGGAGAAGAGTGCTGGGAGCAACAATTACTGTCGTATGTCCCACTCTGAGGTACTGACTATTCAGGTGGGAATTAAAGTCCCACAGGGTGCTAGTGCCACACTGAGGGCCTGATATCTGGTCTCAGGTGAAGCAGGAGCAGAGGTTCTCTAGTTTACCTGAAGTGTTGGCCCTTACCCTGTCCTCCATCCACCTATGGATGGTGGCCCTCTGGTCTCCCTGCCCCAGCCCCAGCCCAGCCCAGCTTCCTGCTGGTACCTGTTTAGAGACTTTGAGCCACGTCTTTTTCAGCCGGAAGATCGCGCTCCGGTTCATGGATGAGGTGATCTCCAAAACAGCATTGTAGTTGTGTAAGCATCGGCATATGTCGGCCACGGCCACCCACTTCTCGATGGTGCTCACCCTCGCGTTGATGTCCTCATTGCGGACAATTTCTGAAGCGATCAAGTTACTGATCTTTAAGCCCATGCAATAGGACAAGAAAAAAAAAGCAAAGGGAATAAGTACTGTAAAGATGATAAATCACCATTATTTGCAGATGAAATGATTGTTTGAAAATTCCCAGAAGAATGAATTGGAAAACTGCTAGAATAACCAACAGAGCTCATCAGGGAAGCTGGTTAAAGATTCAGTACACAAAAATAACTTTAAAAAATATAGTAGCAATACCAAATTAGGCTCCAAAATCACTGCAGATGGTGACTGTAGCCCTGAGATTAATAGATGCTTACTCCTTGTAAATAAAGCTATGACAAACCTAGACAGCATATTGAAAAGCAGAGATATCACTTTGCGGACAAAGGTCTGTATAGTCAAAGCTATGGTTTTTCTAGTAGTCATGTACATATGTGAGAGTTGGACCATAAAGAAGGCTGAGTGCTGAAGAACTGATGATTTCAAATTGTGCTGGAGAAGACTCTTGACAGTCCCTTGGACAGCAAGGAGATAAATTCAGTTAATCCCAAAGAAAGTCAACCCTGACATTGGAAGGACTGATGCTGAAGCTGAAACTCCAAAACTTTGGCCACCTTATGTGAAGAACTGACTTACTGGAAAAGACCCTGATGTGGGGAAAAGATTGACAGCAAAAGGAGAAGGGGCCAGCAGAGGATGAGATGTTTGGATGGTATCACCGACTCAATGGACAAGAGTTTGAGCAAACTCTGGGAGAGTGGAGGTCAGGGAAGCCTGCCATGTAGCAGTCCTTAGGGTTGCAAAGAGTCGGACACCACTGAGTGACTGAACAACAGTACCAATTAGAAAATACAATGAAAAAGATATCACCTTCAAAATACCAGTGGGAATCTGTAAATTATGTGGAAACTTTACTGAGAACTATGTAGGATGCTCCATGAAGAATAAAGTTGTCAAAGGCAATAAGAGGACTGATTAAGGAAGAAAAGGATTAGAGTTCAAAATGGGAAAGTAAATTGTCTTTTTTCAAAACTAACAAGCACGTTTAATGCAATTCAATAAAACATGCAATGGGAGTTATCTTGAAAGTCTGACAAAGTGATTCTAAAGTTTATCTGGAAGAACAGTTAAGAAGAGTGAAGGTCTGAGGGAATCGCCCACCATACAACTGAAGCTTGGAGAAGACACACATTTTGGGGCAACCCTTGTCTCGTTCACATATCCAAGGACTCCTCTACCCCACCTCCAAAGCAAATAATCACATATACACAAACAAACTAAATGCGGGCTGGACTTGGAGCAGCCAGGGGTTGGGGAGGTGGTGGAAGCTGGAGCTCAAACATCAGAGAACTAGAACTGCAAGGAACTGGGGCAGCAGGAAATTACCGGCCTTGCCTGTACATTTCTTTGCATTTCCTTTGAGTCTACAATTGTTTCAAAATAAAAAGTACAAAAAACACAACTTGTTATTAAAAAATAAAGATAAGAGAACACTTACAGATGAAAATAAATTATAGGGCTTTACCAACCAGAAATATTCTTCTTTAGAAAAATTTCTAAAGGATGGACATAAAGAAGAATGAGTTATAAAATGATGTAAGAATGGAAAACTACTGACGTGAATCAGGAAGGAATGATAGCACAAAATAGCACACATATTATAAGCCTTAATTAAATGTAATTTTTTTCCATAAAGAAAATACTGAATTCAAAACAGTTTTACATTTATATAATTTTTTTTAAAAAGGAATAGATTAGTCAAATTTTCCAGAGAAGAGAGAATGCAGGAATACTTGCTAGTTTATTCTATGATGCTAGTATAATCTTGATATCAACACCAGATACAGATAACCTTAGAAGAAGGGAAAAGTACACATCCTTTTGTTTAATATAACATGAATATGTTAGATTTGTCTATGGAATGCAAGGATGTTGACTACTAGAGAAAAATCTATAACTGTCATTCATCACATCAATAGATTGAAAGGAGAAAAGCCATATGACCATCTCAATAGATGCAGAAGAAAGTTGATAAAATGCAATACTTATTTATGGTAAAAACCATTATTAGCAAACAAGGGATAAGAAAAAGAATTTCCTTAACTTGATAAACAAATTTTATCCTAAGTGGGGAAATATTAGAAGCACTCTTTAAGGTGGTTCAAATGGTAAAGAATCTGTCTTCGATGTGGCAGACCCGGGTTCAATCCCTGGGTCAGGAAGATCACCTGGAGAAGGGAATGGCTACCTACTCCAGTATTCTTGCCTGGAGAATTCCATGGACAGAGGAGCCTGGCGGGCTACAGTCCATGGCGTGGCAAAGAGTTGGACACGACTGAATGACTAACACTGATAGAGATGAAAACCAAGAACAAGATTCACTATCGCCATTTCTGTTGAACACTGTGGTTTGGGGGCCAGGTCTAGAGGCACCCAGAGTGCAAGTGCATACACCTGAAGGTGCTGCTGCTGCTGCTAAGTCACTTCAGTCGTGTCCGACTCTGTGTGACCCCACAGACGGAAGCCCACCAGGTGCCCCCATCCCTGGGATTCTCCAGGCAAGAACACTGGAGTGGGTTGCCATTTCCTTCTCCAATGTGTGAAAGTGAAAAGTGAAAGTGAAGTCGCTCAGTCATGTCTGACCCTTAGCAACCCCACGGACTGCAGCCTACCAGGCTCCTCCATCCATGAGATTTTCTAGGCAATAGTACTGGAGTGGCTTGCCATTGCCTTCTCCGACACCTGAAGGTGAGAAGTTCCTTAAATCTGTCCCTGAGCACTTCATTTGACTCACACCAGTTTCAGCCCTGATCCTGGAGATCCCAGCCAGTACCAACCATTCAATAAGACCAAGAGGACTCCTTCCCTGGCAGTCCAGTGGCTGAGAATCTGCCTGCCAATGCAGGGGACATAGGTTCAATCTCTGGTCTGGAAAGAGGCCACATGCCACTGGGCAAAGGAGGCCATGTGCCACAGCTACTGAGTCCAAGCTCTAGAGCCCGTGCCCTGCAACAAGAGAAGCCTGCGCGCCGCTGCAACGAGTAGCCCTCATTCTCACTGCAACTAGAGAAAGCCAGGGTGCAGCAACCCAGACCCAACGAGGCCAAAATAAATAAACAAAAATTTTAAAAATTTAAAAGAAGATCTGTTTTAAAAGGTAAGACAAAGAATTGAAACCAATAAGGCTGGAACCCAGCAAAGACAAAACCAAACCAAACCCTGTGCCAGGGAGAGATTAAGAAACAGAGTTTCAGGCCATGATTATCACCATCAAAGGGGCGCCCATTCTGTGCGCCTGAAAAAAAAGGTGAATTTTTAACAGAGATGGCCACACGCCAGGTAGTGATGAGGGCAGTCCTCTGGAGGTGGATTGTGTGGGTTCAAAGGGAGGTCTCCTGCTGATGAATGGGGATGAAATTTAACTTCCTCAAGCCTTAGTTTCTTCATCCATAACAGAGAATAAGAAGATGAGGCTGATGAAACCCTGAGCACAGTGCCTGGCACATGGTCAACATGTAATAAATGCTCACTCCATAGTTTCGTCCTGGGTATACAGTGGGGGAGGGTGGGGGGGAAGAGGGACTTTTTTGCTGCCTCCTGCTGTGGTTAGAGTTGTGGGTCAGGTGTGGTCAGACTCAGGCTTGTGTGTGTTTCCTGAGGGCCCCGCCCACTCCATCACATCCTCCTCCTGCTGCACATGCTGCTCTCCACTCTACAGGCGTGTTCGCGACAGGGCTCCTTCTCTGAGCTCCAAAGCCTGGATTGTCTGTGTTTCCTCCTGGGATGAGGGTCCGCCCCTGGCTGTGGTTGTTGTCATGTGGCTTTGACCAGGCAGTCAGGACAAGTGGGATCATGTGATCCCACTTCCAGCCATCAAAGGCTCTTGTGTTGATGATTAAATGCAAAGGAATGAAGATGCTAAGTGCAAACGCCCTTGAGGTTGTCACGAGGCCAGGAGTGGACGGGTCTCTGTGGTTGCAAGTGCTGGAACTAGCACAGATGTGGGGAAATCAGGAAGGGATATTTCCCCAGGACTGAGGCTTTGCAGTGGAGGAAAGCCATGAACTACCAGACATGGGTCAGGAGACCTCAGGCATTTGCCCTTCAGAGTCGTGGTGTCTTCATATCTAAAGTGCAATGACAGCCCCATCTTTTTTTGATGGGTGTGAACTTTGAAAGAAATTATTTTGCATATAATTCACAGGCCCAGAGAGGACCCAGGTGCTATATATCTAGCAGGTGTACGGCCTGTTCTGAGGGTCCCACCAAAGAGAAATCTGCAGAAAAAGGCACTGCACCCCCCACCTCTATACTCACATCATTGAAATGCTTAGTGGTTTTCATGATATAAGGGGTCCTCTCATTCTTTTCCAGTTTCATCCACCCTTGTCCGAAGAACTCCCTGTAGGAAGTAAGGGAGAAACCCAGAGTGGGTGGGGTTAGGTTTGTTCCTACTGATCTCTCTTCTGAGTTCTCTGCTTTTTGAAGTGGTCATTACTGGGGAGTAACTTTCTGCAGAGCCCTTGAGAGGAGGGGACCCTGGGGTCAGGTCTAGCTGTGCCCCATACCAGCTGTGTGGCGTTGGGTAACCCCTTGGGGCCTCAGTTTCCTCATCTGAAATGGGAATAATGACAATACTCTTCTTACAGGGTCATGGAGAGGCCAAACTGAGATTTGGTGCTGAGAGCATGTCAGGTCTGTTTTTGGATCTTGCTTCTGACAGGGAGAACCCTCCATTTTAAAGTCACATTGCAGAAGTTGGTCTGCAGAACAGGAAGGACAGCAGGCCACAGAGAGGGCCAGACAGATGGATAAAGGTGCCTGTAAGCCATGCCACAGCATGTTCTGGGAATGGCGACCTCACAGGACCACAGGCTGTCCAGGCCTCCAGGACAAGCTCCTTATTTGACAATGACTGTGACAGAGTTCCATGGGCAAGAGTGAGCAGTAACTACTGCCCAGAATAACTACTGTCTCTACGCCTGGGAGATGTGGCAGGTTTATAAAAGGCTGACACTCCACAACCAGCGGGGGCAGCACACGTGTCAGTGGGGGCCTCTGTGTGTGTCTAGTGGGGCTACCTTTCTAGAAGGCAGAGATCGGGAGTCCTGTGATGATTTATGACCTCAGAATCGGTGACTCCAATTTCAGGAAACTATTCTAGGGCACTTGTCAGAAACCCAGAGCTATATTTAGTTATGAGGAGGCTTTTTGACCCCCACCTTTAAGTATAAAACTGAAATCTGAAAACAACCTCATGGCTTGGTGCACTTCCAGGGAATACAGTGTACTTAATAAAAATGGTGTTCACAGATACCATTTTGGCATAGGGTCAGATGAAGAAAGGGTGATACAAATTATGTAGGTGGTATAGTTACGACTACCTGCATAGTAGGTGGGTGACTGACTACAGGCCAGAGGAGGCATTGATCAGGCCTTGGGGCTTCTTCAAAGGCCAGAGCTGTACCCAGAGTCCATTCCTGCACATGCATACACACAGACACATACACATGCGAGTGCACACATTTGCTCACATGTTCATATGTGCACATATGTGAACATATACTCTTTCAAGACCTCCAGAAAAGGAGCACAGAGTTAGAGGTGCTTCTGGAAAACTGTGTGTGCATGTATCCATGCGTATGTGTGTGTGCATGTGTACATGTGTATGTGTGCGTGTGTGTGTGCGTGCATAGATGCAACTGGTAGGGAAGGAGGGAGCCTGGGACAGGAAGGGATAGGAACCCTTCATCATCCCTGCCGGCACATGCATTTATGCTTCTCTCTGTGGAGCAGCAACCATGCAGCTATGGAAGTCTAGCGCACATGCTTCAGGAGGGGGACTCAGCTGCGATGGCGCCTGAGGATGAAGGGGGGCTGGAACCCAGGCCCACTCACTCATAAGGGATCTTCTTGAAGACGAGGTGGTCCAGCAGGGTCAGTTGCTCCGCAATCTCCAGGGCCGAGTGGTTTTCAAAGGGCTCGGCCTTCACGCCTTCAGCCTGAGAGGAGCAAGGTCCCAGTCAGGCCCGCGAGGGGCCCCCTCTGGCTTTGGGGCCCCTTCCTAGAGGGAACATCCATCTCGATTCTGGTAAGCGGGAGGGTGAGGCGAGACTGGGGAGGCCCCCCCCACCGGGAGACTGGCCAGCAGGGGACGGTGGGAGCTGGGAACCATCACCTGCCATGCCCCATCTGTGTGTGTGTCTGCAGGCCTGTGCTGCGCTTCAGTCACTCATGAGGTCATCCTTATGCAAACACACGGGTGAGACCACAGAAGCATCTGGAGGTTAACGACTAGCCCAAGGCGCTCAGCCAGGTTGATGGGGACAGAGCCCAGGCCCTCTGATTCAGGCTGGAACCTGTTTCTCCCTTCGGGTCCTGTCTGTCCACACCTGCTTCACAGAACTTCCTCTTAAATTTCTTTAGGGGAGGACTCACAGGTGCAATAACCTCCTGTACTTCCAACCCGTGTCCACAACTCAGCTGTTTGCCTTCGTCCTGGGTACAAGTCCCTGCCCCAGGGCCACCACGGACACCACGTTTAAAGGTGACCACTCCCCAAGCCCTCGACCGGGGAAATCTTTAGGAAGCACTCTAGGGAAGCGATGTCCCCATGGCTGGGCTCAGACAAGAGGAGGCCTGCAGTCCAGAGGCCTCTGGGAAAGTCTGGTGGATCTGGAAAGGGTAACTGGGCTCTCATGGGAGGAGAGTCAGGAACACAGATGCCCCTGCTCCCCTCCAAGGGGCCGACTGGGCTGTATCGGAGGAGACAGCTAGCTACCCCACCTAGAGGGCCCAGCCAGTTACACTTATGACAAGGAAAGTGGGGGTGACCCCGTGTCAGGGGAACAAGCCTCCATCCTGGACGGAGTCTTCCCACTACTTCTCAGCAAACGGTCACTGAGAACCACCCAGACAGATCCTTGTGAGATGGAAAGACCAGAAAACACAGTCCTGGCTTCAGGAGCTCCAGCCACAGGCTCAGAGCAGGGACAGAGTGTGGGCAAGCAGAGGAAAGAGCTCCTACTGCAGCCTGTGTGATGTTGTGTGTGTATGTGTGTGGTGTGTACATGTGTGTGATGTGCACATGGTGTGTGCGTGGTGTGTACACGTGTGTGCATGGTGTGTACATGGTGTGGTATGTACATGTGTGTGATGTGCACATGGTGTGTGCGTGGTGTGTACACATGTGTGCATGGTGTGTACATGGTGTGGTATGTACATGTGTGTGATGTGTATATGTGCATGGTGTGTGTATGCATGTGCTGTGAGTGCTGTGTACATGTGTGTGGTGTGTATGTGTACATATATGTGTGGGGTGTATGTGCGGGTGGTGGGTGTCCATGTACTCCCAATAGAGTTGCCCTGGGCCAGGCATGGTCTGTGCAAAAGTCCAGATACAGAAGCCTGGGTGTGGGGACACGATGCTATCAGGAATGACAGTTCTCAGGAAGGCAGTGGAGATGTGGGGATGAAAGCGGCATGTGCCACCTGGGATGCTCAGGACCCTCACAAGGAGGAGCCCCCAGCCTCTGAAGCAGGGGCAACAGGCAACCAGCACAGCCCACCCTGAAGGCCCAGGCCTGTCCTGGGGTGGGTGCCCAGGGCATGGACACCTGAGGAAGGGGCCTGGCTGGGAGGCGCGCTGCCTAGGAGGAGCTGGCCGGCCCCGGGGAGGGGCAGGGCCTGGAGCAGAGGCCTGTGAGTGTGGTCATAAGAAGCCCCTCTGCTCTCTGGAGGGCCCTTGGGCCTCCTCCAGACTGGACGTGCCCCACGTAGGCCCTCAGATTCTGGGAACCATGTCAGGGTTGGGGGCGGGGACGTGGGGGTGCAGCTGGGTGGGCGGGCGGCCCTTTGTTCTAGAAGAGACTTGGCTACACATGAAGTTGGAACGAGGGCCCTCAGGCTCTTGATGGGTGAACGTTCCGGTCAGGCCCCTATTGGGAAACACGAGCAGTGTGGCTGCTGCCCTGAGTGGCCTGGCCGGGGTCCCTGGGCCGGTGCCTGGGGCACAACCCTGCAGCACTGCTCTTGGGGTTGGGGTGCAGGCAGGGCGCCAGCTGCTCCACGGATGGCTGCGCCCACCCCCAGGGCCAGGAGAACCCGCTCTAAGAGTCAGGAGTGGGGACGAGAGGGAAGCAGTGGGTGCAGGACTCAGAGGCCTGAGTCTTCCCATAGGCTACTCTGAACAGGCTGGATATCACTCAGTCTGATGAGTGGGCCTCCACCTCCGGGGAGGTCAAAGGTGGCCCTGAGCTTCCTTGGTCGCAGTGATGGGCAACAGGGGCCCAGAGGGGGCCCAGCCAGGCCCTGGAAGCACACAGACCTTCATCCCTTCACCGCAAGGAACCCTGCCTCGAGCTCTGCCTGGAGTCCCCTCACTGCCGGACAGGTGGCCGCCTACCATGACCTGGCTTAGGTCACTCCACCTCCCCCTGCCTCAGTTGCCTCATCTGGAAGATGGGGATAAAGATACAGATCCACAGCACTATTGAGAAGAGTCCTTAAGACTCCAGCACACAGTGGGGAGCCTGTCCATACCAGGCCTGACTTCTTACCCTCCTCCGTCCAGGGACAGTGTGAGCAGAGAGAGTGGGGGCTGGTTAGGGGAGAGATGAAAGCAGAAGATGAAGAAAACAGAAGAGTTGGTGTTATCAGTTGGATCTCCCTCCTCAAAAGACATGGTAAGTCCCCTACATATGAACCTTCAAGTTGTGAACTTTCAAAGAGGTGAACGTGTGTTCGCATGTCCAGTCGTTGAGTTAGTTCATGTGTCTGGTATACACTGTCACGTGCAGGCATCCTCTACAAGTGGTTGTGCTGTGTGTATTTACTATATAAAGTCACATGTCCTATACAGAGGACAGCAGTGCAGTGTCTTTATTTTAAGTCCAGGATGTCCAGAAGCAAGCGAAAAAGCATAGGTGAGGAAGCTGGTACTACTGCACTTTTCAAGGTACTGTACTGTAAGATTAAAATGGTTTTCTTTAATTTTGTATTCGTTTCTTATGTATCATTTGTGTGAAAAGTATTATAAACCCATGACAGTATAGTACTGTACAGCTGACTGTGTTAGTTGGGTACCTAGGCTGACTTCGTTGGATTCACGAACAAGTTGCACTTACGAGCATGCTCACAGAACTTGTTTGTGTGCAGGAGACATACTGTATGCTGAAGTCCTCAACCTTGGGACCTGTGACCGTGAACTGATTGGATATAAGGGCTTCAGAGATGTACTCAGGTGAGATGGGGTCACTCGAGTGGGCCCTCATCCAGTATGTTATTATTGTTGTTCAGTTTCTCAGTCATGTCTGACTCTTCAAGACCCCATGAACTGCAGCACACCAGGCTTCCCAGTCCGCCACTATCTCCCTGAGTTTGCTCAAGTTCATGTCCGTTGAGTCGGTGATGTTATCTAATCATCTCGGTGTCTTTCTAAGAAGGGGAAATTTGGACATAGGGCCGACACACACAGAGGGAAGAGGTCGTGGAGATAGCCGGGGAGGAGATGGCCATGTGACAACCAAGGCAGAGACTGGAGATCCTCTGTTACGAGCCAGGGAATGCCCAGGGTCACCAGACGCGGAAGGGGCCCAGGAACCTCCGATGGAGCATGGGCCCAGCAACACCTCAATTCCAGACTTCTGGCCTCCAGAACTATGCAAGACTAAAATTCTGCTGTTTTAAGTGTCCCATTCTGGGGCTCTTTGTTAGGGGAGCTCCAGGAACCAATACAGGGGAGGACTGAGCTCCACTGGGTGGTCTTGGGGGTGGGATCCTGGGAGCCAGGTGGCCAGGGAAGGACAAACTTGGCCAGTGAGTGAGAGGGCAGGCCTGGCTCACCATCTGTGTGATTTCCTCCAGTGTGATCTGGTTGTCACCCGGGTCGTCCTGGGTCAGAGTCCTGGGGGATGAGAGGGAATGATGAGTCCCTACCAGCTGGTGACACCCCTTGCCTCGGGCAGTCCCCTCCACTCCCCCGCACGCAACCTGCCTCGCTCTCTGTCTCTGCTCTGCCATTTCTGGGGCCAGGAGCCCCCTTGCCCCTTTCTTGTCATTGATGTCTTCAATGATTCAGCTCCCTGACCCTCCTGGCTGGGTGAGTCCCCCTCCTGGGGCTCCCTCAGCCCCTAGGCTTCCTGTGGTCTCAGCCCCAGGCTCTCCAGCTGGGAACGGCCATGCCTGTGCCTGGTCCACTCCTCCAGATCTGCCAGGAGTCTCTGAAAGTAGGCTGATGTCCCTTTTGTCCCTGTAGCTCAGGTACCTGGGGCTGGGCTTGGCATGTGGCCGATGCACCAGCCGGTGGGGTGATAGGATGAATGCGTGGAAGGAGCTCCAGGCTGGAGCATCAGAGAGGCCAGAGGTGCTGGGGAGCCTTCCAGACGGGGCAGGGGGAACAGGGGAAAGCAGCAAGGTGGTGGTCAAAGGCCCAGAGGTGGGAGGCTGTTCACAGCAACTGAGCAGTGGGTCCTGAGCAGTGGTGGGGATAAGGGCAGAGCTCCTGCGTCAGGCAAAATGCTGAGCCCTCATTCTGACAGTGATTGTGAGTCCTGGGTACGGGGCCAAATAGCCAGGCCAGGGCTGGGGGACAGTCCGGAGGCCATAGGGCCTGCCTGAGCTACCCACACTCTCCCTCCAAGGAAGCAGACCCACAGCTGGGGCTCTCTGGGTCCACCATCCACACCAGGGCTGGCTTGACTCCCTGTATCCAGCAGCAGTCCGAACAAGTTCCCTGTCCGAGGGTCATTTGATCTGACTTGACCCGTAGGCCTAAGATCCTGGCATAGTCCTACACGTCTTCTGGGACGAGGAGGAAGGGCATGGAGGACCTGAGGGCTGACTGTGTGTGTCGGTGTGTATGTGTGTCTAGGCAGTGGGTACGGGAGGGAGGGTGGTCTGGAAGCCATGCTAGGATGTGGAGCCTGCAGGAATTATGGGCCTGTAGCCCAGGCCTCAGGAAAGCAAATTGGATGGTCTGGCTGGAGGAAGCCTGGAGACTGGGTTGTCGGCCAGAAAGTGGATGCAAGTCTGGGTCAGAGACGGTGACCATGGGGCAGGGAGGGAAAGCTGAAACTGGAAAGGAAGTGAGATCGGGAGGTCAGACCCTGAGTCCAGGCACCTGGGCAGGGCCAGAGGGCAGCCTGAGTCAGCAGGGGTGAGCGGTGGGTGGACCAGGGCCTGCGTCTGACACTCCTGAGACCTGCAGAGGTGATCTCACTGCAGCCTCACCACAGCCCTGAAAGTGGGTGTTGTTCACCCATTTTACAGAGGAGGAAATACGAGGTTCACAGACAGGACTTGCCTGAGGTTACACAGGGCATCACTCAGCCAGCAGGGCTTGGATATGTGCCGCCTGACCTCTGACCTCTGCCAGGATAGGCCCAGTCTGGCACATGAGGAAAAAGGATAAGTCTGGGGACAATTTAATTCAATTCGACCATATTCCCTGGAGCACCTGGAGACAGGCTCGCTAGAACAACTGGACAAAGCCCTCCTCCATGACAGTAATGTTCTTTTTTTAAAAATTTGTATTTTAGAATTTTTTTAATTTTAAAATTTTTATCAGGATACAGTTGTGCAACTTTCTGCTGTACAGCCAAGTGAATCTGCTATATACATACATATCTCCCCCCTTTTTTGGATTTACTTCCCATTTAGTGGAATCCGGAATGTTCTTTAAGCTGTCCCCTGTGGAGGCACCAGCTCCCTGTGGCTCGTGTGACTCAGGAACTAGAGTTTAAATTGTATTTAATCTTAAATATTTATTTTTATTTATTTGGCTGCTCCAGGTCTTAGTCGAGGCACGTGGGATCTTTAGTTTTGGCATGTGGGATCTAGTTCCCCGACCAGGGATCAAACTTGGGCCCCCTGCATTGGTGCCCCTGCATTGGTGCCCTCTCCCCCAGTCTTAGCCACTGGACCACCACGGAAGTCCCTATTTAATTAATTTAGATTTAACACCCATACATCACTAGTGGCTATCACACAGGTCGGCATGGGATAAATGGGTATCAGCAGCAGGTGTGGATGGGAAGCAGGCACCCTTTTTGTCTCCAGGTCTGAGGTGGGCAGGAAGAGGGGAGGACACACATGGACAAGCCACTCCAGATCCTGGCTGCAGGGATGTTTTCCAGCCCCCAGGGTGCCCAGGGTTCCGAGATCCTCCCATAGCAACCACCTGAGGTGCTCCTCTGGTCTGGGGAGGGCCCTCCTCCCCCTTGCCCCCTGCCTCTGGCTGGCCGTGCGCAGGCAGAGGGCAGGGCCACCGTCCAGCAGGCCGTCCCCAGCCCCTACCTGATGATGTTGGCCGCAGCCTTCCGCTCCTGGGTCAGGAGCTCTGGGTCATGCATGACCTCCTCCAGGAAGCTGATGACTTTGCATTTGAGCTCATCGTTGGTCTCAAAGTCCTGCAGGGAAGACAGGAGGGCAGCTCTGGCTACTGTTCCAGTTGCCCTGAGGTGGTCCCTGCCTGGCCAGGGCAGGAGGATGCAGGCTGTGCCCACTCAGGCTTCCTGCCTCATCTCTCTCTTCCCCAGCTGCCTGACAAGCACCAGTGGAGCCAACTGACCTGGAGGTAAAAGGTGCTGCAAGGTCAAGAGGCATCCCTTGATTGCTGCAGCCCTAGGCCAGGCCCTGGGAGGTAGCCTTGCTGTAGACAGAGGTGGAGAGCAGAGGCCCCCTGTTCCCTGGAATGTCCTAGGTCCCCTTGTAGGGGATCTGAGCAGGCCCTCCCAAGAATATCAGGGCAGTTGGTTCCTGGGTCAGTGATCTTGGGTCCTTAGCAGCTCGCCTGGATTGCAGGGCGTCCCTGGGGGTCCCACCCACCTGAGAATGCTTGGACACCCAGTGTCGGAGCACGTTCAGGACGCGGTTGGTGGCTGCTCTGCGAATCACAAATTCCTTGTCTCCGTTCCTCTGATCGGGGGGGAAGCCTGGCACACAGGTGATAGAGAGGGGAGAGGGTAGTGAGGATAAGAAACCCCAGATCTGGGGGGAGCTGGGGGAAGGATGAGGGTGCTCTGAGTGGGGGATGAGAAAATATCTGACAACCAGCCCAGGTTCTGACCAAGGAGTCTGGATGGCTCAACTTCCTGTGGACATAGTCCACACAGGCCCGCTTCTCCTGGACCTCTGCAGTTTTCAGGGGCCGCTGGAGGATTCTGGCGGTCTCTACTCCACCATGAAAGTGGGAGGCAGAGAGGGTGGCTGAGCATCCGTCAGGCAGTGGGCTTGACTCCAGGCAGAGGTTTGCCAAGTCGCAGAGAGGGTGGGTGGGGAGGAAGGGGCCCCCAGGCAGGAGGTGCACTGCCAGGCCCTGGGGCAGCAGGCACTCCATATCAGAAGGGGGACAAGCCCCTGGGGCGGTGCTGTCATCAAGGTAGCGAGCCAACCCTGTACCTGCACTGGCCAAGGACATCCTCCGGTACTTCTCCTTGTTAGGGGTGCCCTCGTTGGCCCCCGCAGTTGCTATTGCGAAGGCAGAGGCTGCTGACAGGGCGCTGCGGTTACTGTCCAGCTCGCGACAGGAGGTCATGACCACTCCATTATTGTAGGAGAAGAGGGGGAACTCTGTGGGGAGCAGGGGATCAAGCCTCAGCCTTTGCTGGTCTAGCCCTCGGCTCAAGAAACCATGGGTCTCAAGACTAGAAAGGCCTCTGGACAGGCAGGCTGTGTTCACTGCAACCAGGGCTGGTCAGGTGATGGGCATGGGGTCTGGTCTCCTGCTGTCGTCCCCGGGGAGGGACACACCCATGCCACCCTGTGTCACCCCAGCGCTGCCTCAGGGCAGAGAAAGCCCATCTGCCTCCTTCTGCTTCTCCTGCTGAGATGAGAAGGTCCCAGCAGCCCTCCTGCTTCTGGAGAAAGTCCAGCCAACCCTTGCATCTCTTTGCAGCCCCAAACCTTTTACCTTGTAGGCCCAGCTGGGCCCAGGCCTACTCAGGGACAGCCTCATGTTTTTTCTCACCCTTTCTGTCTATTTGGAATGAACACATAACCTGTGCAAAGTCTGACGTGGATAACTCACACTGACGGGCTCCCTGGCATCATGGTGGGGGTGGAAAGAGCACTGCAGTCCAAGCCTTCACCCCCACTTACTAGCTGTGTGGCCTTGGGTAAATTACCTAACCTCTCTGAGTCTATGTGATCTCGGGATAACACCTGCTTCAAAAGGTGGATGTAAAGATTAAAGGAGTTAAAGACAGATGAAAGTATTTAGTATTGTGTGAAAAGATATATATATATATATATAAGAAAAAAAATATATATGCCCATGAACTTCCCTGGTGGCTCAGTGGTAAAGAATCCACCTGCCAATGCAGGAGACGCAAGTTTGATCCCTGGGTCAGAAAGATGTCCTGGAGGAGGAAATGGTAACCCACTCCAATATTCTGGCCTGGGAAATCCCAGGTACAGAGGAGCCCAGTGGGCTACAGTCCATGGGTTGCAAAGTCAGGCAAGACTTAGTGACTGAACAACAACACATATATGCCATGGAATATCAATGCAATTAACAATCCTTTTTTTTTTTTTTTTTAGCAGTAATATTAGTAGAATCTCACTCCAGAAACCTTTAGCGTCATCTTGGAGAAATCTCTGGAGACCAATCCATTCTCTGGAGTGGATAGCCATTCCCTTCTCCAGGGGATCTTCCTGACTCAGGGATTGAACCCAGGTCTCTTGCATTGCAGGAGGATTCTTTGCCGTCTTGAGTCACCAGGGAAATCCGGATCTTCCATAAATGAAGCCAAAAGACGGGCCTTCCTGCCCACCTGGGCGGGGTGGGTTACACAGCCTTGTCTGAGGTCAGTGGAGGGACTGCTGAGAGGAAGAGCAGGATTTTCCAGCCAGCACTGCAGCCCCCAGAGTCGCCCCCGGGCTGGGAAGTGCAGCCGGGTTCTTGCACTGAGGAGTCACTCATAAAACACAAGGCGTGACACCCACTGGTCTCCCTCAGCCTGACCTGCCACCCTCCCCCACCTGCATCTCACACAATGTCTGGAATGTATTTGCAGTTCTGGGTTGGTAAGCCGTACCTGAGGAGTTTTTGCTTTTGACCGATTTTGGTGTTGTTGGAGATTTGGTGGGGGATGTCTCAGTGTCACCATCATCACTCTGGTTTTGATCATTGTCTGACTCTTCCCTCATGGAGACTTCTGAGCCTGGAAGGAAAGAAGGAAACAATTTGATATTTCTCAAATAATCATTGACTTTTTCAAAAAGATTTTAATATTTTTGGCCTCACCATGTGGCACTCGAGGTCCTCGTTTTCCAACCAGGGATCTAAACCAGGTCCTCTGCATTGGAAGCATAGTCTGAACCCCTGGACCTCTAGGGAAGTCCCTAGTCATTTTTTTCAGCTAACATCCATGCTTTATTCAGATCTCCTTAGTTTCTACCCAATGTCCCCTTTGTATTCTAGGATTCCACCTCGGAAACCAAATGACATTTACTTGCCGTGTTTCCTGGCTAGGATCCTGCCCTTTGCTCCTGTAGGATGGTCTCTGGGGCTCTCTGGCTGTCACTTTGGTAACTGACTTTCAGCCGTGTGCATCCCGTTTACTGCACGTGCCACAGTAAATGTCACCTGGTATGGCGGTCCTGGGGGCTTCACCCCTTCCCAGCCATGCCCTCTGTTGGAGGTTCCCCTGCCTTCCCCCGTCACAACTCAGAGGAGAGAAATTCCAACCATCTTAAATTTTTTTCCAAGGCCTGCTCCTTGAAGGCTGGGGCTTCTGTCCAGCCCAGGGTTGAGTATGTGTGTGTGTGGGCGTCTGCATGTATATGTACGCTAACCACTGCAAGGCTGGTGTCACTCAGGATGTGGGCTGGCCTAACTTCAGACAGAGCCAGACAACCCTCCAAAGGGACACCATCCTGGAACGGTTGGGTTTCTGAGAGCAGTGGAGGCCCAGTCTGGCCGCCATCACCTGCAGCTGTCGTCTCCACGCCCAGTGTTCCAGGTGTGCCACACTCCACGTTGTTCCCTGAACACACAACACTCTTCCTCGCCCCTTACTCGTGCCCACTCCACTCCGCTGGTCTAGAATGTTCTCCCTTCCTCTATATGTGACACATCTAGATCTGACGGGCCCTCTAGGAAGCCTTCTCTGACTCTCCCCAGGGTCTTTTGAGCATCCCTCCAACACAACACGTATCAGGAATCCTATTTCCATGTCTAGCCCTGCTTCTGAATCCTGGGGGCAGGAGCCAAGTCTGCTGCCCTCTTCTCTCCCAGGCCCTGACTGAGGCCCAGCCCAGGGCACGTCTGCTGCAGAGATGGACAGATACGAGGATGCAGGAGGAAGCAGTTATCAGGGCAATGGGACACCCGATGATGGGGGGACAGTCAGCCACCTTCCTGGGTGTCTCTGCCTGCCTCTCCCCCACCCAGCCTCTGCATGGCCACTGTAATCTGACTGGACCCCCTCAGCAGGGCTGGCCAGCCTCTATGGCCGTTGAGCCTGGGGCCATCCACTCACTCTGCTTGCTGAGGGCAGAGGGCTCTTCGGACTTCTCGGTGGCAGTGTCACCCTCATCTGGGATCTTGTTGGCAAAGCTGCTGGACACGTAGAGCTTGCTGGTGTCCAGTGTGGCTTTGCCAAAGGGCGACATGGCCGAGTACATGCTGGTGTAGCCATTGGAGCTGCAGCTGAGTGCAGCCAGGTCCAGGGCCTTGCCACCCGTGATGATGGGGATGTTCAGGGAGAGCTTCCGCCGGCGGCTGGGCGATGACGTCTTGGTGATGGACAGGGGTGGCGGCGAGGAGAACTTGCGGGTGGCACGCGGGGACTTGGGGGGGTCCCCGTACAGGAGCTTGTTGTTCTGGCCACTGGCGAACAAGAGCTCCAGTGACCTGTGGGGGTTGGGTGGGGTGGGGGATGAAAACAGACGGTCAGCTCAGTGGAACCTGACTGCCTTCCCAGGCCACGGGAGTCCTTTGTCTCTGGTGGGGCTCAACAGGGCAGTGGTGGCTCCTTCATCTTCATGATCCTTGATCCTGGGCAGGTCCTCTGAGCAGGCAGGTCTGAGAGGAGGCCACGCCAGAGGGGCCATGTGGTTCAATGGCCAGTGGCCAGGTTTCTATGGGCCCAAGTGTCCTGCGCTGGGGGTGGGGGCATGGGCTTTGGTGGAGCAGCGGGTCTGCCTGAAGCTCCCTCTTCACCTCCCTCTGGTCAGCAGCAGCAGCTGACCCGACAGCCCGTGGATCCCCCTCACCTGTAGGCTTCTAAGAAAGCTCCGTTTGTCCCCCGCACGGGCCTGGTGTCACCTACACGCTCTGATCTCACCCCGGTCCACACAGTTTATGGACAAGGAAGCTGGGGCTCAGAGACGGGAAATGACTCCTCTGATGCCTCCTGACTCTAAACCCAGTGTCCTTTCCATCCACTTGGGTGCTTGCCCTCCAAAGGCGGAACCATCTGGAGTGTGCAAAAAGGGGCTACCTCCTCTCTTTACAGCAAGATGCTGTAGGTCTAAGTAGAGAAGGGATAAGATTCTGCCTCTCTTGGACTTTCCTCCCACCCTCCCCTCTTCTTTCCTTGAGTCCACCCTTTGTTTTTTTTCCTTTCTTCAGTGGGGAAGGTGGGGAGAAGGGCGGGCCCTAGGGTTCAAGGAGGTGGCCAAGGGGTGAGGTTAGGGAAGATTCAACATGGTAAACCCCCAAACTCTACCCCACCCCTGGAGCTCAGAGGCAGGAGGAGAAAGCTGGGGCCAAGGAGAAAGCTGGGGCTGAGCAGGAGCGTCAGGCAGGCCAGCCCTCTCCCTTGTCTTTGCAGAGGGCAGGCTCGTTCCTGGGACAGTGCTCACATCCGCCCCGCAGGTTCCAGCCTGAGGCTGAGCTCAATTTCCCTCCGGGGCCCAGGAGGTCTGTGGATCAGCCCAAGGTGGGGGTTGGGGGTTGGGAGGTGGGGTCAGGTGAGAGTTGGGGGCTGGTGGGGTCAGGTGGGGGGTGAAGAGGAGCCTGCCTACCTGGCGGGGATGGCACTGATGGGCTTCCTGTAGATGGTGATGAGCTTGTCCAGGACCACAACGGCGGTGGTGAAGACGCGGTAAGAGTGCAGGAAGGTGTTGAGGAAGTCGATGCTCAGGAAGCGCAGGTCGGTCAGTCGCTCCAGTAGCCGCTCCACACTGGCATACCGGATCTGCAGCACTTTGCAGGAGTTCATGGTTTTGCTGAAGCGAATGTCCACGTCGTCGCAATACAAGGAAGCATCGGACCTGAGGAGGGAGGGATGGAGGAGGGATTTGGGTCTGAAGGTGCCTGAGTCCATGGCTGTCTCCCTGGCCAGGCGGCATGCTCCCTGAGGGCTGGACCATGGCCCACCCATCACTGTCTCCCCAACACACCAATAATCAAGGATGCAGTGGTTTATGACAGGAACAAGGAAAGCTTTGGAAGACTGAAGTTGTGAAAGAATGGGCTACAACTTCTTTTTCCCAATCATGCCTGATGACCTGACATTATAAAACTCCTAGAAGCGTAGATAAAATATAACAAACTTAAAAATAATATACTGCTTGTACTTCCCTGGTGGTCCAGTGGTTAAGGATCTGTGTGCCAATGCAGGGGACACGGGTTTGATCCCTGGTCCGGGAAGATCACCCATGCCAAGGGGCAACTAAGCCTGTGTGCCACAACTGCTGACCCCATGAGTACCTAGAGTCTGTGCTTTGCAACAAGAGAAGCCATCGCAATGAGACACGTGCACAATGCAACTAGAGTAGCCCCTGCCCACTGCAACTAGAAAAAGCCGGAGTGCAGCAGTGATGGCCCAGTGTTCAGTTCAGTTCAGTCGTTCAGTCGTGTCTGACTCTTTGCGACCCCATGAACTGCAGCACGCCAGGCCTCCCTGTCCATCACCAACTCCCGGAGTCCACCCAAACCCATGTCCATTGAGTCGGTGATTCCATCCAATCATTTCATCCTCTGTCATCCCCTTTTCCTCCTGCTCTCAATCTTTCCCAGCATCAGGTCTTTTCAAATGAGTCATCTCTTCGCATCAGGTGGCTCAAGTATTGGAGTTTCAGCTTCAACATCAGTCCTACCAATGGACACCCAGGACTGATCTCCTTTATGATGGACTGGTTGGATCTCCTTGCAGTCCAAGGGACTCTCAAGAGTCTTCTCCAACACCACAGTTCAAAAGCATAGATTCTTCGGCGCTCAGCTTTCTTTATAGTCCAACTCTCACATCCATACACCACTGGAAAAACCATAGCCTAGACTAGATGGACCTTTGTTGACAAAGTAATGTCTTTGCTTTTTAATATGCTGTCTAGGTTGGTCATAAGACCACCTGATCTGCCTTTTGAGAAACCTGTATGCAGGTCAGGAAGCAACAGTTAGAACTGGACATGGAACAACAGACTGGTTCCAAATAGGAAAAGGAGTACGTCAAGGCTGTATATTGTCACCCTGCTTATTTAACTTATATGCAGAGTACATCATGAGGAATGCTGGTCTAGAAGAAGCACAAGCTGGAATCAAGATTGCCGGGAGAAATATCAATAACCTCAGATATGCAGATGATACCACCCTTATGGCAGAAAGTGAAGAAGAACTAACAAGCCTCTTGATGAAAGTGAAAGAGGAGAGTGAAAAAGTTGGCTTAAAGCTCAACATTCAGAAAACTAAGATCATGGTATCCAGGCCCATCACTTCATGGCAAATAGATGGGGAAACAATGGAAACAGTGGCTGACTTAATTTTGCTGGGCTCCAAAATCACTGCAGATGGTGACTGCAGCCATGAAATTAAAAGACACTCCTTGGAAGGCCCAGTGTAGCCAAAACTAAATATAAATAAATGAATTAATGAATAATGTGCTGCTGAGTTCACAAGCTATGAAGAAAATCTGTTCACAAAGCAGATTTGGACACAGATATTCAGAGCAACATTATTCATAATTGTGGAAAAGTGGAAATAACCCAAATGTCCATCAACTGAGGAACGGATACACAGAATGTGGTTTGTCCATACAATGGAATGTTATTCAGCCATAAAAGGAATGAAATGCTGATATACACTGCAACACGGATGACTTATGAAAACATGCCAGGTGAGAGAACCCTGTCACAAAAGTCCACGTGTTGCAAGATTTCATTTCTATGAACTGTCCAGAACGGCCAAATCTACAGACACAGAAAGTAGGTTAGTGCTTGCCAGGGGATAGAAATAGGGGGGACTGAAGTGACTACTAATACACATGGGGTTTCTTTTGGGGGTGATGGGAATATTCTGGAATTAGCCGTGATGGTAGCATGACACTGTGAATACACTGAAACCCACTGGGGTGGGGAGAATGCCTCGTAAAGTCATCCAGATGCTTAGAACACCTGGTGTACACCACACTGCCTCGGCTAGCCCCCAGCTGCTGGCGTGCTCGCTGCATCAAGCCTGCCGTGGAAACCAGGTATGTGGGGGGGGCCCTTTCACACACTTGCTCCACAATGGTCTGCAGCTCCCCAGAGTGTGTACTTCAACAGGCAAAGAGGCAGTGGGTCCCAGATGTTTGCTTTGGGCAGGACAACATCCCTGGGGTGGGTCAGCTGGCTCCTGGTGTCTGTAATGGGGACAGAGCAGGCTGGGGATTCAGAGGTTCAGATGGAGGTCAGAGGGCCAGCAGGCCACCCATGGTGGGGCGAGGCATGAGGGGGTCAGGTGAGTGGACACTGGAGGAGAAGCAGGCCTGGTGCAGGTCAGGGCTGCACTGCCCAGAGGGGCTCAGGAAGCTGAGTTGAGCAGGACACCCCCTTGTCCCTCCTTCCTGGGGTGCTCAAACCAAAGAAAAATAGCTATTTAAAAAATAGGGAACCTGATGTATGGCAGAAGCCAACATAATATTGTGAAGCAACTTTCTTTCAATTAAAAAATAAAGAAGTTTGGGGAAAAAATAAAAATTACAAAAAAATAAGGACTTCCTTGGTGGTCCTGTGGCTACGACTCTTCACTTCCAATGCAGGGGCCTGGGTTCAACCCCTAGTCAGGGAACTAGATTCCACATGCCACAACTAAGACCCGGTGCAGCCAAATAAACAATTAATTTTTTTAAAAAGCCATCTCCTAAAAAAACAAATAAAGAATGCATAAAGTGTCATTCCTGATATTCTATTTTAAACAGCCTAATTGAATATGAGAGCTGGACCATAAAGAAGGCTGAGCGCCAAAGAATTGATGTTTTTGAACTGTGGTGCTAGAGAAGACTCTTGAGAGTCCCTTGGACTGCAAGGAGATCAAACCAGTCAATCAGAAAGGAAATCAACCCTAAATATTCATTGGAAGGACTGATGCTGAAGCTGCAATACTTTGGCCAGGTGATGTGAAGAACCGACTCATTAGAAAAGATCCTGATGCTGGGAAGGATTGAAGGCAGGAAGAGAAGAGGGTGACAGAGAATCAGACAGTTGGATGGCTTTGTTGACATGAGTTTGAGCAAACTCGGGGAGATGGTAGAGGACAGGGAAGCCTGGTGTGCTGCGGTCCATAAGTGTTGCAAACAGTTGGACGACTGAACAACAATACAGAAATACACATTTTCAAGACAAAAACAACTACAAAAACTAGACCAAAGTCATCAACCAAATAGATGTAAACTCAGAACAAACACACGCCTAGAGCACCCCAGAGGTGCCACCCAGCATCTCCCGAGCCCCCTGAGGTCACCGTGTGACCTTTGGTCTCTGGAACTCGGCCCAGACCATGTGGGGCTTGGGCACTTACTTGATCATCTGTGGCACCGTGACCTTGGAGTTCTCTTCAAAGGCGTTCATCATCAGCCCGTTGCACCGGATGTTATCCACACACTGGAGTCAGAGAGAGGGCTTCCGGTCAGAACCTCAGTCTCCATGCTGAGACTCAGGCCTGGCAGGAGCTCTGCTCGGCAAGGGTTCACATGCCCCCACCTGACACAGGGTCGAAGGGCACCATCCAGGCAAGGGCAGGGTCAACACAGAGAATCCTGTGGATTCTGGCCAGAAGTCAAGTCCTCAGCTCAGTGATCTTTTGGGACTTTACTTAACCTACTTGGGCCTCAGTCTCCTTATCTGCGAAATGGGGATGATGATTCCTATACCCACTCCCCCGGGGTGTTTGTGAAAGTGAAAATGTCTCACTCTGGCTATTCTTGGGGTGACCTCTGAAGTCCAATGTCAAGGACAGGATCAGATCCACAGTGATCTGGGGTCTCTCTCCCTGAAGGCCAGCTCAGTGGGGCCTTCAGCCTCCTCTGTCCTCTGCCCACTGCAGGGCTAATGGGTAGGTTCCCAGGCCTTGTACCAGAGACGTGAATATAGTAAACGCAGGGGACCAACAGGGAACTCAGGAACCTGGGGTTCTCAAACCTGCCCTATGGATGTTCTGGATGCAAGGGGCCCCCACACCGATAGGAGGCCTAGGGGCCTTGGGGGAGTAGACAGCTAGCGGGGCTCAGCCTTGGATGGGGATGTCCCTGTTGATACCTGCATCTTTCCCATTAGGACCCTGTAGCTGCCCCTTCCTCCAAACAGTGCAGGCATGAAGGAAGGGACCACCTGCCCTCAGGGACAGGTGATACCGCTTACCTGGCTGATGTCACTAGTCCACGCCGCCTTCTCCTGTCTGGACGAGGCCACGAGGATGACTGTGAAGGGTGGTGAATCCTTTGGCTCCACCCCGATCTTGAAATCCAAGTGGTCTACATCTTGGCCGGACCCTTTGGCTTCCAGTTGCAAAACACGGAGTTAGCAGGATGAGTGTTTTTGAGTTGGAAAACAACTGCATGATGCCTGCCTCACCTAGCATGGCATCGCTAGGGCATTGGGCCTCTTGCTAGCTTCAGAACTATATTTTTGTTTTTTCTGGATTCATACCTTGGTGTATTTTTATTTTTTCCCAAACTTCAAGCTTTTTATTTTGTATTGGAGTATAGCTGATGAACAATATTGTGGTAGTTTTAGGTGAATAGCAAAGGGACTCAGCCATCCATGTACATATATCCCATACATCCATTCTCCCCCAAACTCCTCTCCCATCCAGGCTGCCACATAACATTGAGCAGTGTTATACAGGAAGTCCCTGTTGGTTATTCATTTTAAATATAACAGTGTGTACATGATCTTCCCAAAGTCCCTAACAACCCTGTTCCTCCTAGAAACCATAAATTCATATTCTAAGTCAGAACTTTGTTTTCTTTTTTAAGGTGAGGAATCCCCATTTCAAAGATGCTAAGACTGAGACCTAGAGTTCAGAGTAGCTTCCAGCCACACAGGGACAGCTCTGATTTCGTGTTGGAATAGCTTTTAGGATTCCCCAGTTGACTCTGCTCTCCTAACCCCAGTGAGGGGCTGAGGTCCCCAGGGAGGACTTTCATAAGACACCCCCACCCCCCGACGGGCAGGGGTTAAGCCAGGCCCTTCTGCTCTGCATCCGGGGCTTCCCTTGTGGCTCAGCTGGTAAAGAATCTATCTGCAAAGTGGGAGACCTGGGTTCCATCCCTGGGTTAGCACGATCCCCTGGAGAAGGGAAAGGCTACTCACTCCAATATTCTGACCTGGAGAATTCCATGGCCTATATAGTCCATGGGGTCACAAAGAGTCGGACATGACTGAGTGACTTTCACTTCACTTCACTTCCTGCTCTGCCAAGGTGATCCAGCGGCCAGGTGGAGAACCTTAGATCTTGAGCTGTTAGGGACTGGGCTGGACATTTATCTCAGCTGAGAGGTCCCCAAAGCCAAAGTAAATCCTGGGAATTTTTATTTCTGCTCTTAACCTGTAGGGCTCCTTGAACTCTCTTTATTTGGAAAGACTAAAATCACAGTTCAGGGACTCCAAGTGCCTCCGCATTCACTGGCCTGAGTGTTGTGGAGGGCCTGTTACAGCTCTGGGCTCTACTTGCCACTCCGTGTGGTGACCCGAGGATGTGATGGTTTCAGCTACTCAGAAGTGGGGTGTCTGCATGTCGAGTGGGGGTGCATGGGGTTGTGTCTCTACCTTTCCTGGACTTGGAGGGAAAAGGGCTTGGGGACTGATGTTTCCACTAGGGTCTGAACTGGCTGTGGCCAAGACTGAAGACGATCATGATGGTAAGAGCCTCGGGTGAACTGCTACAGGTTTATTCTTGCCTTGCGGGATCTGCTTGGCTCTGCCCTGGGTGGAGGGTCATGAAGGGTGCAGAGCTCAGCTCCGTGGGGCTGACCAGAGCGTGTGTGTGTGTGTGTGTGTGTGAGCTCAGCTCCGTGGGGCTGACCAGGGTGTGTGTGTGTGTGTGTGTGTGTGTGTGTGTGCGTGCGAGCTCAGCTCCGTGGGGCTGACCAGGGTCTGTGTGTGTGTGTGTATGAGGCTCCCAGCTCCCAGCAAACCCTGAGCCTGAGACCAAGCCAGGACTAGAATCTGAGGTCCTCAGACACAGCCCCGCCAACAGAGCCCCGATCTAGAGAATGGCAGGGATGGCCCATCCAGCTGGTGTACCCCCAGGGCAGGGATCCGGAGCCTTGTTGGGGAGTCACGAAGCAGGAAGATGAGGAGCAACTTGGGTCCAATCGAGAGAGAGCAGTGACCCCACCCCTTAACCCCAAATAACAGGTCCATCCCCCAATTCTGATTCCCAGGGAGACAGCCCCATGCCAAGGCTTTCCAGGCACTTGGGCGCCCCCTACCTGGCCCTTCTGGTGTGCTGAGGTCCCCCTCACATGCTCCCTTCTCCCAGAGTCTTGTTTTCCGTCCTGGGTCCTGGTCCCTCCAGCCTCACTGCAGGGGATGGTCCCCTACGCTCCCTCTGGTGGGAGCACATGTGTCTCTGCACACCACACCTGTTTGCATTGGAGGACAGAGCTGGGCCTGGCACCTCCCTGGCATCTTCCTGGCTGTCCAGTGAGCAACGGTGCATGCAGCTCATGGATGCATTAATGAGGGGTGCTCTCTGACCTGCGGGACCCCCAAACCCAAGGGCACCGAGTCCAGGGACCCAAGGAGCTTGGAAGGAACCAGGAAGGGGGTGGAGGTGGTCACCCACTGGGCCAGGGAGCTCCTTTTCCAAAGACCCAGACCAGCCTCTCCAGATCCAGGACAATGACCCCCAAACTTCAGCATCCTTCTCTCCTCCCACAGCCTGGGCTCCACCTCTCGGGGTGAGAGTGTGTGATCTGTGTGAGGACACACTGGCCTGCAGGTGGCCTCGCACTCACCTTCTTCCTCCGTGCTCTCTGGCTCCTCCAGCAAGGTGCAGTCAATGAGGGATATGACTCCGTTCTGAAAAAGAGCGGGGCCACCTTGAATCAGTGGGGTAGATGCTCCGAACAAATGTTTGGAGTTCCAGAATGTCAGTGCGAGGAGGGACTCTAAACGCGACAGACATGCACGTATATGTGCACATCATAGCCAAGTGGATATTCTGGTTTTTAAGTTGAAGAATTTTATCTTCATATAAGGAGCCCAGGGACTTCTCTGGTGGTCCAGTGGTTAAGACTTCACCTTCCAGTGCAGGGGGTATGGGTTCAATCCCTGGTTGGAGAGCTAAGATCCCACATGTCTCTTGGCCAAAAAACCAAAACACAGGTGGTGCTAATGGTAAAGAACCCACCTGCCAATGCAGGAGATGTAAGAGGCACGGGTTCAAACCCTGGGTTGGGAAGATCCCTTGGAGAAGGAACTGGCAACCTACTCCAGTATTCTTGCCTGGAGAATCCTCATCAACAGAGGAACCTGGCAGGCTATAGTTCATGGGGTCATAAATAGTCGGACACAACTAAAGTGACTCAGCACACGACAGAAGCAATACTGTAATAAATTCAGTAAAGATTTTAAAAATGGTCCACATAAAAAAAGTCTTAAAATAAAATTAAATGTTAAAAAGAAGCCCAATGAAGTAGCTCAATTGGGATTGGCTCAGAGATGCCTTCCCTGAAGAAGGGTAAAGGTTGGGCTGGGGATGGAGAGCTTGCATGTTTGCTTCTTGTCTCACAGCAGCTCCGAGGCATGACCTGGTAGCCCCAAGTCTGCAGAAGTTTGAAATCCCTCATCCTAGGCTAACAAAGGTTCATCTAGTCAAAACTATGGTTTTTCCAGTAGTCATTCAGTGATGTGAGAGTTGGACATGAAGAAGGCTGAGCATCAAAGAAGTGTTCTTTCAAACTGTGGTGCTGGGGAAGACTCTTGACAGTCTCTTGGACAGCAAGGAGATCAAACCAGTTAATCCTAAAGGAAATCAATTCTGACTGTTCATTGGAAGAACAGATGCTGAAGCTGAAGTTCCAATATTTTGGCCACCTGATGCGAAGAGCCAACTCATTGGAAAAGACCCTGATGTTGGGAAAGACTGAGGGCAGGAGGAGAAGGGGGCAACAGAGGATGAGATGGTTGGATGGCATCACCAACTCAATGGATAGGAGTTTGGGCAAACTCCAGGAGGAGTGAAGGACAGAGAAGCCTGGTATGCTGCAGTCCATGGGGTTGCAAAGAATTAGACATGACTTAGTGACTGAGTACGCACACAAACTGGGGCTTAGTAAGGTCACCCACAGGTAAGAAGCAGGGCTAGAATTTGAGTAGTGCTCAGATTCCATCTTTACCAGTATGCTAAGAGACTTTTAAAACTCAAACAAATAAATAAACAACCCCCCAAACCAAAATAAGATAAAATGAACAAACACAAAGGCATGTGCTTTCAAACTGAAAAACTGCCTTCAAGTCTCCAGTCCAAACCACCCCTACTGACTCCCACCTGCTGAAGGAACCATTCCTCCAGCCTGGACACAGATCTTCCCAAAAGAAACTCCAGAGCTAATAAATAACGAATGCTTTCCTCGACACACAATTTGGTTGAAACTGGAGTATTCCATGTTTGTAAATTAATTTCCCCCCGTGCAGCCGACCAACTAATTTGTTGACATGTTAACATAAGCAGTAGGTTCCCTGAAGCCATTGCTTGATCTATTAGCGCTGCAGGAGGCTATGGGCCAGGCATCCAGGGTCTGGAAGAATGGTTTCCCTGATATTCTACTTTAATTAAGGGCTCCTTCTGGCCCTCTCCAGGCCACAGCATTTTCAGACTTGCAATCTGTTGAAGCGAGCCTTCATGGGGATGAACACAGTTTGGGGGAGGCTGTCGCTACAGAGGCAGGGGCATCACAGCTCCCAGAAAAGGTCTATGGGTGCCTCCCTGCATTTGTGCATGCCCCTGGTGAGGACAGCCACCCTTATTTCAAATCAGATGAAGGAGTGAGGTGTGGACCAGCGCGGGAAGTGTCCGGGCTCACACAGTGTACAAGACAGAGGTGCGATCAAATCCTGAGCTCTCAGCAGTGGGATAGGCCATGTGCCGTGTTGGGGAGCAGTAGCTTCTGCTTGGGGTGCTGGGGGGTGAGTGCCCAAAAGCATCAGGAATGGGTGCTGTCTGAAGTCTTTTTGGTTGGAAATGAGAAAAAGGCTCTGGGTGCTTCTCTGCCTCAGTCAGATGTGACCATCCTCCACTGGTCCCTCACATACACACACGGGACTTTCAAGGGCTTATCTGGGGACTTTCCTGGTAGTTCAGTGGTAAAGAATCCTGCCTGCCAATGCAGGAGACACGGGTTCAATCCCCGATCCAGGAAGATCATACATGCTTCGGAGCAACAAAGCCCATGCACCACAGCTACTAACTCTATGCTCTAGACCCCAGGACTCGCAACTGCTGAGCCCATATGCTGCAATCACTGAAGCCTGTGGGCACTGGAGCCTGTGCTCTGCGGCAAGAGAAGCCACTGCACTGAGAAGCCCAGGCACCGCAACCAGAGAGCAGACCCCACTCGCCAAAACTAGAGAAAAGCTCATTCCCAACAACAAAGACCCAGCACAATCAAAAATAAATAAATTAAAAATAAAGAAATAACAATTTAAGAAAGAGCTTCTCTGAACCCCCGGGCTCCTCTGTCCCAGCTCCCAGCAGTGGGGGCACCTTTGGGCATCTTTGAACTTACTTTCCCATTTCCCATGACTTCTCCAGTAGAAAACCCATGAACGGTTTCGCTCATTCCAAGCTTCCAGTTGGACCAGTCAACATGTGTGTGTGTACACTTGAGCGTCTCTGACACCTCTGCCCACTGTCTGGGCCCTGGTCAGGGTCAGTCAGGACCCCCAGGTCAGTGTAGTGTCTGATCTCCAGCCCCAGCAGCTCCCCAGCCCCGGCCATCCTTACCTTGGTCAGGTGAAGCTTTCCACCGGAGCCTCTGGTGCAGATGATCAGGTGCTTAGAAAACAGGAAGCACTGCCTCTCACCCTCCTTCTTCAGGGACAGGGACCCCAGGCGCCCCCTGGTGATCTTGCCCTTCTCGGACATGGGCACCTGGATGAGGGACCCTGTGGATGGAGGAGAGACCCTGAGTCCATCTCCCAGGACGACTTGAGCCAGCTTTGAAGCTGCACGTGGGTGGTGATGCCAGTGGCCATGGCAGTGGGACAAGGTGACCCTGGCTCCTGATAGCAGAGAGGTGACTCAGACACTCCCTCCAGCCCCTCCTCGGGGCTGCATGGTGGGGTTTGAGGGGGGCGGGGGATGATGAGAGAAGCTCCATGCCAGAACTTTGACCCACCCAGCCAGGGCCAGGGCCTTAGAAAGCAAAGGAACCAGGAAGGACATGGTCCCTAGGGTGAGAATGCAGGACTAGGCTGGGGCCTGGGGGAGGCAGGAGACTGAAGAAGTGGGGAGCTGGCTGTGGCCCAGAGAGGTTAACAAGACACACTAAGTCCCTGCTGCTACATGTAGCCACTGTAGACATGGCCAATTGATCACAACGTGTTCTGCTGCAGAGTCCAACGCCACCTCCTCAGGAAGCCCTTCCTGATTCTCCCTAGTCCCGCTCTGGGCCACCTCTCTGCCTCCTGCCCACATTCATCACTGCATGGACCCCCTTCCCTGTATTCTGAGCCCCTCTCCCCTGTACATTCAGCTCTAGAGGGAGGAGCAGGGTATACTCCTTGGGCATCCCTGGAGACCTGAGCTGGACGGGCATGAATAGGGCAGGCATCCATGGGGTGGTGAGACAGAATAAATAAGAAAGGACTTGTTGGGCTTCCTGTCTGATCTCCAGGTCCAGTCCAGCCCCTCAGTTTGGGCACAGCACAACTCAGGAGAGTGGGTCACAGGCTAGGCTGGCTCTGGGCTCAGCAGGTCCCAGGGTACCCAGGGGAAGGACATAGGGGCTCAGAACAAACTCCCAATAGAGGGGGTTCAGGCCAAGGGCAGCGGAGACCAGTTACAGCTGCTCAGGCCAGCCTTTCATGTAGTCAGACACCTCCAGGACAAGATGGAAGGAAGGAAGGAAGGAAAGCTGAGGTCCATCCTGAGACATCACCTCTGGGGCGCAAGAGCAGACACTGAATTTCCCACAGGCCATCAAATCTGAACCAGCTGACCTTAAAGGCATTGTGGCTCCAACATCCCCAAGTTGGAAGTCAGTCCCTTGGGCCCCAGAGAGCTTCACCCGCCCTTCTCACTAGGGCTGAACCTCTCAACAGTGTCCCCAAGGTCAGCTGAAGCCCAAGAGTGAGGGGACTGCACCCAGAACCACTGTGATCACGGCCTCCCCAAGAGGCCAAGGAGGCTCATCGCAGGACAGAGAGACTGACCCTCGTCAATGCCACCTTGGACATTGCCACTGCTCACGGCTCACGGGGCCAGTCAGAACCTGGCCTCCTCCTCCACCCCATATTCTCTCCCTCAAAGGACATGTCGGTGTTTATGATGGTATACAGTAGACAAACCAAGGCCATCTGGGAAGAACGGTGTTTACATCTGGAGACAAGGAAACTGTGAAAACTGACAATATCAGCATCTATACGTCTAGACACCGCCGTCTACATATAGCTGTCACATTTCCCCCGGCAGGCCCGGAATACGCCTCAGTCATGCCAGCAGGCTTTGGCACGTGGCAGCCGAGCCAACTGGTGGTGTCCCTGAGTGTGGCCTGCCTCCTGCTGCCGGGGCCCACCTGGCCGGGGATGGGTGGGGGGCGCAGGGTACAGAAGCCATACCTTGTCTCACAAACGTCTGGCTGGTGTCCAGGAGGATCTCGCAGCCTTCAATGATCATGCGTTCAATGGCCAGGTTTTTCCGGATGTTCTCGGTTTCACTGACTTCATCGTGCATTATCCTGTGAAGATGAACAGTCAGAGACCAGCGGCCCCCACCTCCCAGGGAGGATGCAAGGCCGGGTCTCTGGCTGGACCTGGGAAGAGACCCTGGATTCTCGGGTAGAACCCGTGGTCACCAAAGGTGAGACAGCCGACATGCGTGGAGAGCCCGCTGTGTGTGTGCACTTTACAGGCGTGGGCTCCTCTGATTCTCCGACCACTCTGGGAGGCTGAGAAGATGGTCTGACCCACAGGGAGGAGAGACAGCAGAGCTGGGAGGAAGATGGGCGTACAAAAGACATTCTTTGTTCATTACCTGCCCCTTACCCCACCACCAGCCTCATTTCCATTGAGAGAACAAACCAAGCTCACTCCTGCCTTGTGGAAATGTGCTTGTTTCTCCCCTCTGCACGTTCTTCTAAAAAGATTAATTAAAATTTGAAATTGGAGTACAGTCGCTTTAGCTGTATAATAATCTGAATCAGCTATTTGTTGTTGTTCAGTTGCTCAGTGGTACGCGACTCTTTGTGACCCCACGGACTGCAGAACACCAGGCTTCCCTGTCCTCCTCTACCTCCCAGAGTTTGCTCAAACTCATGTTCATTGAGTCGATGATGCCATCCAACTGTCTTGTCCTCTGTTGCCCCCTTCTTCTCCTGCCCTCAATCTTTTCAGCATCAGGGTCTCTTCCAATGAGTCATGCCAAATAGAAGGGGAAAATGTGGCAACAGTGACAGACTATTTTCTTGGGCTCCAAAATCACGGTGCAGACGGTGACTGCAGCCATGAAATTAAAAGACACTTGCTCCTTGTAAGGAAAGCTATGGTCAACCTAATCAGTATATGAAAAAGCAAAGATATCATTTTGCTGACAAAGGTCTGTATAGTCAAAGCTATGGTTTTACCAGTAGTAATATTCGGATGAATCAGCTATACACATAGATATATGTCCCTTCCCTCTAGATCCTCCCTCCCACTGCCCCAATCCACCCTCTAGATTGTCACAGAGCACTGAGCTAAGCTCCTTGTGCTAGGCAGCAGCTTCCCACTAGCTATTTCACACGTGCCAGTGTGCATATGTCAATGCTACTCTCGCAATTTGTCACACCTCCTGCTCCCCCCTTGCACACTCTTTATATGGTTGTTTCCTTAATGTTTGGGTTCCAGAATGACTTATTTTTGGAGCACATGGTAATCCAGTTGGCTCAAGGAAAGACTGACTGCAGTTTATTTCTATAGGCTCCAGCACGACTTGGAGATTTAAGCAAGACACAGTTTGCCCCTTCATCTAAGAACATTTGCAACTTTCTGTTCTGGTTCTGACTGCTACAACACTGCTCCTCTCCACGAGGTGGCAGTACTTAACTGCTTTTTAAAAATAGCATTGGTGGGAAAAGGTAGGAGTGAGTTAACAACTTTGCTAAGACCCTCCATGTGTTTCCAGGAGTCTTAGGAAAATAGTGAATATATATAAATATATATTTTGAAGGAGGTCTGGAAAAAGTACCCCACGTACTCTAAGGAAAGCACAAAGCCTCCTCTTTGTTTGTTGATGCCTGAAATTCCACAAGTAAGACCACTCAGAGAGCTGATGAATATTCAGTGGTTAACAGAGTACTCTCGTAGACATGATCCAATTCAAACCCCATAACAATGAGAGATGACATGGGTGGAGCTGGAGCTGTGAACAGGGGAATCAGTGTGATTGATGCTGAACACATTACTCAACTCCTCGAATACTTAGCTTCCCATTTGTAACTGTTGGGGTGAGGATGGAAAATAATGCATTGCATGGGCTGACCTCATGCAATGACAGGTGCTTGAATAAAAGGTGGTGACCATTGCCCTTATCAGGGCTGCAAAAATGTTATTAAAAAAAAAAGGTGATATATGATTGGATATATGATAACTTGTCATTTTTGCCGGCTATCAGACTGGGGCATCGAGATGAGGTCTCTGCCTTAGAAGCTTTGGTTTTCTACCCATCCCACCCCCAACTTCCCAGCAACGCTCTTCTCTTTCCAGGCCTTAGCCTTCTTCAGGAAAACACACAGGCATGGGCCAGGGAGGGACCTTTCAGGTAGTTTTGTGGATGAAAGTAGCTATCCTTCCTCCAGCCTCCAAAAGTACTTCACTTTTGGAAACAGCCCAAGGCAATCAGAACCCTCTCTCTTGCAGAGAGTGGGGGATTGGCTGAAGAGGCTAGAGGTGCTCAAAATGAGGAGGTGGACTCCTTGGTGGTTCTGTGACTGAAACCTCACAATCCAATGCAGGGGATACAGGTTTGATCCCTGGTCAGGGAGCTAAGATCCCAGGTGCCGTTAGACTCAGCATAAAAAACCCAAACATAAAACAGAAGCAATAGTGTAACAAATTCAATAAAGACTTTAAAAAATGGTCCACATAAAAAAAAAAAAATCTTTGTTGTTTAGTTGCCAAGTCATGTCTGACTCTTTGGGACCAGCCCCCTGTGTCCATGAGATTCTCCAGGCAAGGATACTGGAGTGGGTTGCCATTTTCTCCTCCAAGTGGTCTTCTGGACCCAGGGATCGAACTTGGGTCTCCTATGTCTCTGGCCCTGGCAGGCGGGCTCTTTACCCCTGTGCCACCTGGGGATGGCTGTCAGACGTGTATAAACTGCAGCGGCTCAGGGTAAACGGCAGATCCAGGCTGCAGTCTGTGATGGGGGAGCCTAGGTTAGGGAAGCTGGGGGACTCTGGGAAGGCGACCTGCGGTTTCCAGGGCCTGAGGCTCCCAGGGGAACTGGAAATGATGACCTGGGTTATCCTGGAGCCTAGGAGTGAGGGGTTCAGGAGAGGAAGTGGGACAAAGGCCCCCAGAGGTGAGGGGTGCAGGGCTCTGAGGCTGGCCAGGGAGGGGCTGGTTATCTTCTGGCTTCTAGTCAGGCTACAGCTTTCCTCAGGCCCCAGGGAAGGTAGGAGGAGGATGAAAGGGCTGCTGTCACATGGGAAAACCCTATTCTGTGCTGCTCAGGCTGGGCTCAGACCAGGTGCAGGTGATGGGCAGGGGGACAAAGAAAGAGCAGTCTGTACACCCAGCACCAGGGGGGAGCGGGGACCAGGGTCTTGGGCCAAGTTCCCTGGCACCCACGTGCCTCCTGTACCCCTGCCTGCACTGGGACAGGGCATCCGGCAGGGTCCAGGAACTCACGGCGGGCGGTCCACATCTTCTCCCTGGGGAGAAGTACTGACTTCAGAAGTACTGACTTCCTGGGGCCTGAGAGAACTGGGGTCCACACCCCACAACGGCCCTGCTTACACCTTCTCCCGAATTCTTCACTGTGGGGTCTGTGCCCTGACCCAGTCCAGACTGGTCCTCCCTCTGCCCAGCTGTCCAACAGGTTCCACTAGTTGAACTTGGGAAGCTGTTTAGGGCTCTGGGTGGTGGGCGGGGCTCCAGCAGGGCTGGTGGCTGAGCCCCACACCCTGCAGACCCATCTATCTCTGACCACAAGGACCCTCCTCACCTCTTGGCCTCTACTGGTGGATGCCCAAGGGCTCAGCCTTTGGTTCATACCTTACTCCTGCTTAAACTCACTCCCTTGGTGATCTCATCAATCTTGTGACTTCTTAAAAAAAAATTTGGCTGCACCACATGGTATGCAGGATCTTAGTTCCCTGACTAGGGATCGAACCCACACCTCCTGCAGTGGAAGTGCAGAGTCTTAATCTCTGGACCGTCAGGGAAGTCCCAGCTGGTGATTTTAAATACCATGTCTGAGCTGATGACCTGTTCCATCTCGCCTTCCTAAACTCCAGACTCAAACACCGACTCTCCCTCCTTGTCATCTCCATCGTCCATCTCCTCCAACGTCCATCTCAGGCCCAACATACTCCCAATAAAGCTCCCATGAAGCAAAGAAGACCCCTTCAAACCTGCCCCTCTAGCACCTTGCATCGTGGCGGGGCCCACTGACTGCCCAGGCCCTTCCTGGGCCCCACCTGTGCCAGGGATAGCAAGCCACCCATCCCATCTCGCTGGTGCCCACCTGGACTGGAGCCGTAAACCCCTCAGGCTGCTCAGGCTCAGACTCCCTTTTGATTCCCATGTTCTCTCTCTGTCCTCTTACCTCATCCATCAGAAACTCTAGTGGGTTCCATCTTCAGGAAACACTAGAGTCTGAATCTCCTCCCCTCCATGCCTCCCCCACCCCCACAGATGGGGAACCGCCCCCCCACTGCCTGGGTGTGGCATCCCTCCTCCCTGGTCCCTCTGCTTCTGCCTGGGCAGAGACTGCGCTCCAGGGACTGAGGGAGAGCAGGGGAGGCCCTGACTATGGGACTTTGGCCTCTGACAATGGCCCAACCATGGCCTGTCCACCCATGGACACTGCCTGCTGCCGAACAGAGCCTGGGATACATGAGGGCCCAACACTTGGGACCCCATGGAGCTCCTAAAGCCACAAGCATTGATACATTAACGCTGGAGAATCGAGGAAATGGGTAGAGAGTGTCTGCGAGTCCCAGAGATGGGCCCACTCAACCCTCCGGGCCTTGCTGGGCCCCACCTGTGCCAGGGACAGCAAGCCATCCATCCCATCTCGCCAGTACCTACCTGGACTGGAGCCATAAACCCCTCAGACTGCTCCTGGGGATTCTGCCTCCAGGTGGGACAGGTTATGGGTCCCCACCCCTCGCAATCTTAACCAGAAACATGAGTTTTGGCCATTTGGGCTCAGTAAACTCCCGGTGGGGGCACCCTCAAGCCTGGGTCTGCCCCGTGATGTGGGGACCTGGGTTCCCTGGTATGGGGACCCGCTGCAGGGCTTACCTGGACAGCTCCTCTAGTTTGGACTTGGCATAGTCCAGGCTGTTGCGTTCCACGTGCTCATGAGGGGTGTGCGCCAGGAGCTCGTGCAGTGTCAGGATGTACCTGGGGATCTGCAGGGGTGGGGAGGCGAGGCAGAAGAGAGGTGGCAATGAAATGAGAGACAGGGGAGAGACAGAGCCCCGGAGAGGGATGGGGGCACAGAGACAGGGGTTCTCAGCACCAAGGACCCCCACTGCACTTCCGATCTCAGACTCTTCCGATCTCAAACTTAGAGCCAGGGTCTTGGGTGGGACGAGCCCTCCACCCCTACCCCTGCACCCCCACCCCTGGCCTGCCCCGCAGGTCTGGCTCTCCTCCGGTCGCATCCCTCCTGGCCCCACTGCCCAGCCACCCATGTGCGCATGCGCCCTGGCAGGGCAGCAGTCGGGGCGGCGCACCTGGAACATAGGGTAGGTGAGGAAGGTCTCCAGCGTCCTCTCCTCACAGTCGGGCTTGGCCTCGTAGTGCTTGAGCAGCTTGTCGAAGTCGCGGTTCTGCTTGCAGTGAGCCAGGATCTGCAGGCTGTACTGGTGGTTGCGCACAAACTCCTGGTAGATGTTGAGCATGGGCAGCAGGATGTCGAACAGGTCAGCTGCAAGGAGGCGGGGCTCAGCGGGCAGCGGGGGCGCCCTCGGTGTGGGGTGAGGCGCTGACGCCCTCCCCCAGGCCCTGGGCTTCCCCAGCCCCACCCGGGAGGTCCCAGAGAAACCCCCTGCCTTTGGAGCTGACCCTGGCCCCACCGCCCTCTCCTGGGAGAGACAGGGAGGCCCCAGTCACTGGGATCAATCACATCAGAACCACAGGGTTTTGAGATGGAGCCCTATCTAGTCTGACACCTAGAGGGCCAGAGAAAGCAGGTGTGGAGGGTGCTGTGGGGTGCTCCCTGGGCCCCTTTTAGGACACAGGTGCTTCTTCCCTGGCTGTCACCAGTCCCAGTGGCTGTCAGCTGGGTTCTCTGCTGAAGGAAGCTACCCTGCACAAGCTGGGCCCATGACAGTATGGGAGGCGGGTGTGAAGGCCGGCCCCTGCCTCGACTGGGGACCTCTCTGAAGGACCACCTGGGTCCCAGAGCGCCTGTGGGGGTTGCCCTTGGCCTCTGTTGTAATGATATCCCCCCAGTGCCCTCCTCCCTCCAAGGGGCCTCTCCCCAGAGTGTCCCATCTGTGACTGGGACCTGTCAGAGGCCACAAGGTGAGAGCTGTCTTGGAACAAGGCTTCCTGACTCCCTTGTTCCAGGGCTTTCCACCCCATGACGGGCTTTCCTGAGTCTCTGTCCCCTCACCTGTGGGTCCCCTGTCCCTGCCTTCCCAGCTCTGCAGCCCCTGCTGCCCATCAGTCTCAACCACCTGGGTGTCTAGCATCCTGTCCTTCCAGCTCTCGAAAGCCCAAACCTGCCCTTCAACACTTGATGGGATGGGATGGAGCCTTTAAAACAGGGGTCCCCCAACCTCTGGGCCAGTACCTCCTGTCAGATCAGCAGCAATGTAAGACTAGAAATAAGGTGCACAATAAATGTACTGTGCTTGAAATATCTTGAAACCATCCCTTCAACCCTGGTCCCTGGAAAAACTGTCTTCTATGAAATCAGTCTCTGGTACCCAAAAGGTTGGGGACCCTTGCTCTAAAACATCTGCTTACTAACCCCATTAAAGAGAAAGACCATGCAGCTAGTGATGATTGTACTAAGTGAAGTAAGTCAGACAGAGAGAGACAAACTCCATATGATATCACTTATATATGGAATCTAAATATGACACGAACTTATATACAAAACAGAAACAGACTCACAGATTTAGGGAACAGATTTGTGGTTGCCAAAGGGGAGGGAGAGGGGCGATGAATGGCGTGGGAGTTTGGGTTTAGCATTTGTAAGTTTTTACATATAGAACGGATAAACGAGAGGGTCCTACTGTATAGCACAGGGCTTCCCTGGTGGCTCAGTGGTAAACAAGCTGCCTGCCAAGGCAGGAGACATAGGAGACACAGGTTTGATCCCTGAGTAAGGAAGATCCCCTGGAGGAGGAAATGGCTACCCACTCCAGTATTTTTCTCAGGAAAATCCCATGGACAGAGGAGCCTGGAGGGCTACAGTCCATGGGGTTGCAAAGAGTCTGAGCACGCACACATCCAGTGTATAGCACAAAGAACTATATTCAATAACCCGTAATAACCATAATGGAAAGGAATATTACAAAAAGAATGTATATATAGGTATAACCGAGTCACTTTGCTGTACAGCTGAAATGAAGACAACATTGTAAGTCAACTATACTTCAATAAAAGGAAAAAATTTCCTTGTAACAAACTCTAAGTAGGACCTCTAATGCCAGGCATCCACCTACCCAGTGGATCACCTCATCAATGCTATGAGGACAGAAAGTACAGCCTTTATCTTCTTTCTAGTGTATGTGTGTATGTTTGCTTAGTCATTAAGTCGTGTCCAACTCTTTGTGACCCAATGGGCTGTAGCCTGCCAGGTTCCTCTGTCCATGGAGTTTTTCAGGTAAGAATAGAGGAGCAGGTTGTCACTTCCTCTTCCAGGGGATCTTCCTGACCCAAGGATCAAACCATGGCTCTTGTGTCTCCTGCATAGGCAGGCCTGTTCTTTACCACTGAGTCACCTGCTTCTTCTTTTGATCTTGGAGAAAATGGGTCTCTTTGACCTGAGAAAAATAGAAACAGTGCTCACTCCCTGTGGAAGTCCCCTGGCCTGTGGGCAGGGGAGCCTCTCCTCTCTCAGCGGTCCCTTCACCTTCCTGAGCCTTTTCCCTTGACTCCACAGCAGAAGTGGTACAACACTCACCTTTTCCTTTTGAATTAGGTGGAAGGAAGATGCTACCCAGGGTGGCAGAGACAAGATGCAAGAGGCACTCCCATACATCACTCTCAGGAGTGAGGACTTGGAGAGAAATGTGATGGTGGGTACCGAGCGGGGAGTCCACCCCACTTGTTTCAGCCATTGAGCCTCTGGACACCTATCTTAGGGAACTGCTCTCTAATATGGAGACCACCTCACACGTAGACATGATTGTTTCTAGTAACAGCAAAAAGGCAGAACATCTTTAAGAGCCAAGAAGGGGGAGATGTCTATGTAGATGGTGGCAGATTCACAAGGCCCTGGAGCACTACACAGTCATCAAAAAGCATGCTTTCGCTTGAGAAAATGCTTATGCAATAATGTTAAGTAAAAAAAAAAAAACCCACAGTAAGATTCAAGTTCTATATTCAGTACGTTTGCAATTATGTAAAATGGGGGAAAAAAACACCAAGATCTATGCATAGAAAAAAAAATTGGAAGGAAACAAACCCAAGTGTTTACAGTAGTTATCTTTGGAAAGCAGAACTATGGCTGATATTTTTAACCATTTCCTACTTTTCTGGATTCTCAAATTTTCTCAAATGGCTACATATATTTTATTTTTAAAATGGAAAAACAGATAAACTAAAAATATATTACTTCCTCCCAGAAATGTAGCTTTTGCCAATTTGTCTTTCTTCCTCTCAGCCCTCTGAGGGTTCCTGGGAGTTTTCAAAGGGCCCCTCTGGTACATTCTGCAAGGACAAAAGTGTTGCCACCTGGGGTTGGTGTGGAAGGGGGTGGCCACTGTAGATGGACTTCCCAGGTGGGGGTGGGGACGAAGGGGCAGAGGACCCCTGTCAGGGCTGCTACTCACCCAGGACCAGTGTGGGCCAGCTGGAGATGCGGGCCTTCAGGCCTTGGTAAAAGATCTGGTGCAAAAACATGATGGTCTCGCTACAAGAAAAAGCACAGGGTTAAGCTCAGGCCAGGACGTCCTGTCCCTCCAAGTGTCCCCTCCCACAAGTTAAGGAAATCGTCTCAGGTGACACTTAACCTGAAAACCAGTTCAGTGGGATGGACTATGTGATTTGTGGGGCCTAATGCAAAACAAATAAGCGAGCCCCTTGTTAACAAAATGGTTAAGAATTTCAGGATGGGGCTTCCCTGGCGGTCCAGTGGTTAAGAATTCGCCTTGCAATGCAAGGGACACCGGCGGGATTCCAGGTCGGGGAAGATCCCACATGCCACGGAGCAACTAAGGCCGTGCACCATGTCTACTGAGCCTGTGCTCTAGAGCCCGCGAGTTGCAACTACTGAAGCCTGTGTGCCGCAGAGCCCGTGCTGCATGACAAGAGAAGCCACTGCAATGAGAAGCCCGTGACCCTCAATGAAGAGTAGCCCTCACTCGTCGCAACTAGAGAAAGCCTGTGTACAGCAACGAAGACCCACCACAGCTGGAAAAAAAAAATTAATTAAGAAAAAAATGGTCTCCAAAAAAATAAAGTGTATTTCAGGATGGTGACAGCAGAGCTGACAGCAGAGCATACAGTTCAGAAGGGCTCTGCTCAGCGTGCAATCAAATGCAGGTCAAGCTGGCTGAGAAGGGTAGCACTCTGGCTGCTGGCTTCCCTAGCTCCCTTACGTCTCTGCTGGCTGGAGGTGCCCCCTGAGGGATCCTGGAGGAAGCTAGGGCTCTGAAGAACTCAGAGGAAAAGCCACTCAGAGGAAAAGCCCTCATGTCACGAGGACATGACAGGAGCTACGGCTTGAGATCCACACAGATAGAGGCTCAGATTTGCTGCCTTTTGCCCCTTCCCAGCTGTGTGACCCTGAGCAAGATGCCTAACATCTCTGAACCACAGGTCCTTCCATGGAAAACACGGAGGTGAAATGCGGTTCTTCTGAAAGTATTGTGCATCTACTGGAGCAGAGTGATGCTCAGCAAATGCTACTTCTCCACCAGCCCCTTTTTGAATAAACGTTAGAAAAGGAAAAAAAAAAAAAAGAGGAAAGTACAGAAACCCAGAGTCTCTAAAGTGCCTGCTTTGTCATCACCTGGAATACTGGGGGTGCACTCACTCTCATTAGGCCTCAGAGCATTCCCTAGACAGCTGCCGTGGCCCCACTCCCATACCCACTTCTCTGCCCACTGCACCCCAAGCGGCTGGTTCCAGAGAACAGCCAACCTGTGAGAACACAAGAGAACCCAAGAGACGGGACAATTTCTGCTCCATCCTGCAGGGCCCCCTCCTCCTGTTCTTCCTGTGCTCCTGCTCATCACCCTGGCTCCTACACTCTGAAGACCTGGGGGTCTCCCCAGCATGTCTGGGCTTGCCTTGAATCACAGGGGAAGCCAAAAGAATAAAATATGCCAAAGTGTGGGGACTTGTCCCTGGTGGTCCAGTGGTTAAGATTCCACGCTTCCAAAGCAGGGGCAGGGGGTTCAATCCCAGGTCAGGGAACTAGATCCCACCTGTGGCGCAGCCAAAAAAATTTTTTTTTTTTTAATGTGCGCTCCACTCATGGAAAGGGAAACTGAGTCCCACAGAGGAAGAGTGAGCTCCCAGGAGTTGGGGCTCTGGACCCTGTCTTCCCCTCTCCCTGGAGCATTCTCTGTCTTTCTCTGCCGTATCACTACCCCTCCATGGCTACACTCTCTGCTCCCTCCCCAGGCTCTCCCAGGGCCCTGGGTGGTCACTGAGGCCCTGGTGTTTTCCAGCTTGGGGTGCTGTCACTGGGTGCTGTCCCTTCTCTCAGCAGTTTGTGCCCCGAAGGCAAACCCCCACCACTGTGAGGTCTCATTCTCAGGACAAGAGCAGAGGATGGAAGGCACTGGATGGGCACCCCTGGGCTGTGAGTCACAGGAGGCCAGTGAGGGGCCTGGACCTCACGTGCATGGAAGGCCTGAGAGGCACAGGGCTCCTGGACCCCAGATGGGTTTGGAATGTCCTGAGCACCCCCACTGTGCAGAGAAAACACACTGTGTGAAGACAGAAAGAAAAGACGGAAAGACTGCAAGGAAAAAAGGGGTGAGGGAGCTGAGAGGTGGGGGGTGCTGGTGGTAAGAGAACAGAACACAGCGCCTGGGCACTGTTGAACAAAGCCTGTACTGATCACACCCCCAGGACATTCAGAAGGGGGACCTTTATCAGGTATCATTGGAAAAGATCCTGATGCTGGGAAAGATTGAAGGCAAAAGTAGAAGTGGATGATAGAGGATGAGATGGTTGGATGGTATCACTGACTCAATGGACATGAGTTTGAACAAGTTCCTGGAGATAGTAGAGGATAGGGAAGCCTGGTGTGCTGCAGCCCATGGGGTCACAAAGAGTGGGACACAACTGAGCTCCTGGTCAACAAAGTAGTGGAAACATTCCGAGTTCTCATTTCTGAGTGTGGTCCAGTCATTACCATGAATTAACTATCATTTCCCTGAAGTCCCAAGAGAACAGGCCCCCAGGGGTGGTAACACAGTAATTTCTGGACTGGGGGCCCCTTTTGATGGCTGAAGTCATCTTCAGTTTTCAGGCAGCAAGTCTGCAACAGATGCACTTGTGCCCAGGCTGATTCTGCCTGTCCATGGCCCCTGACCTAGTTATTGAACAGATAAACAGGCACCACGCCAATCTGAAGAGCTTTAGTTGTCCTCATGGGAAGATCCTCTGGAAAATTCAAATGAGACGGGTCCGGGGTGCGTGGCGGTGCACAGAGGGGTGAATGTGGGGCCTGAGGTGGGGGAGGGTGGAGGTAGAAAGACTATCAGGGCTTCCTGAGGGGCCAGGAGGTGATGAATGACCCCAAGCACTGTCAGCAAGACTCAGTGCCCCACTCCCAGGAAACGGTTTCCTACGGCTGCAGGAAACACCAGGCAGGAAACCCACCCTCTTAGATTCTAACAGGGCACAGACTGGTAGAGTAGCACAGTAGGAACATGATAAGCTGGGACTATAAAAGTACAGTTGATGAAGGTTCCGTTTTTCCTTTGTATTGGCTATTTGAACATCTTCTTTTGAGAACTGCCAAGTCCTGTCCATTTACTATTTTCAGTTTGATTAATTTAAACTAAGTCTTCATGTTAAGTGTATAATCGAACATCCACATTGCAGACTTTTTTTTTTTCTCAGCTATTTTCCACTGATTTTGTGTTTAGCGTCTCTTAAAGTTTTTCTGCTTTGCTGTGAGGGGTACCATTTTCTTTCTTTCTTTTTCTGCTTTGAGCATGTCTTTTCCCACTCCTAAACTGCATACTCACTCATCTACATTTTATTTTTTACACATAAATACTTAACTGGGGGACTTCCTTTGTGGTCCAGTGGTTAAGAATCTACCTGCCACGCAGGGGACACAGGTTAGATCCTTGGTCTGGAAGATTCCACGTGCTTCAGAGCAACTAAGCCCATGTGCCACAACTACTGAGCCTGTGCTCTAGAGCCCAGGAGCCTCAACAAGAGAAGCCGCCACAAGAGAAGCCTGAGCACCACAACTGGAGAGTAGCCCCCACTCGTTGCAACTAGAGAGCCCACGCAGAACGAAGACCTAGTGCAGCCAAAATCAATCAATCAATAATTTAAAAAATACTTAACTCCAGTTTCCTTTGCTGTAGTTTGTGAACAAAATATATAAATGTAATCTTTATCTTAGTTTGGTTAGCCAAATGCCCCATTTTATTTATCCAATACTCTAGCTGTTTCCCCTGCTTTTCAAAGCTGACTTTATTGTTACTAAATTCTCAAACATGTGTAAGTCTGTTTCTGAGCTTTCTATTTTACTTTGATGGTCTATTGCCCTGTTCTGGCAATAGTGTCAGGCTGTTTTTGTTACTTTTAATATATTTATAAGCCTATAATATATTTTAATTAATGTAGGAAATGTTACTTTCATTGTTCTTTTTTCAGAACATGATTATCAATTTACATGTATTTATAAGGAAGGAAAGTTATGACCAACCTTGACAGTATATTAAAAAGCAGTGACATTACTTTGCCAACAAAGGTCCGTCTAGTCAAGGCTATGGTTTTTCCCGTGGTCATGTATGGATGTGAGAGTTGGACTGTGAAGAAAGCTGATCGCCGAAGAATTGATGCTTTTGAACTGTGGTGCTGGAGAAGACTCTTGAGAGTCCCTTGGACTGCAAGGAGATTCAACCAGTCCATTCTAAAGGAGATCAATCCTGGGTGTTCATTGGAAGGACTGATGCTAAAGCTGAAACTCCAATACTTTGGCCACCTCATGCGACGAGTTGACTCACTGGAAAAGACTCTGATGCTGGGAAAGGTTGGGGGCGGGAGGAGAAGGGGACGACAGAGAATGAGATGGCTGGATGGCATCACCGACTCTGTGGACATGAGTTTGAGTGAACTCCGGGAGTTGGTGATGGACAGGGAGGCCTGGCATGCTGTGATTCATGGGGTCGCAGAGAGTTGGACACGACTGAGCGACTGAACTGAACTGATAAGTCCCTTGGACTGCAAGGAGATCCAACCAGTCCATTCTAAAGGAGATCAATCCTAGGTGTTCATTGGAAGGACTGATGCTAAAGCTGAAACTCCAATACTTTGGCCACCTCATGCGACAAGTTGACTCATTGGAAAAGACTCTGATGCTGGGAAGGATTGGGGGCGGGAATAGAAGGGGACGACAGAGAATGAGATGGCTGGATGGCATCACCGAGTCGATGGACATGAGTTTGAGTGAACTCCGGGAGTTGGTGATGGACAGGGAGGCCTCGCGTGCTGTGATTCATGGGGTCGCAAACAGTCAGACACGACTGAGCGACTGAACTGAATTGAACTGACTGATTCCTTCAGATGGACTTTAAAATCACTCTGCTAGGCTGAACTTCAATTGCAATTATATTAACTTTATAGAATGTTTTGGGTGAAATGACATATTTATGACATGGAATCTTGCCATCCAGAATGCCAGCCCACTTTCTGTTTTTGTAAAGCTTGCACGTTTAGAAGGACTTTTATAATTTTAAATGGTTGAAAAAAATCAAAAGTGTATTTTATGGCAAGTAAAAATTATATAGAATTACCATTTTAGCATCCATCAGTAAAGGTTTATTGTAACATAGCTGCACCCATTCAACCGATCATTAGGATTGCCTAAGCCCACCTGCTTCTGACAGAGACCCTCTGGCCCTCAAGATCTAAAATATTTACCATCTGGCCTTTGACAGAAGAACTCTGCTGAGCCCTAATTTATGTGAATGCTGTCCCTGAACTGTGCAGTGCGCAGCGAGGGCAACTATATCCTACGGCCCTATCCCCACAGCTCACTTAGAGTGCAGCAGGGAATCTAACACAAAAGAAATCATTATTTAAGTGTGATGAATGCTACAAAAGGGGGCCCTGGAAGCACACAAGCAGGGAAGAGAAGCCAACGGCGACAAGGGGCATGGGGTGGTCGGAGACATCCAAGAAAATCATGAAGGACGAGTAGGTGAGAGCTGTCGTAAGGAAAACAGGGAGGATAGTAGGGTGGGGAGAATTCGAGGGAGAGGAAGCGACCTGTCTACTTGGGGAGCACTCATTTTTCCTGGTTCCCTTCTTGAGCCCAGAAAGGAGTGTGACTCACCCAAGCCATTCTCAGATCCACAGGGCTGGGCCGGAAGAGGAGGGCAGAACCAGGCCTCTTCATTCTTGCCCTGCCCTCTACCCATCCTTCCTCACTCCCCAGCCCATGCAGACATGATGAATGGATGGCAGCACACTCCACCATGGAGCCTCACCATCCTTCTCAGCCCGGGACTCTGAGCCACCACCCATCAATCAGAGCGGCATCAAGGTACCAACCATCTGTCACCCAGGCGGGATGCTCTCATCATGGGGCCATGCCTGTGGTTCCCAGCACATGTTGCCGGGCAATGTTTTTATTAAAGGGTAACAGTCCAAGTCTCTGCACTCATTGTCTTGGGTAAAGAAAACCTGCTGCAGGTGTTTACTTCAAAGATTGCTCCTCCCCTCCCCACTGTGTTCCATATTGTAGAAACACACAATTAACCCCCTCTCCAGCTCTGTAGCACCCTCCAGGAATCTGCCAGCCTAGAGAGAAGCCTCTTTCTTCTCAAGGACTTCTTTTAAGGAGCTCTGACAAATGAAATCACCAAAGTAGCATCAGGTTTCTAGTGTGGCTGAATCACTGAATTCATTTTGGCCTAAAAGCAAACCCAGGGGGAAGTCATGTGTAGAAATGCCTTCTAGTGAGTGGGCTGGAAGCCTCTGCCCTTGGCCTGTGGCACAAATGGACCTCTGTGCTGTGGTCCAAGGCAGGGAGACCCTAGAGATGCACAGCACTTACCCAGCAAGAGGGGAGGCACTTACCCAGCAAGAGGGGAGGCACTTACCCAGCAAGAGGGGAGGCACTTACCTAGCAAGAGGGGAGGCACTTACCCAGCAAGAGGGGAGGCTAGGCTCACCCACAAAAGAAATTTCTCAATAGTGCAGAAGTGGGTGGGGGCAGTGCGTGCCAAGACCTGGGTTGTGATGAGCATGCTTTGGGGAATAGGAGGATGGGGGTAAGTGAAGATCCAACCCATCATTTAATAAGGCAGCAGGGGCAAGCAGAGGCCTTGATGTAAAACGGAACTGGATTAAAATCACAGCCCACTGGAACCCTGAGCACGTCCCATCCATCACCTCTCTGAGCTCTGGAGCCAGCCTGATGGGGCATCTCCCAGGATCGGAAATCACTTGGGCCAAGTGCTCAGAAAGCCTGGCATGCAGCCAGCCCTGCAAAACTTAATGTGGTGAGGGCAGCTGTGCAGTACTGCTATTTTTTTAATGAAAAAATCAATTAAGCTGGTCTCTGCTCACAGAAAGAAAAGTGTTTAAGACAGTGACGCTTATACTGTCCTATGCACACAGTGGATCATGTAGTGAGGTGTGAACGATAAGAAGGCAGTCATGTTCAGGACTTCCCAACCGGTCCAGGGGCTAAGACTCTGCGCTCCCAATTCAGGGGCCCGAGTTGGATCCCTGGTCGGGGAACTAGAGCCAACATGTTGCAACTAGGAGCCTGAATGTCACAAGGAAGATCCCACATACTGAAACTAAGACCCAGCACAGCCAAATAAATACATTAAAATAAAGCAACTTTGTAAGGCCCAGTGATTCAGTTTCTACAAGGTTTTCTGAGGCTAGAAGCCTTCTGCTCCCACCTCCACCATGTCCCCGTACTCTGACATCTCCTCCACATCCATGATGTCTGTCTGACCCTTCTCCCAGCCACCTTCAGCATCTCAGCTCAACCTCTCAGAAGCAGACCCGCGTCCACTGGCTCCTCCATCTCCTCCTGGGTGACACACAAGTCCTTAAACCTGCTACAGCACCCTGGCAGGGAAAGCGGCAGAGCAGGGCCCAGGGGAGGTGACCCCCGGTCCCAAACAACTCTGCATAGTACCTGGATGAGGCAGGTGGAACTGGTGAAGTGACTGAATGATGAGTGTGCTAAAGGAAGTGCAGCTGGACGAATAACCTGGAGCACATATGATTCACTTTAATTCCTAGATGAGAACCGTCTGTAAACAGCACTCTGTTGGTGTTTTTATGTCTGTTGCTCTTACCTAGTTTACTCCATTTTACTGGCCACAAAGCTCCTTTACACCATTTCCTAAGACTGTCCTTTTCAAAAGAGGTGGACAGCAGAAGGGCAACCGTCAACTCAGCCTTTCGAGGAACTACCAACCCCACACGAACGCCCAGGGTCACCATTTGGGAAAAGTAACCGCTTTCACATGCTATGTGGTAACCTGGTACAGAGCTGAAGTCTAATGAGCCTGAGAATTCTAAAAAATTTAGACCTGTTTCTTGATCATGATGATGATGCTATTAAGGCAGAGGAATGGAACACACTTGGTTTTTTGTAGCTTGATTTATAACTTGTAAACGTTTAATTCAACTCCTGTCCCACGTGGTGCCAGTGGTAATGAACCCACCTCTCAATACAGGAAACATTTAATCCAGGGTTTCTCAACCTTGGTTTGATTATTTTCATTGATTGATTTTTTTTCTGGTGCATAGGATCTTAGCTCCCTGACCAGAAATCAAACCTGCACCCCCTGCAGTGGGAGCTTGGTGTCTTAACCACTGAACCACCAGGGTATTGGCAGGATTATTTCTGGTGGAATAATTCTTTGCTGGGGTGGGGTAGGGGGACTGCTCTGTGCACTGTAGGATGTTGAGCATCATCTCTGACCTCTGCCCACTAGATACTACTTGCAAACTCTCCCCCCAACCCCTTCACCAAGTTCTGACAATCAAAAATGTCTCCCGACATTGCCCAGCAGAACCCCTGAGTTTAGACATCTACTCTGTGGGCCTCTAGCTTATCCTGCCAGTAAGGGTCAGAACACTGGCTTCCAGGCCCCAGACCTCGGGCGGCCTCCTTCCTCTCTGGGCTGTTTCCTCCTCCACACTTGGCGGGAACCAGAGGAGAGCTTGCGGTCAAGTTCACTGCTGGCCAGGCTCCCTCCTCCCGCCTTGGCCAAGCGCTCCGAGGCAGCGGGGGTCGGGGTGGGGGGCGGTGGTGGGTGCAGGCAGGGACTGAGGTTCAGGTGCTTACCTGTTCAGGAAGATGCTGCTGACGTCGTCGTGCGTGATGGGCGGCTTCTTGGAGCTGGCGGCCATCCGCAGCGGGCGCAGGAAGTTGTTCACCAGGATGTGCAGCTGCTGCACGTACTCGGCCTCGGCCTCCAGCATGCTGAACACCACCTGGTTCCTCTTGCGCATGCTGTCCGCGTGCGGCGACCGGATGTAGTCCTGGATGATCGTCTTCCACTTGCGCCGGCACAGCCAGCCCCGGAGGAAGCTCTGCACCTGGGTGCCGAGACCAGCGGGAGAGCCGCGCATCAGCCTCTGCTGCCCGCGGCCTTCCAGGACCAAGGCTCTGTCGTCCCCTGCGCTCAGGGAAAGAGCTCAGGCAAAGGTAGGCCTGGTGCCCCTGCCTGCGTGGTGCTGGGGGTAACCTGCTGCTGCTGCTAAGTCGCTTCAGTCGTGTCCGACTCTATGCGACCCCATAGACGGCAGCCCACCAGGCTCCGCTCCTAGGGGCCCTCTAAGTCCACCTTCCATCTGTGCCCTGAGGCTAAGGAGATGATGGCGGGACTCAAAGTGTGGTCCCCAGACAGGCAGCTTCAGCATCTCCTGAGATTCTGTTAGAAATGCCAACCCCAGGCCCCACCCTAGACCTCTGTGTTCAAATCAGGTTCCCCTCTGGTAGCATCCCCAGATGGAGGGAAAATGTGGCTCCAAGTCCCCACCAAGGGAGGGGCCTCGAGAAGAGAGAGCTGCCAGGCTCTGCCGGGTGGAGCTCACACTTCTCATCTAATGACTGGCCTGAGAGCCCAGAAGTTTCAGTTTAAGCTTGTCTGGACAGAGGGCGATTATCACATTGAACTGAATATGGCAGATGAGTTCATCTCATGTTTGGACCTCATCAGCGGGCGCCAGAGGCTCTCCTCTGCCTCTGTGGGGAGAAATGAACACGGTCACTTGAATCAGGCTGCTTGGCTTGGCCTCGTTTTGGTGAGAACTTGGAAAGGGCCTTGATTCCCAGACTCAGAGGACTGTGTGAAGATCCGAATGCTTCCAATCAAGGTTCCTCACCATTCCTGCTGCTGAGTTGTGGGCACACTCAGGGGCTGCACGGGGAGGGACCAGGGCCCCAGGAACAAGGATGCTACGTGGTGCTGGGTCGGAGGGGGGATCCTGGGGATCCAGGGGCTGCCTGTTGAGGTGCTCATCAAAATACTATCAGCTGAAAAGGGCACTGGCCATGAACAGCACCTGCGGCCTTCTGAGCGCAGACCTGTGGCCAGGGCTGTCTGCCCTGGGGAGGAGCGGCCTGACCTTGTCACAGCAGCTGTCTCTGAAGATAGGAAGCCTTTCTGGATAAAGTGGGAAGGGTTTGCTCAGAAGCCCCAGAAGGGTGACAATAAAAGGAGGACAATGCATTTCAGCTGGACTTAACAAAATGTTCCCACCAGAATGGCTGTCGAAATGGGCCGGGAAGTCCAGTGGGGCCATGGAAGAGAAGGCAGGCCAGTGCATCCCTGTGTGGGTAGGGCTTGGTTCAGACCCCTGGTGGCACTGGTGGCAAATCCCAATGTCCATGGGGTACCAGAGGGGTCCTATGGATCATAGGTGGGCAGGCACCTGGCCTAGGGCCAGCAGACAATGTGTACAGGAGGCAGTCCTGGGGCTGTGAGACCTCTTGCTTTTCCAGGAGATGGTGTGTCCCAGTGACCAAGGATGTGGGCTCTGGAGCTCAGCGGCCGGGGTTTAAATGTCGCTTTGCCAATACCTGGCTGTGTGACCTGAGCAAGTCACTTTGCCCTTATGGGCTTCTGTACCCTCATCTGTGAAATCCAGACAATAATCAAACTCCAGAGGGCTCTCAGTTTGGAAGAGATTAATCTGCATACATCTCCTAGAATAGTGTCTGGCACATAGAAAGTGCGTAATGGATGTTAGCTCTTTCTATTTCTGAGTAACCAGAAATACAGACTTTTTAAAAAAATGTGAAATGTTTTGCGTTTATAGCACCAGCAACACATTAAAAAGGGGGGAAAAAAACACTGTATGGGCTAAAAACCCCAAACACGCTGGGAGGCTGAACTTGGCCTGTGGGAAGCCGGTTTGCAGCTTCTGGTCTGGATGGTGCTGGGGTCCTTTTATGCTCTTGACAAGGAGGGTTTTCTGGTTTCACTTCTTTTTCTTAGGGTAAGTCAGCTCCCCTGCTTCAAGTCTGGCCAGCTGCAAACACAGACCATTTTCTTCCCCTCCACAGGGTGGCCCATGGTGCTGGTCAGTATCCCTGCCACTGGGCAGCTTTCTGGTACCTCCTGAGATGTCCACCCCTCCTGGACTCCAACAGAGTAAAACCAGCTGGACCAACCCTGGTGCATCACAGAGGTCAGTTCCCATGCTGACGTCTGCTGGGGACCGAAGGGTACAGTTGGGAGAGGCAGTTTGCAGGACAGTGGCTGGGGTGAGGCAGGGTGGGCAGGCACGCAAGGTTGGGAGGATGGAAGAGCGGCCTGGGGTCTCGCTGAGTCTGCCCAGGGTCGTGAGGAAAGCTCTCAGCTATGGGTCTCACAGCCTGGGTTCCTGCCCTGGCTCAATCCACTCTTTCATCTCTTGGGGCCTGGGTTTTCCTGTCTATCAAATGGGCTGAACCACCCTACCTCACAGAGACAGCCCGAAGAAATGGCTCGATGAGGTGCCGGTCGGAGGTGAGGGGCTATTGGTTCTGCCTTTGGAGTGGAAGTGGAAGGACACACTGGGAGCAGGGGGACAGCAGGTGAACGCTGTGGACATGGGGCTGTGCCGGGGGTGGGCTCTCTAAAGAGGACCGGGGCAGCTTTGCCAGCCCTGAGAGACGGTACAGACCTTCTTGATTTTTTTGATGTCACTGTCTTCGTCGTTGGGGGTGACGGTCTGGGTGGACTGGATGCGCTCATTGTCCTTGAGCAGAGATGCGATCTGCAACAGAAACATGGGTCAGCTGCTGGGGTGGGGGGCTGCGGCAGTGGGCAGAAGTCCCACTCCTCCAGGCACCGCCAGGTGCCGCTTGGTGGGCAAGTGCCCTCCCACGCACTCTGTGAGGCCAGAGGTACTGCAGCTCCTGTCCGCCCGAGGTTACAAGCCAGACATCTGTGAGTGAGCACTGGACCTGGTGCCCGTCCACTTGGGTCCAGGGCAGCTGGGATCTGACTCTGAGTGACCCTGGGTGGGGCACCCTTAGGGCTGCAGGCAGTCCCTTTGTAATATGGGAGCTTTGGTCCAAATCTGTGATCATCTTCCTTACTTCCTAAACCTTCAGTCCCTTTATCTTCGAATTTCTATTGTGGTAATAGAATAGACATAACATAAAATTTACTGTTTTAACCGGTTTTAAGTGCACAGCTCAGAAGCATCAAGTTCAGTCACACTGCTGTGCAACCATCTGCACCATCTGTCTCCAGAACTTTCTCATCCTCCCCAACTCTGTCCCCATTTAAACACTAACTCCCCAGCCTCTGGCACCCACCATTCTACTTTCTGTGAATCTGGTATCTCTAGGTACCTTACCTAAGTGGAATCAGACGGTATTTGTCTACCTGTGTCTGCCTTATTTCACCAGCATAAGGTTCACCTATGTCATACCAGGTGTCAGACTTCCCTTCCTTTGTGAGGTTGAGTAATATCCACTGTATTGTTGTTTAGTTGCTCAGTAGTGTCTAACTCTTTGCAACTCCATGGACCGTAGTCCGCCAGGCTCCTCTGTCCATGGGATTTTCTAGGCAAGAATACTGGAGTGGGTTGTCATTTCCTTCTCCATGGGATCTTCGTGACCCAGGGATCAACCTGTTCTCAAGCACTGGCAGGCGGATTCTTTACTGCTGAGCCACCAGGGAAGACATCCATTGTATGTACAAACCCTATTTTGCAATCCATTCATCCATCAATGGACACTTGGGTAGTCCCTTTGTTTTTTTCAAACAACACTGTCCTGGAACCTCAGCAGGACTTCAATTGGAAGCGCTGCTGGCTTGGCTGTCCCCTCCCGGTACAACCCTAAGGACTTCTCTGACTTGGAGCTCTCTTTGGAACACAGTCTGGGAACTGCTGGCCTAGAAAAATGGAACAGCCCTTTAAACGAGCATTGAAGCTGATCTAAGAATCTATATTTGCCAGATTTGGGATCAGACAGGTCTGCCCAGCTGCAACAATAAAGCCAACAGGGTGTCGCCCAGGAAAAGAGGCACCTTAAGCCACACTGTGGCTGGGGGCCTCAGGCACTCCTCAGGTGGACAGGCCAGTGGTGCAGCCTCCCTGGTGGGGCTCCTTCACGCTACCCCAGAGTCCGCAAGTTTCTGCTGGGGATCCCTCACCAGGGCTCCCAGGGCTGCAGACTTTCCCGTGAAAATGCTGGCATGCATGCATACTAAGTCGTTTCAGTTGTGTCTGACTCTTTGCAACTCTATGGACTGTAGCCCACCAAGCTCCTCTGTCAGTGGGATTCTCCAGGCAAGAATACTGGAGTGGGTTGCCATTTCCTTCTCCAGGGAATCTTCCTGACCCAGGGATTGAAACCGTGTCTCTTGGTCTCCTGCAGTGGCAGGCGGATTCTTTACCACTAGTGCCACCTGGGAAGCCCGAAAATGCTGATACTGCCTGTGTATTCCATCACGACTATGGTATCTATGGGGGGAGGACCACACCGTTTCATTCATTTGTGGGTTCCGGGTGCCTAGCGTGGGGCTGGCACCCGACAGATATTCATTGGCTACAGAAATAAGTCAATTAGAGAAGGGTCAGAACCACAGCAGTGATAGAAACCTCAATCACAGGAAAACGCCACAGTCACTGAGCCCCACACAGCCCAGGGGACTCCACAAACACCGCCACAAAGCCTCCGCTCCTCTTCAGAGCACGTGGCTTTGTCCCCTCAAGGCCACTTGCTGAACTGCAGAATGAATGGGCTCTCACAATTGAGCGAATTGAGCACTCTGAAAGCAAAATGGAACAGTTACCCGCTCTCCACTCGCGGGTTGCTAAAATTACCCTGGCCTATGCTTGAAGAGCGGCTGAAAATATCTGAGACATATTCAGCGCCGACACAGGCTTTTCTTCTTTCTCCCCCACCCCCCACCTTTTCTTTCGATTCTCTGGGAACATCTGCACAGTGAAATAAAGGCTGGTTCTTTGATCTGTATTTTAAAGGGCTGAGGAATACATGCGAACACACACACGCACAGGCAGGCTCTTAGACAGCTGAGAGATTCAAGAATGCCCAGTCAATGCCCACATTTGACCTGATTATTATCACCTTCTGCTTTCTTTGCCACTTTTGAGCTTTGCACGTGGAACCATTTTTTTTCTTTAGCATGGTGGGTTGTGTGTGTGTGTGTGTGTGTGCTGTATATGTGTGTCCGTCCTGTATTTAAACCTGGCACTTGTCTCAGAAAGAGGCATTCCAGGACAGCCACTCAGCAGGGACCAGGGCAAAAAATAGATGCAATTAGGTCAGGCGGTATGCTGCATGCACAGTAGCACTGGCAGCCTTGGAGCCTCTGCTCAAGGATCATCAGGTCTGGGGTGGGGGGCAAAGCTCTAGTGAGGGAGTTGCAAGCCTGGGACCCCGCACAAGTCCTGGGCTGTGGCCCATCCATCTCTGCCTGGAGCGAGGGTCAAGTGAGCCCATGGAGGCAGCCTTTCTCCGACCCTGGCAGGTCTCTTCTGGAGATGGCTCTGCTTTGGACCCCGGTTTGCTTGCTAGACGTCCAGGGTCTGCTCAGTTGACCCTTGTTGATGAAGACCACACAGGGTGGGGACTTTGGCTCACGTCCAACTCACTGGCTAGAGTCTAGCTTCGGCTGCCTGACCAGGCTCAAAGCCAGGTGTCTCTGCTGGACCCTGCCCTCTCGCCACCGGTGGTCTGGCTTCCTTGATCCATCAGAGGAAAACCCCACTTGCCACCCCAACTTTGAGACATGGTGCATCGACTTCTGCCCCATCCTGCTCCCTTCTCAAGAGGCAGTGTCTTTAGTCCAGAATGCATTTAGTCAGAGCAGTCATTCATGGTGGAATTAACCCAGGTGTTTTCCTCTTTGTTACCTGCCAAGGTTTTACTAAGACCTTTGCAGTTCTTGCTTTTCAGATAGCTGCCACACAGCTCAGTTCTTCCTCCCTTATTTTTTTTCCTTAAATTTTTTGATCTTGTCTAGCGACATGTGGGCTCTAGTTCCCTGTGCATGCGTGCTTAGTCACTCAGTCTTGTCCGACTCTATGGGACCCTATGGACTGTAGCCTACATAGGTCCGTATAGTCAAAGCTATGATTTTTTCCAGTAGTCATGTACGGATGTGAGAGCTGGACAATAAAAAAGGCTGAGCGCTGAAGGATTGATGCCCCTGCATTTTGGGGGGCTTCCCTGGTGGCTCAGATGGTAATGAATCTACCCACAATGTGGGAGACCAGGGTTTGATCCCTGGGTTAGGATACCCTGGAGAAGGGAATGGCAACCCACTCCAGTATTCTTGCCCAGAGAATCCCATGGACAGAGAAGCCTGGTGGGCTACAGTCCATGGGGGTCACAAACAGTCAGACATGACTGAGGAATTAACACACACATTGTGACCTCCTGGTGAGATGAGGCAGTGAGAGGCGATCACATCATCGTGTGGAGGCGTGAACAGCTGGCAAGGGGCCTCTAAGCGCTGAGAGTCAGCATCTCCCAGGTAAATGAGAATTGCTGGGACGCTGTTAAAGTGCAGGTTCTGACTTGGGATATCTGGGTGGGACCCCAGGTTCTGCATTTCTGATGGGCCATATCACACTTTGAGTAGTGAAGGTCTAGAAGACTTAACCTAGCAAGACTAGAAGACTAGTTCTAGAAGTTCTAGAAGAAGGAAGGGACCGTCTTGGAGCTGAGCCTGAGCCCACACTCTGAGGACTTACCAGCCACACTCTGGCCCCACACCCGCCCCCTTAGTCCATGTGGTTGTCAGCAGAGTAACCAGGAGCTTGCCAATCAGTGACCTCACTTGATCTTCACAACCTTGTCAGCTAGCGATAAAAAACCTGATCTTCAGAAAGAAGGTTGAATGCCGAAGAATTGATGCTTTCAAACTGTGGTGCTGGAGAGGACTCTTGAGAGTCTCTTGGGCAGCAAGGAGATCAAAACAGTCAATCCTAAAGGAAATCAACCCTGAATATTCATTGGAAGGACTGATACTGACGCTGAAGTTCCAATACTTTGGCCACCTGATGTAAAGAGCTGACTCACTGGAAAAGATCCTGATGCTGGGAAAGATTGAAGGCAGGAGGAGAAGGGGAAGACAGAGGATGAGATGAGTGAATGGCAACATCGACTCAAAGGACATGAGTTTAAGCAAACTCCGGGAGATAGTGAAGGACAGGGAAGCCGGGTGTACTGCAGTTCATGAGGTCGCAAAGAGTCAGATACGACTTAGCAACTAAACAACAACATAGAGGTGCAGAGAGACTTGGGGACTTGCTTCAGGTTGCAGACAGAGGTGGGCTTTGAACTCAGATCTGACCACCCGACCTTTCCACTGGGCCAGCGTCACTGATTTTAAGTTTAGGGCTGGCACAGCTGTGGCTGGGAACAGGTCCCTCCTGCCCACCCTGTGTCTCCCTGAACCTGGGGAGCCCGGGTGTGAGGTTGGAGGCCGGGATCACTGGCCAGCCTCCTCTGCTCCCGGGGCTGCGGTCACCTCTGCCTTCAGTCGCTCGATCTCCACCTCTCCGTCCTCGATCTGCTGCCGCAGCTGCTTGGCCACCGTCTTCTCGGTCTCCACGATCTGCAGCAGGTGCAGGTATTTTTGCATCAGTGCCTCGTGCTCCGTGGCCAGGGTCCGGTAGCTGCAGACAGAGGGAGAGGGCAGGTAGGACACTGGACCCACAGGAGCCGGCTGCCTCTCTGGGGTCACCAGTGACCTCCCAGTTAAATTGAGAGGACACTGTTCAGTCTGGAATCTACTGACATGACCTTCCAGGTTCCCTGGATGCAGCTGGTCAGTGGCGTGCCAGCTTAGAGACAGTGGCTTTTGTCACAAACTCAGAAGCCGCTTCACACAAGTTCTTTAAGTCCCTGAGAACTTATGGGGAGACCCTCATGGCAAAATGGGACAATAATTGCTTCCCTACAAGCCCCCAGGATGGAGATGAGGATCCCAGGAGGCTGAGGGCAGGGAAACAGCTTTGTTGTAGGAGAAGGGCTATGTGACGGAGGCGGTGGGCAGTGGAGACTGGTCCCTTGATGGTGTCAGAGAAGGAGGCTTTGCCCAGCGGTGCTCTGAAGGGGTAGGGAGGGGTGGCGGGAAGAACTGGCAGCTTCTTCTCGGGGGTGGCAGGGGCAGAGGGTGGGCAGAGTGCCACCCTGGAGCCCGTGCCTGGAGGAAAACACCTGATCCTCAAATCAAAGCTCCATGCTTGCTCCCCCATCCCCTTCTAGAGGTAAACGACAAGCTATAAGAGAGAACTCTTCGGTTAAAATAAGGCTTTGGTACATCTCTTATAATGAATTTAAACTAGAATATCAGGTGTTAATGTTCTCCCAAATTCCCAAGAGGCTTAATTATTTTGACTTGCAAAGGAAATGCAGTTGAGAGCAGGAAGGACTCTGTTTTCACACCGCTGGTCTCTCCTCCTTGCTCCACCAGTGTGAAAATTCAGAGCCTGCATCAGTTTGCTCTTAGTGGTGCTTCAAAACTGGGATCTGGAGTCTTAGTGGCAGGACGGTTTGGTCTGTTTTTGCCTCCCTTTCTTCCCTTCCCCTGTCTTCTTTGCCTGCCTCCTTTGCCTCCTCCTCCCCCAGTTTTCTGTTTTAAAAAAACGTTTTATTGGAGTATAACTGCTTTACCGTGTTGGGTTAGTTTCTGCTGTACAGCACAGTGATTCATCTATACGTATACATGTATCCCCTCTTTTTTGGGTTTCCTTCCCTTTTAGGTCACCGCAGAGCACTCAGTAGTGCTCCCTGGGCTGTCCAGCAGGTTCTTGTTACTCATCTGTTCCATGCATAGCAGTGGATATATGTCTATCCCAATTGCCCAGTTCCTCCCCCTGCTTCTGCCCCTTTGGTGTCCATAAGTTTGTCCTCTATATCAGTGGCTCTATTTCTGCTTTGCAAATAAGTTCATCCGTACCATTTTTCTAGATTCCACATAGAAGTGATATTCTATGAAATTTGTTTTTCTCTTTCTGACTTACTTGACTCTGTATGACACACTCTAGGTCCATCTGCACCTCTGTGCAGCTCCATCTTTATAGACTCACAGATTCTCAGAGCTGGAAGGAAACTCAGGAATCACGAAAGGCCAACTGTCTCATTTTATAAACAAAGAAACCGAAGCCCAGAGAGGGGAAGTGACTTGCCCCCCTGAATGACAGTCAGTCACTGAGCGTTGAAGCTGGAGCTGGAATTGCCCCACAGTTCCTGAAGAGTCAGGTCTGCGCTCTTCAAGTGGCCGTCCAGTTTCCATCTAGTTCTCCTTACTGAGCTCCAGACCATAAGCCACACTTGGTGTTACATTTTATACACTGCTGTACAGACACATAGCCCAGAGGCATCCCATAATACTAGACTACTATGCATACAGTGGCAGAGTACATTGTGTCTCTATACCTGTTCCTATACTATGTGCTTATTTTTGTACACACCTTGTTTCTACTATGTTGTGTCAAAGTGAAAGTGTTAGTTGCTCAGTTGTCTCCGACGTTTTTGTGGTCTCACAGACTGTAGCCCGCCCGGGCCAGCCAACCTGGTCCACAAATTAAAGATGCCTCTGAAAACGCATCTAGACCTGCACGCTCGGTGCCAGACTGGACCCTGCTGGCTTCCCTCAGCCCTTCAGTCTGTGCTACGGCTGTCCATCTGCATAGCATCTGACTTGAAGAGCTTCTGGGTGGCCATGACTTCTGGGTCGACACCATCCAGGGACAGCTGACTCTCTCTGCAGGTATCTCATGGGCCAAAATGACCACATCTCTTAGACAACCTAACTGTAGCCTCAACAGCTAGTTTTTATCTAATGTGCTGGCCCAAAGCAAAAAAAGCCTGTGTCTGAGTCCAGTGTGGCCTTGGCAAGAGTTGAGGAGTCAGAATTGGTTTGGGACTTCTGGTCTCTTCTTTTTCTTCTTCCAACCTCTCTTCCCATTCTCTTTGAAAATAAAATTTTCCCTCAGAAAAGGATCAGACAATGCTGCTCTGTGAATGTGCTGCTCACTCAGTCGTGTCCGACCCTTTGCAACCCCATGGACCATAGCCTGCCAGGCTCCTCTGTCCATGGGATTCTCCAGGCAAGAATACTGGAGTGGGTTGCCATTTCCTTCTCCAGGGGATCTTCCCAACCCAGGGATTGAACCCGTGCCTCCTGTACTGGCAGGTGGATTCTTTACCAGTGAGTCACCTGGGACGCCCACTCTTTGGCATAACTGACCTTAAGATAGGGAGATTCTCTAGGTGGGCCTTACCTAATCACATGAGCCTTTATTTTATTTATTCGTCTAATTTATATAATATTTATTTGGCTTCACTGGGTCTCAGTTGCAGCCCCGAGGCATGTTGGATCTTAGCTCCCCAACCAGGAATCAAACCCACATCCCTTGCATTGGAAGGCAGGGTCTTAACCACTGGACCACTGGAGAAGGCCCCACATGAAACTCTTAAAATGGAGAGCTTTCTCTGGCTGGTCACAGAAGGAGTGGTCAGAGATTTGGGGCTGGAGAACGATTTAGTGAATCACCGTTGACTCAAGGATGGAAGGGACCACATGGCACGGAATGCCAGACTGCTGTGCTACAGGATGGAGCTGAGAGCCTTCCCTGACCACCAGCCAGCAGGGATGCGGTCCTATAAGAAACTGACTCTTGCCAACAGTAGGAGTGAGCTTGGAAGCAGAGACATCTCCAGAACTTCGAGGTCAGAAGTTTGACTCCGTGATTTCAGCCCATGACTTCTGTGCAGAGACCACAGCCAAGTCTCAGTCCAGACTTCTGAGAGAAATGGAACTGAGAGAAATGGGTATGGTTTTAAGCTGCTAAGTTTGTTATCATTTGTTCTGCAGCAATAGAGAACTAAAACACGCTAATAGACATAATTTGTTTTACAAATTTGAGGGGAATTTGGAAATGGGAAGCACAGACCGTAAATGTACAGTTTGACTGAGGTGGATAAATGCATATGCCCTGATTGAGATAAAGAAAATTCCCAGCACCCTAGAATCGCCCTGTGCCCTTCCTCATCAATCCACACCCCAGAAGTAGCTACTGTTTGGATTTCTGTCACCACAGTTTAGTTCTGCCTGTGTTATTAGAATTTCAGATAACAGGAATCAGACAGCATGTACTGTCTTGTGTCTGGCTCTTTTACTCAGCATCCTGGCTATCTGTTTTGTTACACATATTTGCAAAGTGGGTTCCTTTTTATTGTTGAGCGGTATTCCATCGCAAGGATGTATCAAGGTTCTTTCCTACATCTGCCTGTTGATAGACACCTCAGCTATTTCTAGTTTGGGGGCTATTGTGCATAAAGCTGCTAAGGAAATTTGCATGCAAGACTTTCTGTGGATGTTTTTTATTTCTCTCGAGATAAATACTAGGAGGTGGAACTGCTGGGTCACAGAATAGGTATATGTTTCACTTTTAAAGGAACTGCCTAACAATTTTTCAAAGTGGTTGAACCACTTTATGCTCCCACCAGCATCCTGTGATTTATAGTTACCCTACCCCCTCTCCAACATTTGCTACTGTCAGTCTTTTTTTTTTTTTTTTAATTTCTTTGGCTGTGTCAGGTCTTAGTTGTAGCAGGAGGAATCTTCATTGGGTCATTCGGGATCTTTCACTGTGGCACACAGACTCTCTAGTTTGACTCTCAGGCTTATTTGCCCCTCTGTGTGTGAGATCTTAGTTCCCCAACTGGGGATCAAACCCATGTCCCCTGTATTTCAAGGTGGATTCTTAACCACCGATCCACCAGGGAAGTCCCCTTTGTGTATACTTCCAACATTTATCTGGGCTTCCCTGGTGGCTCAGCTGGTAAAGAATCCATCTGCAATGTGGGAGACCTGGGTTTGTTCCCTGGGTTGGGAAGATCCCATGGAGAAGGGAACAGCTACCCACTCTAGTATTCTGGCCTGGAGAATTCCACGGGGTCGCAAAGAGTCAGACACGACTTTCTGAAAGTGAAAGTGAGCGACTTTCACCACTTATCCATCTTTCATTTATTATTCATTTTTCCACTTATCCATCATTTACCACTCATGCATACACTCAGTATCCAACTTCTGTCCATCCATCCTTGCATTCTTGCACTGGACGTTTGCTGAGCCCTTGTCTATATAAGGCCTTTGGTCCCTGCTCCCAAGAGCCTACATTTTGTAGAAAAGTAGATATAGAAACACACCGTTATCCACTCAGCCAGAAAGGTCTGCTGCTTGAAGGGGTGAGTCTGGGTGTCCATCCTCCCTGAGAGTACTCAGCCCTGCCGGGGATTGTTAGCTCTGGGGCCACACCATAGCCCCCAAGTCCATCATTTCCCCAAATCTAGGAAGACTCTGTTCAGTTTGAAGCCCCTGTTTTCTCTGTTGCATGCACTCCCCTTCTGCTCTTCTCCCCACCTGGCCCAGTGAGTCCCTCCAGAGAGGGTCACACATGGATGGGAAGGAGGGGAAGAGCTGGGTAAGAACCTGCACATCCAAGCACAGAGGATTTCAGTCTATAGAGAAGACCAGGCCCAGAGAAAAGACAGGACCAGCACATTCCTGCAGCATCCAGGTTAGAACTCAGCTAGTCTTAGCTTTTGGTGACCATAAAACTTGTGCGTAGTCACTCAGTTGTGTCTGACTCTTTGCGACCCCATGGTCTATAGTCCACCGGGCTTCTCTGTCCATGGAATTCTCCAGGCAGGAATACTGGAGTGGGTAGCCATTCCTTTCTCCAGGGGATCTTCCCAAACCAGGGATCGAACCCGGGTCTCCAGCACTGTGGGTGGCTTCTTTACCATCTGAACCACCTGGGAAGTCCTGTAAAAAACCCTATAATCCAATCAAATTGGATTCAGTTCTCCTAGGATAATAAAAGAAGCTCATCTGGTTGGAGGCAGGAGGGCACTCTGCTGTTCCTCGGGGGTGCTTGGTTCCTTGTGCACCCCGGAGAGGCACATCAGAGCCCCGGATCTCTAAGGGTGGACCCATCAAGACGCCCTTCTTACAGCTTCATGTTCCCTCCATGTGCTCCCTCTCCATGTCTTCCCCTCCCGGGGTTTGAGTTTGCCCAGGACGGGGCCCAGTCTCCCGCCTGGACCTTGGGGTGGCCGAGGCATACCTGGCGTGAGCGATGGCCGCCACCCACTCGTCGCAGTCCTTGGCGTCCTCTGTCCTCAGCTCCAAGGCTTTCTGGTTCTCGTGGCTGAAGTTAACCGTGAAATAGTGCTGCCCAAAGAAAAAGAAGACAGCCCCGATTACCAGGGTGATGGGCAGGGAACCAGCAGCGTCTCCTGTCATCCATCTGGCTGCTGTGCAAAACACTCTGCTGCCACATCTGCTAGGCACGCGCTCATTATCTATGATCATCTGAATGCCATTCTATTTAGCAGTTTCAAACTCTGATTAAGGCAGGCTTTGTACAGTGTAACAGAACCTATGCTTAGGTTATTGTAAGAAGGAAGCAAAACCCACAAAGCCCTCTTTGCCAACAGACTGCACAAAAGCCGGTTTTAAACTATCAGGTATGCTGGGAGACAGGCAGAGGAAACACACCAAGAGAGCATCCCCTCTGGGAACTGGGTACCCACTCAGTGCAGCATTCGTTTCATTCACTCCACAAAAACATTCTGTGTATTCTACTATGTACTGGCCTTGGAGCAAGAAACAGACAGACCCTAGCAGAGCTCACCAGAAGCCAGCTCTGTGTTGGGAGCTGGTGGCCGACTTAGAGCTGGGTCACACGGGGGGCCTGCTCTCCAAGCTGCCAGGGCAGCAAGGAGGCCAACAATAGACACACAAGTGTAATATCATTCTATGAACGAAATACCTGTAAAGCTCTTAGAACGCCGGAAATCTAGTAAGCCCACGTGTTTGCTATCATTAATGCAGTGCAATGATCATTACCCTCATGGAGGTAAGAAAAAAGGGTCCAGGGAAAGTCACCCGCTGATTCAGCCCAGGAAAAGCAGGAGGCCTTCCCAGAGGATGAGGTGTTTGTCCAGGTTTTACTTCAGTCGATGGAAGAACATGGAGGGAGCATGGACATCTAGCGTGCACAGCGTGTTCCAGGGGTGGGAATAAGGCATGCCAGAGCTGAGGCTCGGTGGGAGGAGGGGCCTGCATGGTGGAACTGAGTGGAAGGACCACTCCCAGGTCTTCGACTTGAGCACCTTAAGAGGGTGGGATGCCAGAGACTGGGGGAGGCATCGGCAGGATAAAGGGCAGGTGTCAGGGAGTCAGGGGTGGGAGTGGACATGCAGACTGTGTGTGCCTGGAGGACCGTGTCTTTCTGGCTGCAGACAGGAGTCTAGGGTGCCAGCTTCAGGGTGGAGAGGGAAGCTGGGAGCAGACTCAGTCAGAGAGAAGGTGCACAAGCAATGAATCGGGACCCCACCTGCGGAGGCCACCTGGGTCTGGCCCTGGAGGAGAGAGGCTGTGAGGGGCAGAGGGGGCCCCCCAAAACCTGCCTGTTCAGAAGATGCCCCGCAGGCCATGGTGTGGTCCTGTGTCAGGGAGCGCTGTCCCCGTCCCTCCCTCCCTTGCAGCCCGGGTGGCAGGGAGCAATAGCACAAGGGCATACACTTATTTTTCTGCTTCCGCTGACATTACTTTCTGTTCATTGTCATTCTTGGTGGCAGCCAGGGGTGTGTGTGTGTGCATGTGCGTGTGTGCTGCACAGTCAATGTCGCTCACTCGTTTCCTAGGAAACAGATCTGGCTGTAGAATGAAATGTCAGCTGCAGCCGCACATAACTGAGTTGGGAAGGCTCCGGTAGGCACTCCCCCCTCTCTGGAGAAGGGAGAGGGTGACACATGCAGCTGCGGGTGACAAATCAGCACGTTGCCCATATCCCCAGTGGTGGAGAGCTCACACATGCCTGACTTAACTTCACTCTGTATAATAGGCTCCAGGTTCAGAGATCTGGCTATACGATGAAATGCCAGTGAAGGGGGTGGAAGGGGCTGGGGAAGGGGCCTCTGGGAGCCCCGTGATCTTGTGTATTCCAAAATGCACCAAGTGGAACAGGTCTTGTGATCTGTTGACCACAGATGAATGTGAGGTGCAGAAAAGTCAGGCCACTTGCCCAAGGTCCCATAGCGGGAAAGGAAAGGAGCCAGAATAACACCTTCCCAGGGCACTTACCATCCACTCAGATCTTGGGCTTGATGCTGGGGTGAAGGATGGAAAAGGCAAGGTCCCTACCTGAAGGTACTTCTGGCCAGGGGAGGCTCAGGGTCCTAACTCAGAAACAAGGTCCTCTCAGCTCCACACGGGCTCAGCAGGGCTGCCGGCTCCCCAGAGAGTCCCCAGGGGAACTCAGCACGGTCAGAGCTGGCTGGACTCATCCGTGGCCCTGGCCAATTCCCAGGGCAGGCGTAGTTTCCTTTCCCCCCGGAACCATGGGGGACCCAGAGTTGCTTGCCCTGGGGAGGAGCCAGCTGGGCTTGGTGGAGGCCCCTGAGTCCGGCTACTCCGAGCTTCAGCAGGTGGTGGGCTTGGCTGAGGTCCCTCCCTCCGAGCAGAAACTTCTTTCTAGCTGTGGTACACGTACACAAGGGAATATCACTCAGCCATAAAAAGGAACACACATGAGTCAGTTCTACTGAGGTGAATGAATCTAGAGCCTGTTATACCGAGTGAAGACAGAAAGAGGAAAACAAGTATCGTATGTTAATGCATGTATACGGAATCTAGAAAGATGGTACTGATGAACCTCTCTGCAGGTCAGCAGTAGAGACGCACACTTAGAGATCAGCCTTGTGGACATGAGGAGGGAAAGGAGAGGGCAGGAAAGCTTGAGAGAGTAGCGCTGAAACACTGCACTCCCTTATGTAGAATAGAGAGCTGGTACAAATTTGCTGTATGACGCAGGAAGCTCAAAACCCGTGCTCTGCGACAAGCTAGAGGGGTGGGATGGGTGGGAGGTGGGAGGGAGGTTCAAGAGGGAGGGGATATGTGTATACCTGTGGCTGATTCATGTTGATGGATGGCAGAAACCAACACAATATTGTAAAGCAATTATCCTCCAAATAATAATAAATAATTTTAAAAAGAACCTTCTTTCCAAGCAGTCTTGCTTCACGGATAAGCAGATGGCTACCTGCCACCCTATGTACTGTAACCCCCTGCCACCTCACCTCGGCTGGACAGCTGAAGCCAGGAAGGCTGCCTCCCTTCTCCTCCCAGCCCCAGCTTGAATCTGGCCTTCAGAAACATCTGGCTTAGTTTTTCTTTTTTTTAACATCTAAGATTTTATTTATTATTGGAATATAGTTGCTTTACAATGTTGTGTTAGTTTCTGTTGTACCACAAAATGAATCGGCTGTATGTACACATATGGCCCCTCCCTCTTGGGCCTCCCTCCCACCCCGCCCCATCCCGCCCCTCTAGTCATCACAGAGCACAGAGCTGAGCTCCCCGTGCTATGCAGCGGCTTCCCACCAGCTCTCTATTTACACACGTGGAGTATACATGTCAGCGCTGCTCTCTCGATTCTTCCCAACCTGTCCATCCCCTCCTGGGTCCACAAGTCCATTCTCTGCGTCTGCCTCTCTATTTCTGCCCTGCAAATAGCTTCATCGGTACCATTTTTCTAGATTCCACATATATGCGTTAAGAAACGATATTTGTTTCTCTCTTCCTGACTTACTTCACTCCATAGGACAGTCTCTAGGAGAGTCCTCCAGCTTTCGACAGCTGCTGATACTCAGTTCTCTGTCCCTCAGACCAGACACAGGCTCCCAGAGGCCCCTTCCCCAGCCCCTCGCACCCCCTCCACCACAAGCTGCCAGTTCACCCCTCTGTCTGTCCCACTACTGTGTGGCCTGGCATCTGTCCCCATTGCTGCTGTTCTAGGTCAGGTCCTGGGACTTTTCTCCCACAAGCATCCTGCATCTCTCATCCTTAGAGATAGCACCTAGACCCTGAATAACCGACCGGCTAGAGGTGCAGGTGAAGTGGCCCGCTGGCTAGAGGGATGTGCATACGGCCATAACAGCAGGCAAGACCCACTGCATCTCCTAGGAAGCTGGCTACGGATTCCACGGTGAGCTCTGGAGAACTTGCAGAGCATCTTCAGGGCAGAAACCAAAGGGCCTGCAGTGCTGGCAGCTGGGGATGGTGGTGGCGCTTGGCTGTAGATAAAGGGGAAATTGGAGGCCCTGGGCATCAGGCCAGGTTCTCAGCACACACCTCAACCCCAGGTGCGAAATGGATCACCTCCACTTAACTGAGGAAATGGAGACAAGCACCGTGGTTTGCCCAAGGTCACCAGCCAGGAAACGGCCCAGCTGAGCCAGGACTGAGGGCTGCCCCGGGCTGGAATGTAAGTGCTTCAGATGACTGGAGCGTTCCCTCTGTGCTTGTAAACCTCCCCACTGACAGCTGGCCTGTACAACCACATTGCCTGACTGACTAGTAGAAAGCGTTCACTAAGGGAAAGTAAAACTTCCACCTGGCGATTCTGAGTCATCACCCCACCTGACTTCAGGCAGCCAAATAAATGAGACTTTGCTGGATGCTGGACTTGGGAGATGAGGGAAGAGGGACTACACGCAGAAATGGAGGCAAGGGACAAGGGAGAGCTGGAGGGAAGCAGAGAGAGAGACAGAAGGAAAAGCACACAGGGACACAGAGACGGACAGAGGAAGTGCGATTCACTGTGAAGAGCAAAACCCACACGTAGGGAGAGAATGGGTGAGCCAGAGGCTCCAGGAAGACTCCAAGAAAGAAGGATGTTCTAGTTCTTCAGTTGTGTCCAGCTGTTTGTAAGCCCACGGACTGTAGTTTACTGTGGCCCACCAGGCTCCTCTGTTCATGGGATTCTCCAGGCAGGAATACTGAAGTGGGTTGCCATTCCCTTCTCCAGGGGGATCTTCCCGATCCAGTGATTGAACCTAGGTCTCCTGCATTGTAGGCAGATTCTTTACCATCTGAGCAACCAGAGAAGGCCAGATACCAAAAAATTTATTTATTTGACAGTGCCAAATCTTCCTTATGGGACACAATATCTTTTATTTTTTCAGCTGTGGCATGTGGGATCTAGTTCCCTGAATGAGGGATGGAACTCAGACCCCTTGCATTGGGAGCGTGGAGTCTGAACCACTGGACCACCAAGGGAGTTCCCAAAATAGGTGACTTCTTGGCCTGTATGGGTTGCTGTGTACTTGGGAGCAAAAATATGGTGACTGTCCAGCCCTGAGCCACTTCAGCAGCTCAGGGCAACATCAAAGGAACAACTGCCCATCTCATGGGTAGATGCACTGCCGCATAGCAAGAAACAGGCTGGTCCCTCCCCAAAGGATGCTCAGGACTGACCTCCCATCCTCTGCTGGTTGCCATCACCCCACCCCACCCCCAACCCTGGATGCCAACCCTTGGGCTGGGCTGCCCATGGGTGTGCACAAGAGACAGGATGCCAGGTTGAGAGCGGCTCGCCTGGTATGCCTGAGCTTGAAGCTCTGCCCTGATGATGGCCCTCAGGACCCAGGGTGAGGCTGTTTCCCATCACTACATCCTCAGTGGGGAGTGGGGCTGCCTCTGGCTTGGCTGCTCCTAGGAGCCTACCTCTTGGTTCTTGGAGCAGGAAAAATACCATCTCCCCTTCTCTCTGGTTCTTTGATCTTGTTCTTTTTTTTCAGCTGCACTATGGCTCAGCGATAAAGAACCTGCCTGCCAACGCCAGAGATGCAGGAGACTCCAGTTCAATCCCTGGGTCGGGAAAATCCCCTGGAGGAGGAAATGGCAACCCACTCCAGTATTCTTGTCTGGGAAATCCCATGAACAGAGGAGCCTGAGGGGCTACAGTTCATGGGGTCACAAGAATCAGACATGACTTAGCAACTAAACCATCATGAGGCATGTAGGATCTTAATTCCCTAACCAGGGATGGAACCTGCGCCCTCACTGGACCACCAATGAAGTCACCTAACCTTGTTATTTCCATCATTCTCTGTCTCTCGTCTCCTTTTGAACCTCTGCACCTCTCTGTCCCTTTCTCCCCATGTCTCTCTTGCTGCCTCTCTCCTCTCCACCCCTCCAAGTCCCTCCGCCCCTTCTCCCAGCCTCTGTCCCCATGGCAAGCGAGATCACCTGGCCACAGCTGCATCACCAGCCGCAGAAACCAGCCCACATATGCAGCCCCTGTCTTCCCCGAGTTGCTCAGGCTCCTCTTGCTCAGGCTGGTGACTGGCTGCTTCCAGGCTTAGGGGCTCCTCTTTCTTTCTCTACCCTGCCCGGGAAGCCCAGACACATGTCCTTGGGCCCTGACGTACTCTCCCCTCCCGAAACTCCTTTCTAGTTGGTTTGGGTGTTAGGGAACAGACTTTCTTGATGCCAGAGAATTATGACCTGCGACAGGTACCTGGGCTTAGGCAGGAATGGGGGACCCACTGGCTTGCTTTGGTTCCAGATCCTGGGGTCAAGGCCTCGTTTTGGCCAGCCCAGCTCCCTGGAGCTCTGTAACCACCATAGAGAACCAGAGAGTGCTCCACTGCCAGCGACCGCCTGAGGATCTCACAGGCTTGCAGTCCGGAAGGCAGATGGGGTGTCTCTGGGCGTTCTGGGTAAATGCTATCAACATCCATCTTTTCTAGGGATGACCAGCGACCCTGGCTCTGCTTAGCCTCCCCCTCACCTCCTGCCTATCCCAACTGGCTGCGAGGGCTTCCGCACCTCCGTAGGATGTAGAACATGGGGAAAGCACTGACAAGTGCACTGACCAAACATCCCAGTTGACCTGGGACTGTAGATCACAACAAACTGTGGGAAATTCTTCAAGAGATGGGAATACCAGACCACCTTACCAGGCTCCTGAGAAATCTGTATGCAGGTCAAGAAGCAACAGTTAGAACAAGACAGGGAACAGACTGGTTCCAAATTGGGATGAGTAAGTCAAGGTTGTATATTGTCACCCTGCTTATTTAACTTATATGCAGAGTATATCATGTGAAATACTGGGCTGGATGAAGCACAAGCTGGAATCAGGATTGCTGGGAGAAATATCAATAACTTCAGATACAAAGATGACACCACTTTTATAGCTGAAAGGGAAGAGGAACTAAAGAGCCTCTTGATGAAAGTGAAAGAGGAGAGTGAAGAAATTGACAAAACTCAACATTAAAAAAACTAAGATCATGGCATCCGGTCCCATCACTTCACGGCAAATACAGGGGGAAACAATGGAAACAGTGACAGACTTTACTTTCTTGGGTTCCAAAATCACTGCAGATGGTGACTGCAGCCATGAAGTTAAAAGACACTATGACCAACCTAGACAGCATACTAAAAAACAGAGACATTACTTTGCCAACAAAGGTCCGTCTAGTCAAAGCTATGGTTTTTCCAGTAGTCATGTATGGATGTGACAGTTGGACTATAAAGAAAGCTGAGTGCAGAAGAGTTGATGCTTTTGAACTGTGGTGCTGGAGAAAACTCTTGAGAGTCCCTTGGACTGTAAGGAGATCCAGCCAGTCCATCCTAAAGGAAATAAGTCCTGAATATTCATTGGAAGGACTGATGCTGAAGCTGAAACTCCAATACTTTGGCCACCTGATGAGAAGAACTGACTCATTGGAAAAGACTCTGATGCTGGGAAAGATTGAAAGCAGGAGGAGAAGGGGACAACAGAGAATGAGATGGTTGGATGGCATCACCGACTCAATGGATATGAATTTGAGCAAGCTCTGGGTGTTGCTGATGGACAGGGAAGTCTGGTGTGCTGCAGTCCATGGGGTCGCAGAGAGTTGGACACGACTGAGTGACTGAACTGAACTGAGGTGCTTCTGCGAGCAGCGGACTCTGGAGCTAAAACCAAGACAGTCCTGAGCACACCAGGACCCCGGTCATCCTACAAAAGGTGAAGCAGGTGTAAGTCTCAACAGTGGGGTCCATGCTTGGCTGTGCGGCTCAGAACCAAGGACTCTGGGCAGCCTCTGCCTCTCCCCCTGGCAAGTGGAAAATGAAAGTGTTAGTTGCTCAGTCGTGTCCAACTCTGTGACCCCATGAACTGTAGGCCTGCCAGGTTCCTTTACCCATGGGATTCTCCAGGCAAGAATATTGGAGTGGGTTGCCATTCCCTTCTCCAGGGGATCTTCCTGACCCAGGGATTGAACCTGGGTCTCCTGCATTGCAGGTGGATTCTTTACCATCTGAGCCAGCTGGGAAGCTTCCTGGCAAGTGGGCATGACACTGACACCTGCCTTGGTCAACTATGGATGAGTGGTCTCAATCATGTAAAATCAAGGTTTCTCCACCTTTAACTCTCTACCTGAGTGATTTCTCATTTGTGAATTCAGCCTATATTTTTTGTCCCCACTGTAAACCCAGACACTGTCCATATCATGGTAGTAATCAGTGACAAACATGGAAGCCCGCGATGCCTAGTGCTTTCTGCAAGGTGTGGGCACTTCTCACCCTCAGGTCTTAACGGATCTCTTTCCTGCTCCCTCTGGACTGTCAGGTGTGCCAGCCTCTATCCTTCTCCATCAAAGCCATTATCCTCTAATAATGACTTTTTATTGTCTTTCCTATCACAGTAAGTCCCCTACATACAAACAAGTCCTGTTCTAAGAGCACGATCGTAAGTTCAATTTGTTCATGAGTCCAACAAAATTAGTCTAAGTACCCAACTAACATGATTGGCTACATAGTATTGTACTGTAATAGATGTAGAATACTTTTCCGGCAAGCAATACATAACAAACAGACACAAAAATTAAAGAGAGTTTTAGTCTTAACAATGCAGTGCCTTGAAAAGCACAGTAGTACCAGATACGTCACCGCTGCTTTTACGCTTGCTTCCAGACATTCTGGGCTTGCAAAAAAGACACTGCACTATTGCACTCTACATAGCACTGGGCAGTAAAGTGCACACATGCACAACCGTTTGGAGAGGATGCACGCACATGACAAGGTATGCCAGACACGTGAACTAACTCATTGACTGGACATGTGAACACACGTTTACATCTTTGAAAGTTCACAACTTGACGGTTGGTATGTAGGGGATTTGCTGTACAGCACAGTCCTGATCTGGGCCTCCCAATAGAGATACATGAGAACCTAAGCCGACATGGATGCTCAAGCCCTGTTTTTAGACACATTAAACCAAAACATGGGAGCAGGGAACAGGGAGGGGATAGGTTTCAGGCACTGATATTTTTCAAAGCCCTCCTGTTGGTGCCAGTGCTCACCCAGCGCTGCGAACCCCTAAGAGGGAGCAGCGTCTGCAGAAGAAGCACCTCTTCCCCTACTCATCCCTCCACGTTGTCCTAGAGCCCCTCACCCTGGAGCAGCCATAGATGCATGCCATCCATCCAGGAATTTTCAGTTATTTGGATCAGTGACAGGGAGAGACCAAATTAATGAGCAGTGTGTTGAACTCGAAGTACCAACAACAAAGGAAGAGGCGGAAATGTCTCAGAGAGAAGCAGAGACAGGAGACCGAGGAACTAGAGCTGGGGTGGGGGAGGACAGGGCAGAGAGAGATGGTTCTGGTCCAGGCCTTGGAGACCCGGACACAGGTTTGCTCCATGGGTTCCATTAATTACCACAGTAACCATTCCAAGAGCAGTCCTTTTTGCTTAAGCTGCTTTGAATGGGCTCCTGCTCCTTTCAAACAAATGATTCCTGACCAAGAATGTCACCAGAGCCTGGCACTGTGCCTCTGTCTGGGTTTGGAATGGCCTTCGTTTGCTGAATGGGTGGCTGAATGCATGTGTCACCACGGCACGGGAGCCCAGATCATTAATTAATCAATGCACAGAAAATGCCACAGAGCAGGTGGCATTGCATTTACTTCTCAGGCGGGTGAGTTGTCTGGAAGGGTGTGGGCCATGGCTTTCCATCAATAAGGCTTATGTCTCTTTAGAGAAAGGAGGCCCACTCACTTCATAAAGGCACTGAGCAGTCGTGCAATGAAAGAACTTCTTCTCTTAAATATGTTTAATGATTCATGTTGTTTAAAAATATTTATTTATTTGGCTGCATCAGTTCTTAGTTGTGGCATGCGGGATAGAGTTTCCTGACCCGGGATTGAAATCCAGGCTCCTGCATTACAAGTGCAGTGTCTTAGCCACTGGAGCACCAGGGAAGTCCCTGAGGGAACTTCTTCCAGGACTTATCCCACCATGGAACACTTTTCAGTTTTTGGAAGATCTATCAACATTCCACAAAACCAGTGTTCTGGGACTCTGGAGCTGTGGCACATGCTAGGCTTTGGAGTCACTTGGGTTTAAATTTATTATATATTATTTAGCCTTGGTGTCTTCAATATATCTCATTTCTGTGGACCTGTTTTCTCTTTCACAAAAAGGGAGGATATCACAAATCTCACAGGGTTGTGCAAAACATAGAATGCTGTGAAAGCTCCTGGTTCATAGAAGTGCTTGATAATGGTTTTTAAACCACTCGAATCATTTGCCAGGTCCAAGTGACGGGTCTAAACCTGTGTGCTCTGTCACTCAATCATGTCTGACTCTTTCTGACCCCTGGACAGTAGCCTGCCAGGCTCCTCTGTCCATGGGACTTCTCAGGCAAGAATACTGGAGGGGGTTGCCATTTTCTCCTCCAGGGGATCTTCCCGACTCATGGAAGAGTTTCTTGCATTGGCAGGAGGAATTTTTACCACTGAGCCACCTGGGAAACCCCATCAAAACAACTCGTTAGTGGCCAATTACTAGAAAAACCACACACTTGTGCATATACATGCTGGGTACAAATTGTGCCCTCCTAACACTCATGTCCATCAGAATCTGTGACTAAGAACTTACTTGCAAATATGTGTTATGTAAAAAAAAAATGGTACAAAGGAACTGATTGACAAAACAGAAATAGAGTCACAGATGTAGAAAACAAACTTATGGTTACAACAGGGAAAGGTGAGGGAGGGATAAATTGGGAGTTTGGGATTGATATATCCTCACTACTCTGTCTAAAATAGATGACTAAAGAGAACCTACTGTATAGCACAGGAAACTCTCCTCAATACTCTGTAATGGCCTATATGGGAAAAGAATCTAAAAAAGGGGATATATGTATACGTACAGCTGATTCACTTTGCTGTACATCTGAAACTAACATAACATTGTAAATCAACTCTACTCCAATAAAATTTTTTTTAAAAAAGACCTTATTTGAAAATAGGATCTTTACAGATGTAAGCAAGGGAAGATGAAGTCATACTGGATAACAAGAAGAGACTTTAATAAAAAGAGAGAAATCTGGACAGACACACAGGGAAGGAAGTCGTGTGAAGAGGGAGGCAGACACTGGAGAGATGAATCTACACATCAAGGACCACCAAGGATTGCTGGCAGCCATCAGGAGCCAGCAGAAGAAAGGAAAGACTCTTCCCCAGAGACTGCAGAGGGACATGGTCCCGCAGGCATCTTGGTCTCAGACCTCTAGCCCCTGGAGCTATGAGGGAATACACTGCTGTTGTTGTAAACTAACCCTCTTCAAATAAACAATGCATATGCAAGTGTACCCACACAAGAGGCATGGAGGGGCTTAGAAACTGAAGTGTCAGAGCTGTGCTAAGATCAAAAGGATTGCTCTCAATCAGCCATTTGGGGCGTTGTTTCCAACACCTTCACTTTCTGCTTCTTCCTCATTTCTGTTATTCAATGGGTCACCAAGTTCTCTGCTTTGGGTATCTCTGGCACTGTGCATTCTCCTATCCTCACCGCTGTGCCTGCTTCTAACGTTCCTCATCTCCCAACTGGGTAAACCATTCCCTCTGGTCTCCCTGCCCCTGGTCTTATCCCCTCTGATTCATGTTCCTTGACCAGAAACCAGACCCATTGTCCTGTCTGGGCCTCTGCTCGCTGTCTCCTCCAAGAAGGAGGTGGGCTGGGGCTGGCGGCAGGATGGAGGCCATCACTCTTGGTCAGCCCCACCCTTCCATTTGGTAGGTCCACTCCAGTGGTCTGGTTAGGCACGGTCAGCTTCTCCCCCATGTGCCCTGGCTCCTCCCTCCTGGTCCATCTTTGGGACCATGGTCCCAGTTGGCCCTGTGTCTCAGTCAGCCCTCTCTGCCTGATGCTGCGGAGGTCCCAGTGCAAACAGGACTATGCTAGAGTGGACCTGAAGAGGCCTCATCAGCATGTGTGTGTGTGTGTGTGTGTGTGTGTGTGCGTGTGCGCGCGCTCAGTGCTCTGCCTGAAGTCCACCTCTCCCTCAGTAAGGGGCCACCCACTCAGGCTCCTCATCACCTGAGGTCCCTTTCCACCTCTCACTGTTGAGATCCCAGGGGAAGTCTGTCTGCTCTCTGGCTTTCGCAGAAGAGGTCCTGCTGACTCAGGCCAGGCCCCCTCAGGGCTTGCACATTGCCCTGTCTCACCGTGTCTGTAGCACAGTGAATGGCTTTTCAAGCTGCTTCCTCCCTGCCCTGGCTGTACCACCCTTGTGTCTGGGGCATACAGATGGGTGTCCCTGGGTACAGTGTGTTCCAAATGGTCCTACTCAACAGAAGCACTGGCCTCGACCAGCCCCACTGGCACTCTCACACCAACCCAGAAAGGACCCTGCCTATTCACACCCTCCACCTCACTTGACATGACTCCACTTGGAGTCTGGAAGCCACTTCATGACCTTCTCCCTACCTGCCCTCCCAACTACCCTGCTCTGAGTGGCCTCATTTCACTGACCTCTGCCTCTGAGTTCTCAAGTCCTGGTCCTCCTAGGGCCTGGTTACCATACCAGAAAGACTATATAGATACATGGCCATATATATGCATGTCTGTATAATTATACAAAGGGTAACATACTGCAAACACTATTCTACATGTGTTTTTCTGACTATATTGTGGAGATAGTTCTCTATAAGTATATTTACTGTCTTCACCTTTTTTATAGCTGCATAGTATTCCACTGGGCTTCCCTGGTGGCTCAGAGGGTAAAGCGTCTGCCTGCAATGCAGGAGACCTGGGTTCGATCTCTGGGTCAGGAAGATCCCCTGGAGAAGGAAATGGCAACACACTCCAGCACTCTTGCCTGGAAAATCCCATGGACAGAGAAGCCTGGTAGACTACAGTCCATGGGATCGCAAAGAGTCAGACACGACTGAGCGACTTCACTTCAGTATTCCACTGTGTGGATGTGCTACAGTTTATTTAGCTAATCTCCTCTTGAGGGACATTTGGGTAATGTATAGTCTTTTTTCTTACAAATAGACCTGAAATTAGTAAACACCTTTGTGCATAGGTCATTTCTAACTGGGTTTTTGACAGAAGGTGAAAGACAGACCTATTCAGACTGGAGTTTTTTCCTTCTTTCAGCAAAGCAAAAATTCCTTCTATGCAGCTGTAAAAAAGGATGAAGACGATCAATATAGAGAACTATCTCTACAATATAGTGAGAAAAATGTGTAGAATAGTGCTTGTAGTGTGTTGCCATTTGTATAATTATACAGACATGCATATATATGGCCATACATCTATATACCTTTGCATATATTTGCATGTATAATCTCTCTGGAAGAAGGCATAAGCAACTGGTAACATTAAAATCCTCTGTGGAGGAGAACTGGATTGCCAGGGTTAGGATGGGAAGCAGCATTGTCACTGTTTATGTCTTTGTAACTTCTGAATGTCAAACCACGGGAATATTTTACCAATTCTAAAATTTTAAAATAAAAGTCAGTGGCTGTTTGAGAGTGCCTAACTGACCATCCACCTCCCAGGTTCTCCAAGCTGCCCCCTGCATTGTCTAGTCACCAGGACCCTATCTTGTGGACCTCAGCATTGTAGCCTCATGGAGTGTGATCTTCAGTGAGCATGCTCAGCCTGCCCTGAGAGCCAGTGGGAGCCACTGATGGGGGGTAAACCTCTGTTTCTGCAGTGATTCTGCCCCTGAGGTCCTCATCACTCCCCAGTAGTCTCCCATATGTAAGCCCCTGGGGGTATACAAGTGCTCCTACTAGATGAATTGCACCGTGACTTTCTGGGAGGCAACGGGTGTTCCATAATCGGCTGGTTTCCCTTTGTGCCCAGGCTACCAGGAAGCTCTCAGATGTAATCACACTCCTGCCTTTCCTCACCTGTGCCCACACTGTATGGGCTCTCCATCCAGAACACCAGTCCTTCCCTCAAGCTCCCCAAAGCCTGTGGATCTGATAGAGAGGTGAGGGGAGTCCAGGCGACAACCAGTGTAGCTGGAGGGCAGGGAAGACCCACTGTGGGAGAAAGGGTAGATGGGCAGCAGCAGGCTAGGGGTAAGGTTAACGGGCACACAGAGAATGCTGCATGACTGACTAGTGCTTCCAAGCTATTTCACTAACTCCCTGACTTTGGCTAAGAGTCTAAGAGGCAATTCCGCAAAGCTGGTTATATTTCACTCATATAGTCTGACAGAGGAAAAGTCAATCAAGTCTGTCTGAATTTCCAGACACGTTTTTGGAATGCCAGCTACAGCAGTTAAAAATTCATTCATTCACACTTCTAAAATTAATTTCATTTTAAGGTCTCAGTTAGATTTTTCAATTTGAAAAATAAATCAAAATTCAACTGGGAATTATCTTCTTCAAAATAATTCTCTCTCTCTCTCTCTCTCTCTTTTTCAGGGGAAAGAGACTGCATTAGCCTTGCTCGTTTAGTAAGACATGGTCTTTAAGTATAAATTGCTGAATTTAAAAACAGAGGCCTGGATGTCCTCTGATCTTAACAACTCAGAACCGGGAGGCCTGACATTTATTAGCAGCGAGGGCTCGGGGTCTTGCATGACACAGACACTCAGGTGTTTGTGGAGAGATGAGCTCCATCTATGTGAACTTCATCTAAGCAAGGATGAGCTCTTCCCCACATACAACTGCAGGAACAGCAGGGTTACCTTGGTGTTGTATGAAATGCTAGGCATGGAAAGGACTTTGTAAGCCGTCAGCTCAAAGGTGCTCTATCTGAGTGGTGGCTGGAGGAGAAGGTATGGAGACCACCTACTGAGCCCGGGAGGTAGGAAGATCCAGAGGTTGTGCAGTCCAGGGCATGTGGGAGCCAGGGATGGTTTCAGGGCCTCAGTGCAGGGTGACGCATAATAGAGAGGGTGGAATCTTCAGTGCTCTCACACTCCCCAAATCCAGGCCTTTGTGACCGCTCCCTTCGACAGCCTTCTCCAGCCTGACCTCCTGCCTCCCGATGGGTCTTCCTCCTGTCTCTCCTCCCCCTGCCTCCATCTCTCCAGTCTGGAGCTGACAGCAGACTGTTGTAGCATTGAGGCCTGTGCCAGCTCCTCACTGTGCTCTGTAACCTGCATGTGGGCTTTAGGGGCCAGCTCTGCCTCCCCTGGAAGCTGCATTCACCGTCCTACTTGCCCCTTTCTGGGTGGAGTCTCCCTGCGGCCCCCAGGCTGGGAAGAGATGCTCCTGTAGGTGTGAGCACACATTGCTGGGCACAATCTCTGCTTCCTGTCATTACACCCATCACGATGGCACTTCTGCTTTTCTCTCAGCTACTCGTGTGTGTGTGTGTGTGTGATGACTAGATCTGCGTTTTGGAAAGTGCTCTGGCTGCAGAGAGGCACATAAGTGGCGGGATGCAGTGAGTGTACGGAGACGGTTCTCCCAATACCTCTAGAGCCCTGCTTTCATGGTAGGTCTGCACGTTCCTACCACCTCTGAACTGAAGCCACGTGACCTGCCTTGTCACTCTGAACTGTGGCCAGAGCAGTCCACTTCTGGGTGTGGGGGGAAGCTTTAAGAGCCAGGGAGAGATTGGCCACATACCCTCCCTTGGTGGAGGTGACCGTGGAGGCAGGTGTCAGGATGAATCTATGTCAGGCTATGTCCCTGAGCGGTCACAGTGAGCAGTGCCCTCCTGCCAACCATATGGGACCTAAAGCCTGAGCAGGAAATAAGCCTCTGTTGTGTTCCTGGAAACTGGGGGCTTGTTTGTTACTGCAGCATGATGTCACCCATGCTGACTAGTACACTCATTAGGAGGCCCGCACCTAAGTCCAAACAGGATGATGGTGGCCTGGACTAGAGCTTTGGAGGAAGAGAGGGACCAGAGAGGATGGTCTGGGAGAGATTTAAGAGGTGAAATACACAGGGCTGGGTGATGGCGTGGCCACCATGGATGAAGGAAGCTCCTGCAGCCACTTTCCGTCTTTCAGGGGCAAGCTCACTCAGACCTTCTCAGAAACCCATTGATTTTTTGAGTTAAGATTTACCATCCTGTCTTTATATCCAGGGTCAGGGGTCTGTGTTGGCTCACTTCAAACCTTCCAGAGATGCAGGGGTCTGGGTCCTTGTTTTGTGGAGGAAGAGCCTTGTCATAACCATGAAAGGTGAAGCCACAATGAAAGCAGAAGTATTAGTAGCTCAGTCGTGACTGACTCTTTGTGACCCATGGACTGTAGCCCGCCAGGCTCCTCTGTCCATGGGATTCTCCAGGCAGGAATACTGGAGTGGGTTTCCATTGCCTTCTGCATGGGGATCTTCCCAACCTAGGGATCGAACCTGGGTCTCCTGTGTTGTAGGCGGATTCTTTACGGTCTGAGCCACCAGGGAAGCCACAATAGTTATAATGTATTGATTGGACCTACTGTGCTATGGAGGGGGGCTTCTTGGTGACTCAGTGATAAGGAATCCATCTGCAATGCAGGAGACCGGGGTTCAATCCCTGGATAAGGAAGATCCCCTGCAGAAGGAAATGGCAACCCGTTCCAGCATCCTTGTCTGAAAAATCCCATACACAGAGGAGCCTGGTGGGCTATAGTCCATGGGGCCGCAAAGAGTCAGACATGATTGAGCAACTAAACAACAACAGCAACTGTACTATGCAAGGGCTTTACAAACAGCACCCACTATGACACTCAGAACAAGTGGCGGGGCGGGCTGAGTTACAGACTCCATCTCACGGATGGGGACACTGAGGCTCAGAGAGCTTGCAGACCTTCCCAAGCTGGGAGCTGGCAGAGCCAGAATCCAAAGTCAGCCTATGTGGCTTTTAACCAATTCCACGTCACTGCTGGGGGTGGACAAACCCCTCAGTGAATGAGCCGGGAGTTGAAGCCATGTGCTTGGGGGCTGCGCCTTCCTCTCTGAGCTGGGGAGGGGATGGGCAGCGGGGGTGTCCGAGGCTCCCAGCTGCTCCCAGCACGACAGGTGCCCTCCCGGAGGCGTCGTCTAGGCGTTGGCAGTGTTCTGGGCCTCCCTCAAGTGCACGCGTCACCGACTCTCCTGCATAAACACCAGGGGGCTGAGTCCTGTTCTTGGCTCTGTGCATGCAGGCACTGGCTCCAGGCTCCCAGAGATGCCAGAGAGCCCGTGGGGGTATGGATGCCTGCCATGGGGGGCTTATCCCCAACTCCCAGGACTCGAGGTGCATGTCTCCCACCTAAGCAGAAACAAAAGCTGGTTCCCAGATGTCACCAGAGAGACAGCACCATCCTTTCGCTTGCTGTTAATTCTCTCTCTCTCATTCTTCATTTCTCTTGGCAGAGGATGAACCCAAGCAGTCCCTTAGCCCCAGTCTCTGTGCTGTGCTTGTGGTTGGAAAGCGCAGGTTTTAGAGTCACATGGACCTGCGTTTGGGCTTCCCCGGTGGCTCAGCTGTAAAGAATCCACCTGCAATGCAGGAGACTTGGGTTCAATTCCTGATTGGCAAGATCCCTTGGAGGAGGGCATGGCAACCCGCTCCAGTATTCTTGCCTGAGAAATCCAATGGGCAGAGGAACATGGTGGGCTACAGTGCATGGGGTCACAAAGAATTGGACACACTGCACACATGCATGGACTTGGGTTCACAGGCTAGCTTTGCCAAGTATGCATGCACTCTGTAATCTTGGACAAGTTACTGACCATCTCCGAGCCTCAGTTTTGTCACCTCAAAAATGGTTATCAGGGATAACCTTATGGGGCTGTCAGGACAATGAGGGGAAGGGACTGGATGTAAGATGTGCTCTCCAGCCTTTACGTTCTATAGGGAGAAGGAAGACCCTTCACAAATCACCTGCTAAATACATCAAATAAGCCTAGCCTGATAGGCCATGTGGATGGAGGAGAGAGGGCTGTGCAAGCCTGCAATGGGGGACCTGGGGCTCCTCTAGCTCCCACAGAGTGGGAGTGGGGGGGCCTCAGGAGATGACTTTTAGGCTAAGACCTAAAAGGAGGTCTTTGAAGGAGGAGAAGTTGGTCACTAAACCTGGGGATGGGGGGATCATTCCAGGCACAGGGAGTGGCTTCTGCAGAGGCCTTGAGGTGGGGAAGAGGAGGTGGGGTCAGGTGAGGAAGGAGGGGCAGGGGAGGGTGGGGCAGGGTTGGCAGGGCAGGCGGAGGCTGGAGCCTGCAGCCTGCTGCATGCTCCGGGTGATGCTGGAGAACCTGCAGTTTTTCCCAAAGGCAATGGAAGACAGTGACATGCTCAGGGACCTAGAACATGGTCCGGTTTACCCTCTAGAAGCTCAGTCCCAAGGATTGCCATGTGGCCAGGGACTGGTGTGGGGCAAGGAGGGACCATGTGAGTCCAACATATCAAGCCTGACACTGTGAGCTCCTGACCCAAGGCAGGGTAGGAAGAGAGTCTGGACTCCTGAATACGGAGAATTCTGGCCCTTGGTGTTTACGGTGCGCTCTGCTCCATGGTGAGCTCTTTAAAGACAGGGAATCAATTTCATTTTTCTCTGTATCCACAGGACTGGGTATCAGCCTGACACCAAGAACCAAATTGTGTACTGCACAAATAAATGTCCCAATTACAGTGTCACTAGGGCATCCCCACTGGCTAAGCTAGTAAAGAACCCGCCTGCCAGTGTTGGAGGTGCAGGAGACTCAGCTTCGATCCCTGGGTCAGGAAGATTGCTGGAGGAGGAAATGGCAACCCACTCCAGATTCTTGCCTGGTAAATCTCATAGACAGAGAAGCCTGGTGGGCTGTAATCCATGGGGTTGCAAAGAGTTGGACACAACCGAATATGCACACACACACACAAAAGGTGTAATTGTTGAGGCTCTTCAACCTCGTGTCAGTGCTAGAAATATTTGGGGGCTAGGGTGGGGACATGAGTCCCCTCCACAGTGAACCCTGGGGTCCCACATCTCCCGGCCCAGCCCTGGTCTGGAACCGGAGAAGGGGACAGCCCTGCTGGTCCTTCCAGAGGTGCAAGTATGGCAGGCTGAGCTGCTGGCCCCACATGTGTGTGTGTGTGTGTGTGTGTGTAGGTAATGTCCCTGTGCCTGAGGGGTGTTGCCTTTAGAGTAAGCTTATTTCCCTGCATCCAGGTTTGTGCTTTTCTGATTGGCCAAGAGGCAGGATGAGCTACAGCAATTGGAGGGCAGGCTTTGTGGTGAAGACAGCGCCGCTGCAGAGAAAGTCAGAGAGCATTTTAGCCACTACTTCGCTCGGTGGTGCGGATGAGATTGTTTCCTCATCTGCAAAGCGGGAATGCTCATGGACTTACGGCTGTCTTTAACATGGAGACACCAGGCCACCCAGAAATGAGGACCAGGAGAGGGCCTTCATCTGGTCTCCAGGGAAAGGCGCCCACGGGTGGACAACAGGTACTATGGGCCCCCAGCTTCTGGACCCTCTGCCCATATCAGTGCTGAGGTTCTGAATGAAGGGATCAGGAAGAGCCTGGGGTCTACATTTTGACCCTCCCTGGTTGGGTGGTAAGGGAGTCCTCAGGTTGGTTTGGTCAAGTCCATGCCTGAGAAGTTGGGGCTGGAAGCTCTGTTTCAGAGAGCTGGGAATGACAGTATAAAAACCCAGTGTGGGGTGACTCCCTGCCGAAGCAGAGCAACAACACCCAGGGTTGGGACTTCCCCGGTGGTCCAGTGGTAAAGACTTCACCTTCCAATGCAAAGAGTATGGGTTCGATCCCTGGTCAGGGAACTAAGATTCCCATATGCCTTGTGGCCATAAGACCAAAACATAAAACAGAAGCAGTATTGGAACAAATTCAATGAAGACTTTTAAAATGGTCCACATTAAAAAAAATCTTAAAAAAAGAACACTCAGGGTCAATTTTGAACCCAAATTTTACGTTCAGAGCCTCTTGGTCTTCAGTGTGTGTGCTATAGGGTCAGAGGCAAGGGAGTCGGGACTGAGCAAGCAGGGCTCAGGCCAGTGTGTAGGGAGTGCTTGCAACTGCCGGTCGGCAGGGGAGCATGCCTGAGCCCCTACGACTTTACGAGGCTTTGGGATCCCAAGTCAGGGCTCCAAGACGTTAGGGCTTCACCAGAGGCAGTCAGACCAGTGCAGAAGCAGCCAGAGGACAGTGCATCATGTGAGGGTGGCCTGGACTCCCAGAGCCCCTGCATATCCTATGGGAGCATCTTCACAGCCTATAGAGCACTAACTCATCTTTATCTGTGTTCATCTTCCTGGGGGGCTGGGGACTATGACATCCAAGCTTCCTGGGCCTACGCCACAGCTCAGGGCCTGGACTGCTATACAGTCAGTGTTGAGGACATGGAGTGTGGAATTAACAAGGATATACCAGTAAGTTCAGCTTCCTAAGTACCTCCTGAGCACCCACTGTGTGCTTCATTCCTCACGCATCCCTGCCACTGGGGTAGTTTCCAGCCAAGACTTGGTTTTTATTTCTAGAGAAACTAACACTGATCCTCCCAGGTGGATGTGCTGCCTGCTTGCTGCTGCTGCTGCTGCTAAATCATCTGACTCTGTCGGACCCCATAGACGGCAGCCCACCAGACTCCCCCATCCCTGGGATTCTCCAGGCAAGAATACTGGAATGGGCTGCCAATTCCTGCTCCAATGCATGAAAGTGAAAAGTGAAAGTGAAGTTGCTCAGTCGTTTTCAGCTTTTCAAGATGCCATGACTGTAGCCTACCAGGCCCCTCTGTCCATGGGATTTTCCAGGCCAGAGTACTGGAGTGGGGTACCATTGCCTTCTCAGACCTGGATAAAAATGACATTCCACTAAAATCGAGTCTTCACTAGATACTGGCCAGTCCAGTCAAACTGATAGCCTTTTTGTGGTCCCTCACATGTGGGTTCTCTGCCACATGCCCAGCTGGTTTTGAATCAAGGTTTCCTGTGGTTTGCAAGGCAAATCTAGTCACAGAATGGCTTGGAGCTGGGCCTTTCATGCTGGTGCACTGTGGGTGCCACAGGGACTACAATTCAAGGAGAAACACTGATTTGCTGCTGGCACCATCAATTTTACTCAAATATTTAGAAAACAAAAAGCTATACATTTTTGTAGACACATGCAGTGCAAAGGAGCAGCCAAACTTGGCCTGGAGTCAAATGGACCACCTACAGAAGTGTATAAGACGAAGCACACGTCTTTAACAGAAATCTGCACCTGAGCTGGACAGTACCAGATGGCCACCTACTATTCTCAACTCTCTTCTGTTCTCCTGTGCCAGGAAGGCTATTCTCATGACCATACTGGAGGATCTCTTGACCATTGCTCTTCTGGGAAAATGGCTTGGACCACGTGAGGACACCACCAATTGGCTTTGCACTCCTATCCCTCCCATAATCCACTGCTAGCACGATTCAACACCTGAGCCCAAAGGTGAATGATTTAGAATCAATGTAAGAGGGCATTTTTAGGAATTCTTAGACACGGGATGAATTCTAGGTCTTAATTCTGCCACTGAATCTGAATCAGGTAGATAATTCTCTTCCCAGTCTGCTCTCCAGGTTTCCCTGTCTGTAAAATGGGAGGAGTGGGTCATACGATCCCTCCGAGGTTCCTTTCAGCTTCAACATTTTATGTTAGGCCTCTACTCCCTGGCCAGGTGGGTATCATTCAGATTCAAACTAAAACATCAGACTAAAATGGACTGTGAGCATCCTTGCATACACATTATACGTGTTCTCAAAACCCCAGAAAGACAGGTGTTATTACCTCCACTTTGTAGATTACAAAAGAGAGGCTCAGAAAAGTTTAGTGTGTTAACTGAGATCACACAGACAGGAAGCTGCAGAGCTGCGAATCATCTCAGGCCTGTTTCTGGTCCAAGGAGCTGAGAGCAGACACTGTGAGCCCAATAGCAGCTCAGTTTCCTCCAGCCCTTTCTCCCTGCCTGCCTGGGAGCTCAGCTCTGTGCTCTGGTATAAGAGGTTGAGGATGGGCGCCAGTTGGGGCTCCAGGCCATGGGTGGACTTTGGTCGGCAAGTGTTGGTACTCTTCTGGAAGGCTGGCAAAGAGCAGGTTGTCAAGGGCTGAGAGAGCATCTCTGGTCCAGGCTGGGTTTGCCTCTCCCAGGGGAGTCTTCCAGGCCTCATTTTTGCCTTGAGCTTAAGGAGCTGCCCATTCTTTGCATCACTTTGCCATCTGAGGGCCCCTACCTGCCAGGTGGCACATCATTCTCAGAGATCCATCCTCAAATACTCCTGTCCACCTTTCCCAGCCTCCCAATTCATCTCCCAACACCTATGGGCTGTGGGCAGGGCAGGAAGAGGCATACAGAAGGGTCTGAGCTCAGAGCTCTGTCTCGAACCATCAGAGCTCTGTCTCGGACCACCAACTTCAAGGATGCTTTCATTTAATTCAATTCAATCACTGCCAGTCTGCCTGCAGTAATGGCTTTGGAGTCCTCAGTTCTCTTCTCAGAACCTTAAGTTGGCCTTAACTCCTAAGATGACACTGGGCAAGCAAATTTCTCTCTTTTGGCCTCCGCTCTTCATCCAGACAGTAACCAGCTGGTTAGGTCCCGTCGGATCGCAGGTCCCTCGCAGCGATGATAATTTAGCATCCGCTATCTTTTTCTTTACCTTCCCAGAGGCATCGGGATGGATGCCTTTGGAGAGCGCAGCAAGCATAAAAATCGCTCTCTGCGGCTCTCACTTGGCGGCCGCAGGTCCTACTCCATCCCCCCACGCCAAAGGCTCACCTCCACGGCGCCCGGGTCCCCCGTCCATCCAGGCCTGGGCTTTCAGCCTAGCAACTCCGGAAACGCCGGGGCAGCGCTAGAGGCGCGACTGCGGCGGCGGCGGCGGAGGCGCAGGGGGCGGGGGTGAGAGATGCGCCCACTTGTCCCGCGGCCTCCGCAGCGGCCCCGGCCCCAGATCCGGCCCCAGAGCGTCAGAAGGGCCCCGGAACCCTTCGGCTTGTTGCTTGGGCTTGGAGACGGCTGGGAGTTCACCACTGGTCGATGGCAGCGAACCGACCCCTGCGCGCAGTCCCTAACTTGGCTCGTCTTCGCTCCCGCCGCGGTGAGGTAGGGGCCGCGGCGCTCGGACGCCTCGGTCTCACCCTATCCGTGCCTAAGCGCGGGGAAATTCAGCTACCTGGTCCGGGGCTTTCCGGGGTGGGAGCACCATTTTTGGCTGGATGTGCTTCTACATTCATTGTTTCTGTCTCGAGGCACCCCATATCTCTCCAAACCGCGTCTCCCTCCGCATCTCAGCGTCTCGCCCGCTCTGTGCCCGCCGCCTGCCGAGCTCGCCGGGTGCAGGACAGCCGCAGCCCACACCCGCTCCCTGTCTGCAGTCCCGGGCCCCTATGGCCACCGCGGGTTACAGCCCGCTTAGGCCAACCCTCCCATCTCTCCGAGGGCGCCGAAAATAGAGGGACTAAAGTTCAGGCGCCTTCGGCCGGCGAAAGGCCCGGAGCCCCAAGGGCCGCGGCCCCGGCGCTGGCCTCACCTGTTTCTCCAGCGGCTCCTTGGCCGAGAGCGTAGGCTTGGGGGAGGGCGCGCGGTCGCAGACGCAGCCCTCCAGCAGGTAGAGCCCCGAGGGCCGCGAGCTCGAGTCGCTCTCGAAGTAGAAGAGCAGGTTCTGCAGCAGCGCGAACCACTTGGTTTGCCATTTTGTGTTGTCCGAACTCCGCTTGCTCAGGTAGCCTTTGCGCGTTCCGTCCTTGCGCGCCAGCAGCCCCAGGGACGCGACGTGGCCATCGTTCAGCCGGATCCCCTTCTGCATGGTGCTCGGAGGCCAGCTCGACTCCACGCGCTTACATCTTCTCCGCGCGGAACCCGGCAGCCCCGGTCCGTGCGCGCTGCGCGCTGCCTCTCTCTGGCGCTCTCTCCTTCGCGCTCTCCCCTCCCCCAACCCGCCAAATCTCTACAGTCCAGGATCTGGCTCCGAGCCGCGGCTGCTGGAATCCAGATGTACCATTCCTCTCCAGAACCTCTTCTCAGCTCCGCAGAGCCCCCGGGTCCTGGAGATGCCTCCCGACCCTCCCACGGCGCCGGGCAAACGGAGGGACTGGCGAGCTGTGCGCTGGCGAGGGGCAGGCGGAGTCATGTGACGCTGATCCCTCGAAGAGCCCGTTTCAGCAGCGCGGACAGGGACACACGCACGCAGCCCGCCGAGGCGCAGAGACGCGCGCAGGCTGCACCTTGCCACCTCCTCCTTCTCCCCGGACACACACGCACAAACACAAATCCTGTCCTCCTTCCCCTGATCTCCTCTTCTCCTCTTTGGGTGTTAACAAATCAGATCAATTTTCATTTAACCCAAGGAACACCAGAGGCTCGCCATCCTGGGAGCTGGCGTCTTTGCGCCCCGCCGCAGCGCCCTGTAGACCTGCGGTTAAGTACCGTTTGTCATTTTCTCCTTCAAAGGCTTCCTCCTGGTACTTTATTTTTCTTTCCCGAGGTGGATGGAGGAAGGTGGATGGCGAAATGGATCTGAAAGAGCTTTCAGTTCTAATATTTGCGTAACCGACCAGGTCACATCATTTCAAGCATCCAACCCTACTTCTGGTGGCTTCCCCAGCGACCTGAGGACAATACAGGCGGAGATGTGGAGGGGGGAAGTGAGCATTTATTTTAATTTACTTTGAGTGTTGCCATAATTACCAGCGCCACCCCTGCGCCCCGAGGTCTGGCTAGCGAGCCGCTGCTGGCAGTTTTCTGCAAATACCCTCCAAAGCCTGAAGGCGGGCTTCAAACGCAGGCGCCAGGGACCATGGGAGCCTTCAAATAGCTGCGCTGGCGCAATGATACCTTAATGATAGATTTTCCGTTCTTATTTTTAGCTCGCATTCGCCTACACAGTTACACGGCATTTATCCGGGAACGTCACAGCGCCCGCTTGCTGCACCGGGAGGGCGCGCCGGCCGCCGGGCAGCCGGGGCGCTGGAGCTGGAAACGCGCACCGTCGTCTGCCGCAGAGGGTAGCGGCCTGGCTCTGGCCGGGAGCGGCGCCCCCCAGCCCGGCCTGGCCTGTTTGCAGCGGGGACAGGCGGGAGCGCAGCCTTCGGGAGGAAGGAAGGAAGGGCACCATTTTTCAGTACAGAATCTGCTGGCACCCCACCCCCCTCCCTCGCACGCGCAACACACAGACACAACCACATACCACACACACACACACACACACACACACACACACACCCCACACCCACTCACCCTGGTCTGGAGCGAGGGAAGGGCCTGGGAATAAGCTCCGGGAAGGCGCCGGGAAATCCACGGAGAGACACCCGACCATGCCTAAATTAGAACAGCCCCGGTCCTGGGCACAATGGCGAAAGCCTGCCTTTTTAAGATGGGGACCATTCCGAGGGAGAAACTGACTGAGTTAACCTTACTCTTGCCTCTCAGTTCCCACGCTTGGGCTTGGGAACTCTAAGGATTTTTCTTCACGAATAATGAAAACTAAGAAGGGTGATGGCTAAAACTCTTCATTTAGTCTCGATTTTTCCAAGAGGGTCCCTGCACTGTGACCACCTTTACTTCTCTTCTGCCTTCTTTGTGAAAGCAGAGTTTCCAGAAGTGATTTTCTTAATCCAATCTCTCTTCCTTTAAACTCTTCTCTTAGGAAGCCTGATACAGAGGCCAAGGAAACTTCAGGGAAGGGGCACTGTTCTAAGTGCTTCAGATTGACTAAGCCACACAGCTCTAGGAGTACTGTCCATCCCCTCCCCTCTCCCCTCATCAGCTCCATGGTACAGAAGCGGGAAATGGAGGCCTGGGGTGGTTGAGTGACTTGTTCAGTCACTCAGCTGGAAAGTGGCAGGGGCAGGATTTGAACTTGGCGGTCTCTCCCCACTGGCTATGTAGAGTTGAATGACTGGTTGCTGTGTTGCAGAGGGTTTGGCCTTTATCCTAAAAGGGGGCCTGTCTCATGTGGGCCAGAGCCAAGACTGGGTCTGCTTGACATGTGGAGACAGTCAGGGAAGGGAAAGGGAATTAACTGGGAGATTGAAATTGACATATGTACACTACTGTGTGTAAAACAGATAGCTAGAGGGAAGCTGCTGTATAGCACAGGGAGCTCAGCTTGGTGCCCTGTGATGATCAAGAGGGGTGGGATAGGAAGGGGATAGAAAGGAGGTTCAGGGAGGAGGGGATATATGTATACCTATACCTATGACTAATTCACTTTGTGGTACAGCCACAAAGTGAAACTAACGTTGAAACTTTGAAATAACACAACATTCAAACGCAACTATACTCTGATTAAAAAAAAAAAAAAGATTGGGTCTGCTTAGAGGCTGCTGTGGCCAGAGAGACCTATGGTACCTGAGTTCCAAACCTGGACAGCACACTGGAATCACTTGGGGACAGTCAGCCATCACCTAGGGACCCAAAAGGCCACAAGAAGATTACATACTTTCACTGGTGATTTTAATGTGCAGCAAAGTGGGAGAACCACTAATCAATGGCAGAACCAGTAATATAGTTGTTGCCCATGAACCACCTGGGATCGGGCTGGGCCTTGAACTGAGAATCTGCATTTTTAACAAGCTCCCAGCTGATATGACGCTGCTGGTCTGCTGACCACACTTTCAAGAATTTCAGGCACCCCAAAGGTGAAAGGGATGGGATTTATTTATCATTTCATTCATTCAGTCACATGCACCTCATTCCACCAGTGTTCACTGAGCCCCTAGTCTGTGTCAGGGCTGAGGCTGGGCCACTGGGGACATGGTGATGAACAAACAGTCCCTGCTTCCTGGAGCTTAGACCAGCTCAGGAGTTCCTTCTCTCTAGGAAGGCAGGAGGAAAACTATCTTCTGGTTCTGGGGAAGAGGTGTGAATCAAGACAAGGGCTGAATGCACTGCAGTGGGCCTCAACCCTGGAGGGCTTAGAGCTCCTGGAGAGACTGTTTAAATCTCTGTGCTCAGGCTGCACCCCAGGCTGGTTAAATTGGAGCCTCTGAGGGTGGGACTCGGGCATCAGTACTTGGAAAGCTCCCCGGTTGATTCAGATGCACAGCCAAGGTTGAGAAGCATCAATCTGAAGCTTGAATGGAGAAAATCCCCTCTCAACCTCCTCACTCTCCACAGTGGGCACTGGGGAGGCCGCATGGCCCCCTCTGGCTGGTTTTGGAATTCCTGTTGGGAACTGCAGGAATTCCTTTTGGGTCAGGCCACACTGAAAGGTTGGATGTGGCTCAAAGTATTCATGTGGGAGAGAGGAGGTGCTAGCAGCCCTAGCACTTTAATTATGTCCATCTGAGCTGTAAACATATTGCTTTCTCTCCGATCTCCATTGGTAGAAACCTGAGCGGAGCCTGTGAAGGGGCCTTTTGGTCATCCCCCTGGTCTCCAGCCAGAGTTCAGGACCATTGGAAGGCACTCAGGGGAGTTGCTTAAGGAGACATCAGCTGCAGTTTGGGTTGGGGTGGGGGTGCCAGGGAGCAGGTAGGCATGTCCTGCCATAGCAGGCAGAGATGGGCATGTCTAGCTATGGTGTGTGCTGTCTACCAGGCCAAAGACCAACTCTTCCCCATAGGTGGAAAAGATGCCCACAAGACCTCACAAGTGCATCTGGGCTTTGCCTTGTTTCTTTCCATCCTCCCCATAAGGCTTTTGGACAAGGGTTAATAACCCTGTTTCACAGATGGAGAAACTGAGGCTGGAGAGTAGAAGCAACATTTGCAAAGAATCTTGTAGGGCGGCGCTGTGATGCTGATCCTGACTGCTCAACTACAGCTCATCGCAGAGTACTTGCTCTCTGGGTCTCCCAACTTCCAGCTCTCTGGGCTGAGGTCTCTGCAGATAAGGAAACAATTAGGAGGATTAAGGAGTATTTTGGTGGGTTTGAGATCTGCATTTAGAAATGACTAGCTAGTGACATGGACATTGCTTAGTCCAAAATCCTAATATGTCTTTATGGGGAGATTTTTGCGGGGCTTCAGAAGATTGCTCAGCTTGGGCATTTGTTGGCCTGGGAGTTGTGTGGGTCTGACCTGCCTTTAGGCCCTGGGAAGAGGGAGTCTTTGGGGTGTGTGTGTGTGTGTGTGTCTAAGTGTGGTGTGATGTACATATGAGAGGTGTGTGTGTGGTGTAGGTGTAACATTTAGAGAAACTGGTCTTTTGGCAACATACTCCAAAAGAAAAATGTACTTTTCACATCACCTAAAAAAATGAAGAATTTAATATGTTGAGTCAGAGGAGTTTTGGAAACAGAGGCTTTGCCAATGGGGATTCATTCCTCCAACTTTGGGCTCGGTTGTTAGCTTTGCTCCAGGATCCACATGTAGATGTGAGGGGTTTATACCTTTACTTTCTGACCAGTGAAAATAGCCTTATTATACCGTTGGACTGTAAATGTAATACAGGCATTTTGTAAAGTATTAAGGCAATATAGAAAATAAAGAGATTACTCCTCCATTGATTTTCTTCTTTTCTATTTAGTGTCCTTGACTTTCCTCATTGCTAACATATTTACGAAAATGGGGTTCTGAAACACACGCTATTTTATCATCTCTCTTTTCTTAACAGCATGTGAGGACATATTTTCACATCATTATGGACTAGGGTTCTTGGCCTTCTTAATCAATAGAAATTGATCAGAGTTTAGACAAGCTATTCAGGCAAGGCTTTACTGAGGTCCCTGCTGCAGTGGGAGAGAGCGGGGAGTGAGAACAAACAATAGGTTCCCTTGCTTGCTCCTTGGCATGGGCTGGGGGACAAGCTGGTTCCTTATATGGGGTGAGGGTATGGCTGTGTCCAGGAGTTGGGCTGGAGGGGTGGCTTAGATGGTTTGCCCACCCCTTAGGTGGTGCTGTGTACAGGGGGCATGTGCAGTATCCTGCTTTTGCTCCAGGCTCCTCAAAAGTGGTGGTTGGGGTTTTTGGTCTCTTTTGGTCCAGAATTTGCTCCAACTACACATGCATGCAGTTATTTTTAGTTCCATACAGTTTCTTTGTATTTCGTTGCTGGAGGAGAGGTGTGTCCAGGTGCAAGCACTGCAGCAAAGGGTTCCAGGTTTGTCTCAATGTTACTGCAAATTTTAGTCAAATATTACTACAGATTTTAATCAACAGATTCTTTATGATTTGGCATTTGGGTTGTCTTCAAGTCATAGCTTTTGAAATGCCTTGCCATGCCATGCCGTGCCAAGTCACTTCAGTCGTGTCTGACTCTTTTGCGACCCCGTGGACTATAACCCTCCAGGCTTCTTGGTCCATGGGATTCTCCAGGCAAGAATACTGGAGTGGATTGCCATGCCTTTCTTTAAGCTTTTGAAATAATGATGCAATTAGTATCTTTGTATATACATTTCCCTCCCTTAAGCTAAAAACTGAAATTTCTAGGTTAATGAAACATCCATTTGAAACATTCAGTTCAGTTCAGTTCAGTCGCTCAGTCATGTCCGACTCTTTGCAACCCCATGAATCACAGCAGGCCAGGCCTCCCTGTCCATCACCAACTCCCGGAGTTCACTCAAACTCATGTCCATCGAGTCGGTGATGCCATCCAGCCATCTCATTCTCTGTCATCCCCTTCTCCTCCTGCCCCCAATCCCTCCCAGCATCAGAGTCTTTTCCAGTGAGTCAACTCGTCCCATGAGGTGGCCAAAGTGTTGGAGTTTCAGCTTCAGCATCAGTCCTTCCAGTGAACACCCAGGATTGATCTCCTTTAGAATGGACTGGTTGGATCTCCTTGCAGTCCAAGAAACATTAATACCTATTTATATGCAGAGTACATCATGAGGAACGCTGGGCTGGAAGAAGCACAAGCTGGAATCAAGATTGCTGGGAGAAATATCAATAACCTCAGATATGCAGATGACACCACCCTTATGGCAGAAAGTGAAGAGGAACTCAAAAGCCTCTTGATGAAAGTGAAAGAGGAGAGTGAAAAGGTTGGCTTGAAGCTCAACATTCAGAAAAAAAAGATCATGGCATCTGGTCCCATCACTTCATGGGAAATAGATGGAAAAACAGTGGAAACAGTGTCAGACTTTATTCTTTTGGGCTCCAAAATCACTGCAGATGCTGATTGCAGCCATGAAATTAAAAGACGCTTGCTCCTTGGAAGGAAAGTTATGACCAACCTTGATAATATATTAAAAAGCAGAGACATTACTTTGCCAACCAATGTCCATCTAGTCAAGGCTATGGTTTTTCCTGTGGTCATGTATGGATGTGAGAGTTGGACTGTGAAGAAAGCTGATCGCCGAAGAATCGATGCTTTTGAACTGTGGTGTTGGAGAAGACTCTTGAAAGTCCCTTATACTGCAAGGAGATCCAACCAGTCCATTCTAGAGGAGATCAATCCTGGATGTTCATTGGAGGGACTGATGCTAAAGCTGAAGCTGCAATACTGTGGCCACCTCATGCGACGAGTTGACTCACTGGAAAAGACTCTGATGCTGGGAAAGGTTGGGGGCGGGAGGAGAAGGGGACGACGGAGAATGAGATGGCTGGATGGCATCATGACTCTGTGGACATGAGTTTGAGTGAACTCCGGGAGTTGGTGATGGACAGGGAGGCCTGGCCTGCTGTGATTCATGGGGTCGCGGAGAGTTGGACACGACTGAGCGACTGAACTGAACTGAACTGAACTGAATAGATTTCCAAAGAGAGCTTTTATTCTTGACATGGCTGTCCACAGAGATGAGAGCATCCATTTCTCCATCTATTTGTCAGTCCTGGATATTGATACTAACCATCGGTTTTAATCTGTGTTGCAAATAATCTCCACAGTTTGTTGCTTGTCTTTAATGCTATGTATCTATATATTGTAGGGATTTCCCCAGTAGCTCAGTGGTAAGAATCTGCCTGCAATGCAGGAGATGTGGGTTTGATCCCTGGGTCTGGAAGATCCCCTGGAGGAGAGCATGGCAACACACTCCAGTATTCTTGCTTGGAGAATCCTATGGACAAAGGAGCCTGGGGTTTTTGTCCATGGGGTCACAAAGAGTCAGGCACAACTGAAGTGACTGAGCATGCATTCACAACTATATATTTTATATGTCTTTATTTGGGTTGTAAGAAATTTTAAAATTTGGGTGCAGATAAATATCTTTTTCTTTATGGTTTCTTATTTTAGATCTCCTGCCCTCTTGTGCCAGTTCCTTCAAGACTGAAACATATTTGCCCATATTTTCTCCTTCATTTTTTCCATTTATGCTTTTTAATTCATTAAGAGTGAGGTTGGGGTCTTGCTTATTATTAATTTTTCCCAAAGAACTGGCAAGTTGTCCCAATACCCTTGATTGAATAATCCAAATTCTACCACTAATGAGGAGTAGCATCTTTATCAGGGATCAAATTCTTGTCAATACTTAGGACTATTTCAAGACACTGCTTTTTGTCCTATTGTTCTGTCCTTATTTTTTTTAATTGTGATATAGTTGCTTTACAATATAGTATTCGTTTCTGCTGTACAGCAAAGTGAATCGGTTGTACGTATGTGTGTCCCCCCCCTTTTTGGATATCCTTTCCTTGCCTCCCATCCCACCCTCTAGGTCATCGCAGAGCACGGAGCTGAGCTCCTGTGCTACACAGCAGCTTCCCACTAACCATCTATTTTACACATGGTGGTGTATGTGCGTCATTGGTACTCTCTCAATTCGTTCCCCCCTCCCCTGTCTGTTCTTATCCCAGGGATTTCTGTTTCTTACTGCTTTACCAACTATTCTGAAATCTGGCCCTCATCATCATGCCCTGCATGTGGTCGATTTAGTGATTGTTCTAAGGCTTCTGGGAAGGAAGATACATGCTCTGTTCACAGCTTATGGAGTTGGACAAATATCTAGCAACTCGATAAATTTTGTGACATACCGAGGGCTAGGATTTACTCATGACCATAGAAGAATAGGAAAGTGTGAAAAAGTACAGTGAACGTGCTGGTTGCTCAGTTGTGTCCCACTCTTTGAGAACCCATGGACTATATCCTGCCAAGTGTTTCTCTAGGCAAGAATACTGGAGTGGGTAGCCATTCCCTTCTAATATTCCACAGGGGATAGTCCCAGCCCAAAAATCGAACCGAAGTTTCCTACATTGCAGGCAGTTTCTTTACTGTCTGAGCTACCAGGTCAGGAAGATACCCTGGAGAAGGGAATGGTGGACCCACTCCAGCATTCTTGCCTGGAGAATTCCATGGACAGTGGAGGAACAGGAACAGTAAGTCAAAGATTTCCCACCCCCTTCATTGGAATCAGGCCCAGCTAATCTGATCTTTTGAATCATTTTAGGGGAGTGGGAGGGGAAGAGGCATATGTGCTCTGCTTCTCATTTTGATTCCATTCTCCTTCAGTATTCTTTTTTTTAAATCTGAATTTTCTGCTTTTTGTAATAAAAAAGTTACTCTACTAAAGAAATAAGACAGGGACATGCAAAGAAGTTTGAGAGATGACTTCAGTCAAAACCATGTGGTGCTTAAAAGAGGAGACAAATCTTAAGCTACTTAGAGAGTTTATCTATTTGTGTGGCACAGTTCTAGAATGTTCTGGGAGACAGATTATACTTAGTTATTAGATGAAGAATTGTTGTCCCAAGGTTCTATATAGATTTTTGGGGGTCTCTTTGTGCAGGGTCCAAAATAAGAGAGGATTTTAAGACATGGAATTCAGATGGATCTAAAAATCAATCTAGTATCATCAGACTCTTTTCTGTATTTTAAATAAAGAAAGAAAAACCAAGGAGGGAATTTCTCATTATAGCTGAGGCGACCAAATTGGATAATCATCTGATAATTTTTTAGGATGTCTCCACCCTTCCAAATCTTACACTTTTAAAAAGTATTTTTTAAATTATTTTTTATTGGAGTATAGTTGCTTCACAATGTTGAATTAGTTTCTGCTGCACAGCAAAGTGAATCAGCTGTACATATACATATATCCCCTCTTTTTTGGACTTCCTTCCCGTTTAGGTCACCCCAGTGCACTGAGTAGAGCATTGAGCATTTCCTGTGCTCTACAGTAGACTCTTATTAGTCATCTGTTTTTTAAAAAATATTTTATTTACTTTGACTGCACTGAGTCTTATTTACAGCATGCAGGATCTTCTAGTTGTGGCACGTGGGATCTAGTTCCTTGACCAGGGACTGAAGCCAGGGATTGAACCAATGTGTTGCATTAGCAACACAGAGTCTTAGCCACTGAACCACCAGGGAAGTCCCAAGTTATCTGTTTTAGACATAGCAGTGTATATATCAAACCTTACACTTTGTACAATTCCTGGAATACACGGGCAAGAAGGAAGAACTTTTATTTGTGGTCCAGAGGCACTAAAAATGAATCCCCAGGTTAGCTTCAGAGTCTAAGTTGCTATAGACTGAGCTCTATCACAAATGAATCTAAAAGATTATGGCTAGAACATAGAAGACATTTGTCTTCCATTTCCAGAGTTGTTTTAGTACCAGGGATGTGAATGGAATGGCTTTGCCTTCTGTCTGCGCCATGTGTGGCTCAAACTGGAGCCATCCCTGGGGACTTCCCTAGTGGTCCAGCAGCTAAGACTTCAAGCTCCCAATGCAGGGGACCTGGGTTCAACTCCTGGTTAGGGAACTAGATACTGCATGCCTCGACTAAGATACGGCACAGCCAAGTAAATAAATTTTAAAAATTAGAAATAAGTATTAAAAAAGCTGGATCCATCCCTTGTTGAAGATGCAGGCTTTCTTGGGGATCCCTCTTCCTGCCAAACTTACTTGACAGGTAAAGAAATGAGGGCTCAGAAAGGGGAACTACCTCCCTGGAATGACATGCCAGGGTGGCAGGTCACATCCAAACACAGCAACTTCAGGGTTTCCACAGAGTTTCTGCGGCAGGTGCTGATTGCTGCCCTGCTATGTCTCTCCTTCACATCTAGTGGGTGTGACATATTGTGAAAAAAAAAAAAAACACTCTGGGTCCCTGGGATGGGATTTCTGAGGCTCACAGAGGGATGCTCTGTCTGCCCTGGATGACAGATATGACAGAGGTACACAAAAGGCCATTTTGTGCAAGAACCTGAGGGCAGAACCCAGAGTCATATCACAACAGAGTCTGAGCTTTGGGGCCATTCATATTGTTTTCTGGGTCACTGGTTGCTATCTGCTATCCGTCAGGGAAGAAGGTTGAATCTGCTAGGGTTTTTCTTAGCCATGGTCGGTTGATGTTTGCATACGACTTGGGACCGCTCAGTCTTCAACCAGTTAGTTTATTGGTCGCAGGTCCATGTGGGAAACAAGAGACTTTTGCTTCAGACTGTCCAAACCCTTCCAATTCTATTGATGTTTCCTGCTGTGAATTTTGGTACATGGCTTCCTAAATAAAAGCATGGACTTTCTCTTGCAGGGGACTGAATTACAGTAATTCTGAGCACTGAGGAGCAAAGGGGAGCTTTGTGCTCCTTCTCGGAACCAACACTTTCCTCCAAGTTTTATAGACACCGGGACTCAAGTCCAAAATGGCACTGGGTTCTTATATCCAGAATGTAAGGATCTTCCCACCACCCATCTTGTCTTTAGCAGAGCGTTTACCCTTCCTCATGGTCACCTAAGTGGGTCAAAGGATTCTGACATCTCAAAATCAAAGTCTCTGGGTTTCTTTATTGATCATTCTCCAATAGGTGGGCGAGTCATAAAGGCAAATATACATTAAAATGAGTGCTTTTTGGGTATTGGTTGATATTAAAATGTGAATTTTTAATTATTTTTCTCCTTAGCATGTTAATATGATGCATTATTGATATGATAGGTTGTTAATATGGTTGATTGACTTTCAAATATTGAACCTACCTTACATCACTAGAAGAAACCCTGTATTATTTTTATATATTGCTGAATTTTAGTTGTTAATATTTTAAGAATTTTTGCACCTATTCATGAAGAAGACGTGTAGTTTTCATTCTTTTAACTGTATTTGTCTAATTTTGGTATAAGGGTAATTTCAGTCTTAGAAAATGAGTTAGAAAGTGTTCTCTTTTCTGGAAGAGATTGGATAGAACTGGCATTAATTTTTAAAGTCTTTACTGAACTAGTTACAATATTACTTCTGTTTTATGTTCTGTTTTTTTTTAGTCAAGAGGCATGTGGGATCTTAGCTCCCCAACCAGGGATCAAGCCCGCACCCCCTGCATTGGAAGATAAAGTTTTAACCACTGGACCACCAGGGAAGTGGCAGAACTGGCAGTAATTCTTATTTGAACAATTCAACATAGTGCTGGAAGTCCTACATAGCTCAAAGGCAAGAAAAGGAAATAGAATGGATATAGGTCAGAAAGGTAAAAATAAAACTACACCTATTTGCAGATGACTTGATGTTCTCATGGACTATCCCAAGGAATCTACAAAGAGAAAAAAATCTTAGGACTTAATAAATGAGTACATCAAGGTCACAGGTTACAAGATCAATGTACAAAAATCAATTGCATTTCTATAAAATTGCAATAAATACATGAAAAACAAGTTTAAAAATAGTGTCATTTACTATTGCGGAAAAAAAAAAATAAGAGAGAGAGGAGAGAAAGGCTTAGTGTATTAGTCTGGAGAACCAACAAAGCTGGTGGTAGAATTTAGTCTGAATTCAAACCCTGAGGACCAATGGAGCCAACAGTGTAAGACCCTGTCTGATTCTGAAAGCCTAAGAACCAATGTCCAAGGGCAGAGAAAATACATGTCCAAGCTCAGACAGAGGGCAAATTCATCTTTCCTCTACCTTTCTGTTCTATTCATGACTTCCACAGATGGATGATACCCACCAGCATTTCTGAGGGCAGGCTATGTTCTTTGCTCAGTCTGCTGATTCAAATGCTAATCTCTTCCAGAAACACCATCACAGACACACCCTGGCCATCTGAGCATCCCTTAGCCCAGTTGAGTAGATAGGTCACACTTAGGTGTATATGTATTTATATATACACACACCTCTGTGCTCAGTTGTGTCTGACTCTTTGCAACACTTTGGACTGAAGCCTGCCAAGCTCCTCTGTCATGGGATTTTCCAGGCAAGAATCCTGGATTGGGTTGCCATTTCCTGCTCCAGGGGAATCTTCCCAGCCTAGGGGTCAAACCTGCATCTCCTGTGTTGCTGACAGATTCTTTACCCACTGAGCCATCAGGGAAGCCCAGACACTTAGGTATAAGTCTAACAAAATATATTGTCGTTGTTCATCACTCAGTTGTGTCCAACACTTTGAAACCCCATGGACAACAGCACACCATGCTTCCCTGTCCTTCACTATTTCCCAGAGTTTGCTGAAACTCATATCCATTGAGTTGGTGATACCATCCAGCCATCTTATCCTCTGTTGACCCCTTCCCCTCCTACCCTCAATCTTTCCCAGCATCAGGGTCTTTTCCAATGAGTCAGCTCTTCACATAAGGTGGCCAAATTATTGGAACTTCAGCCTCAGCCATCAGTCTTTCCAATGAATATTAAGGGTTGATTTCCTTTAGGATTGACTGGTTTGATCTCCCTGCTGTCCAAGGGACTCTCAAGAATCTTTTCTAGCATCACAGTTGAAAGCATCAATTCTTTGGTGCTCAGCCTCCTTTATGCTCCAACTCTCACATCTGTACATGCCCAGAGCCTAGTCTTGAAAAATTAAAAGCCTCTCCTTATTGCCCTAGGGTAGACATCAAAGACAGCCCTGCTGGCTCTTGGGAGAGGAGAAAGGGGAGATTCCTCTCATACTGCTTTATGAGGCTTTCTCTTTCAAATGAATCTGCAGTATCATGGTGCTCAGTCACTTCCGTGGTATCTGACTCTGTGACCCTTTGGACTGTGGTCGGCCAGGGTCCTCCGTCCATGGGTTTCTCCAGGCAAGAATAATAGGGTGGATTGCCATTCCCTTCTCCAGAGAATCTTCCCAACCCAGGTGTTGAACCTGCATTGTAGGTGGATTCTTTACCTTCTGAGTCACCAGGGAAGCCCTGCAGTATCATAAAGTACCACTGATTTGCTCATTTTTGAAATCCTGCCACAAAGTCCCCCCAACCCTCTCCTACCCTCCCTGCAGTGCCTGGCACTGTGCTCTGACCTCAGCAGGGTTACAGGACAGTGCATGGAAGGAAGTTCAGCACTCACCACTCACAGTCAACTGGGTCATGCCCTCGACCCTCTCCACCCCACCCCCTGTGATGCTCACTCCTCTGGGGGCCCAGCATCCCCCCCCACACATCCCACCCCCACCTTACTGCATCTCTGCCCTGACCTCTTGACTTCTGTGGCTCTTTATGTAACCCAAGTACTAAATGTTCCATCTGGGAGGCTGGCTCCAAGGAATTTCTCATTTTCAGATATTTATGCCTTAAACCGAAGACCAAATACTGCTGGTTCCTGCCTCCTGTCTCTTTGCAGCATCATTAGTCATTTTCAAGAGCTGCATTCTGTAAGTGAATCTGCCAGCTTGTCACTGGTAAGTTCTAAGTTACCGGTGACACTTGAAGAAATGCCCAGAATAACCTCAGCCAGTCAGCAATGCAGAACCAGGGAGAGAGAAGCTCCAACACATGAGTTTATGGAGAACAGTGGGGATCTCATCAATAAAACCACAGTAATAGCTTGGATCCTTCTTCAAGGAAATAAGAAAACTGTTGTTACTTCCAACCATCTTCTCAGCACTCCTGTCAGGACAGCAAGCAGAAGTTGGTGCTTCCCTGTTGCATGGGTACCCTGATACAGAGAATGTTATTAAAACTTATAGAAAGTTAACTAAAGTATAGATGAGAGTTGCTTAAGTGAATGTTTAAAAAGGGAAGTAGTGAAGCTGGGAGAGTGAATCATTTATTTATCCACTCGTTTTTGTTTTTCATGCATTCATTAAATCAGCAAGCTTCCATGACCCCCTGTGTGCCAGGCTTTTTGCCAAGAGGGGAGATCAATACAAAGATTACTGAAACAGAACTCCCCTCTCAAGCCCTCATTCTGGTAAAAGAAACAGATTCTTAAGCAAATAACTTCAGTGTTCCATGTGTAGGACTGCCGTGTACAGTTGTTCAGGGGCTTCACTGCACAAATATGCTCAGCTGAAAGGGCAAGCAGGACCTGAAATCTGGTCCTTGGTTTGCTTGCTGGGCCTTTGCCTTGCGAGGAGCTAGGTCTGCCTGAAGAAGGGGTACTTCTTTTAGGTGGTGAAAAACCTATCTAGATGAGTCCCAGTCTGGCCATAGTGCTCTAGCCCCACGTTTTTATAGCATTAGCTTCTGTAAACCATTCCAGTTGCTAATCACAAATAGATGTCCTGATAATCGATAGCTGCCACCTGATTTGGGTTCTAGATTTTACTCTGGGTGAAGGAGACCCTGTGCTTCTTCCCCTTTCTGGGCCTAGGTCTCCTCTCTGCAGTGTAAGAGTGGGCAAGACGGGTAAAGATCATTCTTCCATCAGCAATCTAGGGGAGTATCGTTTCTTGCAGAGCAATGGTTCCTGCCTTTATACTTGGAGGCTGGATATCGACAGAGAAACATCAGTAAAGGCAGGATACTCTCAAGGAGACTTCTGGTAACAGAATTCTGGGACTTTAAACAAGATAGAAGGGCTGCCTGAGCTCCAGGGTCCAAACAGTGGAGTAGCCCATGCCCCAGTGCTGGACGCCATCCTTGTGGCAGGGTGATTGGAAGCACAGGCCAGTTAGAAGGCTTGAGGGATGGTGACTGGCTGATGGAGACCAACAGGTGGCCCAGGGCAGACTCTGCTTGTGTGTCCCAGACGCTTTCTGATTTTTTTTTGGCAGGGCAAAGGTCAGACTAAGAAATAGGCATCAAGGTGGGGACTCAGTCAACACAGACATAGGGGCCCCTGGGAACACTTGGTGCATTGTTTAACAATGATGAGTCTCAAAGGGGTCAGGGCTTCCCTGGTAGCTCAGCTGGTAAAGAATCTGCCTGTAATGCAGGAGCCCCTGATTCGATTCCTGGGTCAGGAAGATCTCCTGGAGAAGGGATAGGCTACCCACTCCAGTATTTGTAGGCTTTCCTGGTGGTTCAGATGGTAAACAATCTGCCTGCAATGCAGAAGATGCCTGTTTGATCTCTAGGTTGGGAAGATCCCCTGGAAAAGGGAATGGCAGTGGAAAGAACACTCCAGTATTGTTGCCTGGAGAATTCCATAGACCGAGGAGCCTGGCAAGCTACAGTCCATGGGGTCTCAAAGAGTTGGACATGACTGAGTGACTTTCACTTTAATCAGCTGTGCCTGCAGAACCCAGGGAGGCCAGGGACAGGAGGCAGGGATGGGAGCTGTCCATGACTGCGGTGGAGACAGTATGGTGTTGTGAGCAGAGTTTGGGGTGGGCACTCTGCAGCTGAGTGACTTTGGACAAACTATTATCCCTCTCTGCAGCTTCCGTTTCCTCATCCATAAAAGGGACACAGTAATCTCTGCTTTGCAGAGTGGCTTTGCGCACTGGCAGTGTTGGGTGTGCCATCCTAGCACTTTAAGAAAAGTATTTATTTCCTTGGCTGCATCAGGTCCTAGTTACAGCATGGAGGGTCTTCGTTGTGGTGCTTTTAGAATGTGTGGGCTCAGTAGTTGCAGTGAGTGGGCCTAGTTGCCCTGCCCCTTGTGGGATCTTAGTTCCCTGACCAGGGATTGAACCCATGTCCCCTGCACTGGAAGGTGGACTCCCAAGCACTGGACCACCAGGGAAATCCCTGAGTAGATTTTTCTTAAATGATGGCTCCCATTAATCTGAGCAAAATATGCCAGAGTGCAGTACAGGTATGACTAGCAAACAGCTTTCTGCATGGCAAAGGGGGCATTCCACTCATCCCCCAGTTTATTATTATGCCTCCTTCTGCCACCACACACCTGGATGAAGGGACTCAACATTTAGCTTCTGACTCCTTCCTTTACTAGAGAGAATTTGAAGCGAGCCCATCACTACATGTGTCTTCTGAAGGCAGTGACAAGCTGTATCCAGGGTAGCTGGATTGGAGTTTCTATTTTGGTTGTCGACAGGATCAAACAGATAACTCTCACTGGTCTGTCAGGTCGGAATTGAACAGAGAGGACAAGAGATCCGAGCTTAGGCAGGAATCTCATAGCTCTGTGAGGTGCACATTCTAAACACCAGTGCCCACCAGTGTGTCCATGGGGCAATGAAACAGTCAGGCTCTGGGACTTCCAGGAAGATAGGGACTGTAATGATGAGAGAAAACCTGCAGCTATCATGGTGAAGGAACCGTGGAAGGAACGGAGCACAGTTTCCTACCCTGGACTGTGTAAAAAGCCTCTCTCATTTGATTCTCCTACCAACCCTGTGGGAGAGGTGTTGCCCCCATTCTGTAGACAGACAAACTGAAGCTCAGAGAGGATGATGATAGACAAGTCAGGGCAGTACAGTGAGGAAGGGGTGACACCAAAACCTGAACCCACACCTGTTCTGCAGTGAGCATTCAACCTGGCAGGCAGATTTTGGCAGTAGCACAGCCAGGGGGACTCTGACCCTCTGGATTGACACAGGTGGCTGAGTGCACAGGGCAGGCCTCCAGGGAAGCTGCCCCGGAGGTGGGAAAGAAGCCTAGGACTGCCTCACGAGGGTGACTAGGGGTAACAAACAAACAACGCACCCTCGTATTATACATCCAGAAGTAAAAGAGCTTTCAGGTTAATGTTTTTCATTGTTCAGTTGCTAAGTTGTATCTTACTGTTTGCAACCCCATGGACTGTAGCATGCCAGGCTTCCTTGTCCTTCACCATCCCCCGGAGTTTGCTCAAACTCATGTCCATTGAGTCAGTGATGCCATCCAACCATCTCATCCTCTGTCGCCCCTTCTCTTCCTTCCCTCAGTCTTTCCCCGTATCAGGGTCTTTAGCAGTGAGTTGGTTCCTTGGATCAGGTGGCCAAAGTATTGAAGTTTCAGCTTCAGCATCAGTCCTTCCAATGAATACTGAGGGTTGATTTCCTTCAGGATTGACTGATTGGATCTCCTTGCTGTCCAAGGGACTCTCAAGAGTCTTCTCCAGCACCACAGTTCAAAAGCATCAATTCTTCGGCGATCAGCCTTCCTTTATGGTACAACTCTCACATCCATACATGACTACTGGAAAACCATAGCTTTGCTATGCACACCTTTGTTGACAAAGTGATGGCTTAGGTATTTAATATGCTGCCTAGGTTTGTCATAGCTTTCCTTCCAAGGAGCAAGTATTTTTTTTAATTTCATGGTTGCTGTCACCATCCGCAGAGATTCAAGACCCTAACAAAAGAAAATCTGTCACCATTTCCACTATTTTCCCATCTATTTGCCATGAAGTGATGGGACTGAATGCCATGGTCTTAGTTTTTTGAATGTTGAGTTATAAGCCACTTTTCACTCTCCTCTTTTACCCTCATCAAAGGCTCTTTAGTTTCTCTTTGCTTTCTGCCCTTAAGAGTGGTATCATCTGCATATATGAGGTTGTTGCTATTTCTCCTGGCAAAAGTTAAATAAGCAGGGTGGCAATATACACCCCTGATGTACTTCTTTCCCAATTTTGAACCAGTCCATTATGGAAAATAGATGGGGAAATAATGGAAACTGAGAGACTGTTTTTTTTTGGCTCCATTCTGAAAGAGATGGGAATCCCAGACCACCTGACCTGCCTCTTGAGAAACCTGTATGCAGGTCAGGAAGCAACAGTCAGAACTGTACATGGAACAACAGACTGGTTCCAAATAGGAAAAGGAGTACGTCAAGGCTGTATATTGTCACCTTGCTTATTTAACTTATATGCAGAGTACATCATGAGGAACGCCGGGCTGGAAGAAGCACAAGCTGGAATCAAGATTGCTGGGAGAAATATCAATAATCTCAGATATGCAGATGACACTACCATTATGGCAGAAAGTGAAGAGGAACTAAAAAGCCTCTTGTTGAAAGTGAAAGAGGAGAGTGAAAAGGTTGGCTTGAAGCTCAACATTCAGAAAACAAAGATCATGGCATCTGGTCCCATCACTTCATGGGAAATAGATGGAAAAACAGTGGAAACAGTGTCAGACTTTATTCTTTTGGGCTCCAAAATCACTGCATGTGCTGATTGCAGCCATGAAATTAAAAGACGCTTGCTCCTTGGAAGGAAAGTTATGACCAACCTTGATAATATATTGAAAAGCAGAGACATTACTTTGCCAACCAAGGTCCGTCTAGTCAAGGCTATGGTTTTTCCCGTGGTCATGTATGGATGTGAGAGTTGGACTGTGAAGAAAGCTGATCACCGAAGAATTGATGCTTTTGAACTGTGCTGTTGGAGAAGACTCTTGAGAGTCCCTTGGGCTACCAGGAGATCCAACCAGTCCATTCTAAGGGAGATCAATCCTGGGTGTTCATTGGAAGGACTGATGCTAAAGCTGAAGCTGCAATACTTTGGCCACCTCATGCGACGAGTTGACTCACTGGAAAAGACTCTGATGCTGGGAAAGGTTGGGGGCGGGAGGAGAAGGGGACGACCGAGAGTGAGATGGCTGGATGGCATCACCGACTCTGTGGACATGAGTTTGAGTGAACTCTGGGATTTGGTGATGGACAGGGAGGCCTGGCGTGCTGTGATTCATGGGGTCGCGGAGAGTTGGACACGACTGAGAGACTGAACTGAACTGAACTGAACTGAACTGAAAATCACTGCAGATGGTGACTGCAGCCATGAAATTACTACTTGGAAGAAAAGCTATGATCAACCTAGACAGCATATTAAAAAGCAGAGACATGACTTTGTCAACAAAAGTCCATCTAGTCAAAGCTATGGTTTTTCCAGTAGTCATGTATGGATGTGAGAGTTAGACTATAAAGAAAGCTGAGTGCAGGAGAATTGATGCTTTTGAACTGTGGTGTTGGTGAAGACTCTTGAGAGTCCCTTGGACTGCAAGGAGATCCAGCCAGTCCATCCTAAAGGAAATCAGTCCTGAATATTCATTGGAAGGCTTGATGTTGGAGCTGAAACTCCAATACTTTGGTCACCTGATGAGAAGAACTGACTCACTGGAAAAGACCCTGATGCTGGGAAAGATTGAAGGTGGGAGAAGGTGACAACAGATTGTGAGATGGTTGGATGACATCACCGACTCGATGGACATGAATTTGAGCAAGTTTTGGGAGTTGGTGATGGACAAGGAAGCCTGGCATGCTGCAGTCCATGGGGTCGCAAAGAGTTGGACACAACTTGTGACAGAACTGAACTGATCGGTGATGCCAGTGTAAAGAACTCGCCTGCCAATGCAAGAGACATAAGAGACAGGTTCCATCCTTGGGTAGGGAGAAGGGCATGGCAACTCATTCCAGTATCCTTGCCTGGAGAATCCCATAGGGCTGCAAAGAGTCCGACACAACTGAAGCGACTTAGCATTGTTCCATGTCTGGTTTTAAGTGTTGCTTCTTGACCTGAGTATAGGTTTCTCAGGAGGCAGGTAAGATCTTTCACTTCCAGGTTAATAGGACTCAGTAATATAATCATATTACAAAGGTTCTTCCTATCTCTCTGCCTCAGCTTCCTTTAGTCATTGTTGACCCTCATAATTTCAAGATGCTGGCAGCAAGAAGCTCCACAAATCATCCAGGCCCACCAGCTGTCATTAGTAGAGAAAAGCCAAGGCTTTCAGGGTCTCTTTTCCAGAAGCAGTGAAGAATCCTTTCCCAGAACCTCCTGAGCAGACCTGCCCTCATATCTCATTGGCCAGAATTGAGTCACATGCTCACTCCTACACCAATCACTAGCAAGAGACCCGGAACTCTGTGATTGGCTTAGACTCACCACTTCGGGTTGTCTGTCCTGGGCCCCATGGTGTGGTGAAGCAGAGGACGCTAAGCCACGGAGCATAGTGACCCAAGCGCCACACCTTGAGGTGGGGGGACGTTTATGCAAGGTTGAGCCACGACCCCTCCATGGGGCTCGGGGAAGGGCATCCTCCAGGAGAGCTGCGGTCGCATTAGAGAAGCTAGCGCCCTGGGATGGTTCCAAAGGCTTCCGGCGCTGGTCCCAAGTGTTGTTACATTTGCTGCTGGCAGAGGGAGGTCCTGGCGGTGCTGGAGGCTTGATGGTTTCGCAGTCTGGGCATCGCGGGGGCAGGTGTGGCTGAGGCCTGGTCTGTAGGAGGGAGGCCGTGAGGGCACGGGAAACTGCACAGCCTGTTTCAAACACACAGCCCACACACCACACACACGCATACCCCACGCATACAGCCTTGCCCGTTTACAATTGTGAGCTCTTCCGATGGCACAACGCAGCTTTTAAGCCAAAGTGCCAGGCAAGGCCCTGGTTCTTCTTCAGAGAAATACATAAGCGTTAATTATATCTTACGTCCTTTTGACATTTTCAACTGGACATCTCAGAAGCTCCCAGTACCCACCCCCTGGAAATAACTGGGAACTGGCTGGGCCCCTCTTTCTCCATGCCAGTTTTTCCAGCGGGGTGTCTGGCTTTTTACATGACAGCTGGCTTCCAAAAGGGCAAAGGAGTAGAAGCTACAGGCTTTTTAAGGTCTGGGCTCAGAGGTCCTGGAATATCACTTTTCCCCCCTCCAGGTCAAAGCAAGTCATAGGGTCAGCCTAGAATCAAGGAGAGGGGAAAAAGACTTCATCTCTTGATGAGAGGAATGGTGTGTGGACACAGGGATGAGAAGCCTTGTTGGTGGCCATCTTGGAGAAGGAAAGCTCTCTATACAGAATTGGTGAGCAGGGGTGCGGGGGCTCACGTCCATGCCTGTCTGATACCAGGTCCACACCTCTACCTCACTGATCACATCGTGGACTTTTTCAGCTGGAAATGACTTGAGATCACACAGTGGTCCACAACCTCAATGTCTTAACCTGGAATTCCCAAGAAGCAGATCCTGAGGCCCAGTTGGAGCATCAGTGGCTTATTTGGGTGGAAGCTTATTTGGGTGGAAGCCCTGATAGATAAGTGGAGAAGCAAAACAGGATGGGAACTATTAAATGAATGAACAGATGACATTGTGGCAACCCGAGCTCAGTCTTGCCAGGGACTTCTGGGAGGTGACGTGGCACTCTCTTGAAGGGGCCAGGAAGCTGGTATGTTCATCCTCCCATTTCCTACTCTCCTGCCTAGATCCCATCCCACACTCATGGTACTGGTGATTGAGTTCCTTTGGGGGCTTATTCAGGACAACTTCATTCACTCCCAGTTCTAGAACCTTCTTATTGGCTAGAAAGGCCTTACTGCTGGTTACCCTGGAGCCACATGCCACAACCTGGCTGAGCTCTTTAGTAGTCGATAGAACTCTAGACTTTTCTAGAATGACAAACAGTTCCCTCTGCTTGTACCCGTAGGCTGTTCTGCTTGGCTGTAAGAGCTGTAATTAGAACTTGTGGTAGACTGGTGCTTTGGTGACTGCCAAAGATCTATGCTTCCTAGTATAGTAAGTCCCCTAAATATCAAAGAGTTTCCAGTCCTAGGGTGTGTTCATAAGTCCAATTTTTTCCTAAGTCCAGCAAAGTTAATCTGTGTTAGCCCAACTAACACAATTGGCTCTATAGTACTGTACTGTAATAGGTTTATAATGTTTTTCACATATTGTTCAGTCACTACTTCATGTCTGACTGTTTGCAACCCCATGGACTACAGCATGCCAGGCTCCTCTGTCCTCCAGTATCTCTCGGAGTTTGCTCAAACTCAGGTCCATTGAGTCAGTGATGCCATCCAACCATCTCATCCTCTTCCTCCCTTCTCCTTTTGCCTTCAATCTTTCCTGGCATCAAGGTCTTTTCCAATGAGTTGGCTCTTCGTACCAGATGGGCAAAGTATTGGAGTTTCAGCTTCAGCATCAGTCCTTCCAATGAATATTCAGGGATTATTTTCTTTAGGGTTGACTGGTTTGATCTCCTTGCAGTTTTCACATAAATAATGCATAAAAATCAAACATAGAAAATAAAGAAAACATTTTTAGTCTTATAGTACAACCTTGAAAAGTACAGTAGCATAGTATAACAGCTAGCACATAGGGGATGGCATCGAGTGAACAGGCAAGAAGAGTTACTGATGGAGGAGGTGGGAGTTGGCAGAGCTGAAGGGTCATCAGCAATAGGAGACAGAACAAGTTGAGGTGTCACTCATGCCTGATGTTGATGGCACAGGTTCTGGTTCCTTATTGGAGACAATTCTCTCTACCTTCTTGAAAAAAATGATTCAATGATGTCTGGGAGGTAGCTCTTTTTTTCTCTCTCTCTCTCATCATAGATGACACAGTAGTGCTAGATTGCATGCTGAACAGCTGTTGCAACCTTCATGTACCATTCCACATTTGTGTCTCAAAAGCTAACAGTGCCTCCTCAAGAAAATCCCCCTGCCATTTCCTGTGTCGTGAATCTCTTCGGTTCTTCAGCTACTTCTTCCTCTTGTCTCTCTCTGTCCTTTCTTTGGGTGCATTTGCATCCTTGAAGGCCTGCAACTTGAAGGTTCCTATGTAGGGGACTTACTGTACTCATATCCTGGTGTGGTCTCTTCCCACATTGATTCTGAGCTTGGTTCCATGACTTGCTTTAGCCAATGGCACACTAGCAAGCATGATGCAAACAGGCTTGATAAGTAAATGGTTTTGTCTCCTGCTTTTTCTTACCCAGTTGCAGTGTCATACGGAAGTCCAAGCCATCCTCTGGAGAGAGATCAGATGAAGGAACCAATACATGGAGAGAGAGACAAACCACCTGGATGGGTGAGTGAGGACTTTTTGGACCTTCCTATTCAGGCCAGTCACCCTTGCCAGGATGGTCCCTGAGCAGAAGGACTTGTGCTCTGTCTGAATTTCTGACCCTCAGAACCTCAAGGAAATGAAAATGGTTGTCGTTTGAAGCCACTAAGTTTTGGGGAGTCACACCTCAATAGATAACTGGACTCGCACTTCAGACCTTGCACATTCTCTTGCCATATGTGTCTTTGCAGTTCCTGAAGTGTACTGACTCTGTAAGTCGAGGGGGTGCTTACCTAGAGACACTCAGCTGCTAGTTGGCGGAAGTGGGGCATTAGGGCAGCCACCACTGCCAGTCTGAGAAGTAAGTGCATCCCCTCTGGAAGGGCATCTTCCTGCTGAAAGGCCCCCCAGGCCTTCTAGCAGGTCTGATGTTGTGGCCTTGCAGCGCTGCCCAGAGATGCCACAGAAGGTCTCAGCAAGCCCTGTGGTCATTACCCACCAAGGTTCTTGGCCTTCCCCAATCAATAGAGTTTGATAGAGGCCAGACAAAAGATTCAGAAGAGGAGACTTTACTGGGGTCCCTGCTGCAGCAGAGGGGAGCGAGAACAAACAGTAGGTTCCTTTGCTCGCTCCCTGAGGGGCTGGTGAGCATGTTCCTTATCTGGGTGAGGGTAAGGGTGGGTCCAGGGGCTGGGCCAAAGGGGTGGCTTAGGTGCTTTGCCCGCCCTGCTTTTGCTCCAGGCTCTTCAGTCCCTGGGTCTTGAAGATCCCCTGGTGGAGGGCATGGCAGTCCACTCCGGTGATCTTGTCTGGAGAGTCCTATGGACAGAAGAATCTGGCGGGCTACAGTCCATGGTGTCGTGAAGAGTTGGACACAACTGAAGTGACTTTATACATGCTTCAAATGTGGCAGTCGGGTCTTTTGGTCTCTTTGTATCTTTAGGTCCAGAATCTGCCCCAATTGCTCATGCACACAGTTATTTTCAGTCCAATATAGTGCTGTGATTCATGGGGTCGTGGAGAGTCAGACACGATTGAGCGACTGAACTGAACTGATAGTTTCTTTGTGTTTACAAGCATTGCAGTGAAGGGTCCCAGTCCCAGCCTATCTCATGGTGAATTCCCTGCCTCATTCTGGGCTACTGACCTCTCACCAGAGAGCGAGAATGGGATGCCCAATTCTGAGGGCCTGGCCTAGAGAGACCACAGGGAGCCCTGAGTCATAGGCCAGCTCAAGATCTCTCCCCAAACCCATCTGAGCTAGAGGCCTCACCTCTTCAAGAGGCTCAGCTGAACCCAGGTGCTGCTCACAATCTTGTCTTAGAACCAGCTCAGAAAAGACACAGAGGCTGCTGAAATCACAGGGCCAATCCCAAGAGAAGCAGAAAACAGTATTAGAGCTCATTGTTCTGTGGGATTGCTCCACGGGTTCCATTGCTGTGAAAGTGAAAGTGTTAGTCTGTCAGTCATGTCCAACTCTTAGCGACCCCATGGACCGTAGCTCACCAGGTTCCTCTGTCCTTGGGATTCTCCAGGCAAGAATGCTGGAGTGGATTGTCATTCCCTTCTCCAGGGGATCTTCCCCATCTGGGGATCGAACCCGGGTCTTCTGCATTGCAGGTGGATTCTTTATGGTCTGAGCCACCAGGGAAATTTGGGTTCCATTGCTACTGGCATGCAAAAATCACCACCAAACACAAATACCATGTCTGAGCAACAGGTTTTGCATCCAGTGGTGAAGGCATACCCACAGTACATGGCAGAAAAAACCTTAATTCCCATAAAAGTGAGCAAAGTTACTAATGAAAATCTCTCCCCATCCAAATTAAGATCATCAACTAAATAAATCCCCCTAACTGATGAATGTACCCAGTTCATATTTTATTAATAAAACCTGTTTTCCAAGTTTTATGGATTAAATTCCCCAGTTATTTATTCCCACCACCTTTTCTTCTTGAATCACAAAATAAATGTCAATTTCAAAAGTTAGATGGTGAATATTCATCTCTCTCCCTAGAATAGTGTGGGTGGGAAGCTTTTTTCCTGATTTAGAAGGGGGAAAAGCACAATTTAAATATGAAATACACATAAAGGAAAAAGAAATGGGAAAATTATTATAAAATAGTCTTTTTTTCCTCTCTTTTTATCCCCATTCTCCACTCTCATTACCTTCTTCCCCACAGGAGACCATTCTAATATATTTAATGTGTATTGGTTTGTATGTATGTGTTCTTATAAATGTGCACTCTTCGGTAGATATGCTTTTTTAAACAGATACAGAACAATTATTAAAATATTTATGTATTTGGCTGTGTTGGGTCTTTAGTTGCAACATGAGAGATCTCTTGAGGGCTTCTCTAGTTTCTCCATGGAATATGGAGTCTTAGTTCCCCAACCAGGGATTGAACCCACGTCCCCTGCATTGGAAGGCAGATTCTTAACCACTGGACCACCAAGGAAATCCCAGTAGATATGTATTTTTAAGTGTTGTTATTGGTGTTATGTTATAAATCCCATTGTTTCTTGCTTATTTTCACTCAGCACTATGTTTCTGAGATCTATATATGTAGTTATATGATGGCATCACTGACTTGATGGACATGAGTTTGAGTGAACTCCGGGAGTTGGTGATGGACAGGGAGGCCTGGTGTGCTGTGATTCATGGGTTTGCAAAGAGTCGGACATGACTGAACGACTGAACTGAACTGAACTGAACTGATGAACCACTGATCTTTTGATTGTAACTGCTATAGAACATCCATGATGTTCATTTGTCCCTACCACCTTTTAATTCTGCCAGGGATGGATGACCTGATGCTCTCCAACCCCTGGTCACTTGAAACAACACTGTATTAAACATTGGGGCTTCCTTGGTGGCTCAGAAGGTAAAGAATCTGCCTGTTAATACAGGAGATGCTGGTTGGATCCCTGGGTTAAGAAGATTCCCTGAAGAAGGAAATGGCAACCCACTCCAACATTCTTGTCTGATAAACTCCACGGTCAGAGGAGCGTGGCAGGCTACAGTCTTTGGGGATCAAAAAGAGTCAGACATGACTGAGCCAAGAGCGTGCATACACATACTAAACATCTTTGTTTGTGTCCCCTAAAGACTTGATAAAACAAATGTCCATGCATTTTATTCACAAATTGAAGTATGTGTTCACGTGCCTTTAATTTAGGTACAAAATGAATCCAGTAAACACACACATCTATAAAGCTAAATTTAGATTTCTTAAAATCTTTATTTTATAATGGGAATGTTCAAAAAGTCATTAACATTGTGACTTTGAAAGCACAAAGAATCTATTTATTTATTTAAAAAAATTTTTGCTCATGCCATATGGCTTGTGGAATCTTAATTTCATGACCAGAGACTGATCCCTCACCCAGGCAGTGAAAAATGCTGAGTCTTAACTACTGGACCACCAGGGAATTCCCACAAAGAATCACTTTAAAAACAAATTATTTCCTAATCAATAATATTCCATGAATAAAAAAATATATATATAAATCAAATCTGTTGTATTCATTTAAAGCAAGCACAAACTCATAGTAAAATCTTGCAAGCTACTATGATATCCTGTCAGAGTTCTACAGATGGTGGCAGAAGACACAAATATCCTGGGGCAGGGAAAGGACTTAGGGACTCATGGTATTAGCAATAGCCATAGAGACAGCGGGGGCTTTTGTTTGTTTGGTTTTGGGTTTGATTTTTTTTTTTTTTTTTGCTTCTACAGGATGATGTAAAAAGTTCAAGGTGACAGAAAGTAACACTTGCATTTATGGACAAGAACCCTGATCTTAGGGAACCTGAGCATCTTTTAATGGTCAGTAAACATGCCTGCCCTTTGCTCCAGACAGAAACACAGTCTCTGTCTTCTAAGGCTGTTCACTTTGTAGACATCGTTGAAAACCAACCGTCTGGAACAAGCAGAGAGGTCTTAGCTTGTAAGATAGCCAGAAATGTCAGAGTCCCACAGAAAACTATCTGCCAACAATAAACCAGCACTAATTTCCCTGGCTTCAGGGTCATCACTCTGTGTAATGATACTGAGAACATCCCTGTGCAGAGGCAGGTCAGGGTAAACAATGATCAAGCCGCAAAGTGGATGGCAGCACCTTGCCCGAGGGCTGGGGAGGAGTTTGGGAAAATATTGAGGTTTTAAATATTAATTAACTTCTTTATTTGGCTGTGCCAGGTCTTGGTTGTGGCACATAGGATCTTTCAGTTGTGGCATGTGAATTCTTAGTTGCAGCACATGGGCTCTAGTACCCTGACCAGGGATCAAACCCAGGCCCCCTGCTTTGGGAGCTCAGAGTTTTAGCCACTGGAGCACTTGGCAAGTCCCAAGATACTGAGTTTCGGTGTTGTAACCATTCATCAATCAGATTCTTATGAATAAAAGGAAGGAACATAGAAGTGACTTATAATGTAAGCTTAATTTCATAAATGCATCAAACCTTAAGTATCTTAGCCTAGATTCCTCCCAAAGCTTGCATGAAGATGATCTGTTTGGATAAATGTTGGGCAGTCCTTCACAGCTCTTATTATGTGATGTTTTAGTCTTTACTGAGATCCTAAATCCACATGCTTAAACTTCTATCGTGTTCTTCCTTCAACCTTCAGTTGTTGCAAGAATTCCTTTAATGTTCATTCAGCCACTTTTCGTTGAAGATCTTCTGTGTGCCCAGCCCTCCTCTAAGGCCAATAGTAAATGAAACTGACAAAGTCCCCATCCTCGTGAAGCACCCACATATGCCATTGGCTTTCTCCCTTTTTTTCATCCATCTCTTTCTCTCTCTAGGTAGCGTGAACCTAAAATCACCAACAATACTGATTCTATTCTTTCTCCTAACTTTGAAATCAGCCACTCCCTCCTCCAGGAAAACAAGTTTCTTCTCTGAATTTCCTCTCACATCAGTATGCCAGCTCCTCCCATTTTGAGAGCGAGAGCCTGGATTCTGTTCCTCACTTAGCCACCAACGCTCTGACCTTGGACCTGTCTCTTTCGCCTTCATAAACCCTCATGTCCTCAGGGGAAATGGGCACAATGCTGAGTCATTGGAGGGATTGGAATGATTGTTGCAGAAAGGGGCACCCCTTCCAGGGCCCAAGAGTGGACTATTGCCTTTCATTCAGAAATAAATTGTCCAAGGACTTCGAATTGCTGACACTTGCCTACAAAGCAAGAGGCTTTACTGGGAAGGGGCGCCTGGGTGGAGAGCAGCAAGTAAGGGAACCCAGGAGGACTGCTCTGCCATGTGGCTCGAAGTCTCGGGTTTTATGGTGATGGGGTGAGTTTCTGGGTTGTCTCTGGTCAGTCAGCGAGGAGGATTCCAGGAGGACATGTGGACTGGTGTCTCCTTTCTCCTTTTGATCTTTCCCCAAATTCTTCCGGTCGGTGGTAGCTTGTCAATTCCTCATTTGATACCAGGACCTCCTGTTGTAAGATAACTCGTGCAAGTGGTTACTATGGTGCCTGGCGGGGGCGGGCAGTTTCAGTCAGTGGTAACCCTAACACAATTACCACATTTCTGTGTAGCCATCACTCTCCCCATCCCAACCCAAGTCCAGTCCTTAGCAAGGGCTGGTTGGAGAGACGGAAACCAAGGCCTTCTGCTTTCCAAGGCTTCTCTCATTTCTGTTTCAGGGCTGCTCAGATCTCATGTTATGTCTGCTCCAGTTTCCACCCTGACTTCCATACTGTCCGCTCAGCCTGTTCCTGCCCATCAGATGCAAAAACTAACAACTCCACACACACAGAACATGGCTTCCTGCCCTGAAAAGCAGCTCCAGACGATTCATCATCAAGTAGATGAGAATAACACTAACTTTTGCTGCCATGGCAACTGCTGTTGTGCCATTGCTGACTTTCAAAGTTGCTTAAAAATTCGCAAACCGTTCTGCATAAAGTGACTTTACACCACCAGGAGTGTGGCTTTCCTTTCCCCTTGAGATTCTTCTTTGAGAAATTAAGATTTTCAGCTCTTAGGAGCATTTCATACTTTAGTTTTAAAAGAATCATTTGGAAAATGTTGTCAGGGTATAATTGATTTATAATGTGATATTAGTTTCAGGTTTTCAACAAAGTGAATCAGTTATACACATACATATATCCACTCCTTTCTTAGCTTCTTTTTCTGTATAAGCCAGTACAGAATATTTTTTCTTTTTTTTAAAAGCATGTTTTAAAAGTCTTTTTTTGAATGTAGTACAACATTGCTTCTGTTTTATGGTTTTTTTTTTTTGGCTGTGAGGCATGTGGGATCTCAGCTCCCTGACCAGGCATCGAACCCACACCCCCTGCATTGGAAGGTGAAGTTTTAGCCACTGTTCTGCCAGGGAAGTCCCATTGGAAAGTGATGAGTAGAGTTCCCTGTGCTGTACAGTAAGTTCTTCAGTTCAGTTCAGTCACTCAGTCATGTACGACTCTTTGCGACCCCATGAATCACAGCATGCCAGGCCTCCCTGTCCATCACCAACTCCCAGAGTTCACTCAAACTCATGTCCATCGAGTTGGTGATGCCGTCCAGCCATCTCACTCTCTGTCGTCCCCTTCTCCTCCTGCCCCCAATCCCTCCCAGCATCAGAGTCTTTTCCAATGAGTCAACTCGTCGTATGAGGTGGCCAAAGTATTGGAGTTTCAGCTTTAGCATCAGTCCTTCCAATGAACACCCAGGATTGATCTCCTTTAGAATGGACTGGTTGGATCTCCTTGCAGTCCAAGGGACTCTCAAGAGTCTTCTCCAGCACCACAGTTCAAAAGCATCAATTTTTCGGTGATCAGCTTTCTTCACAGTCCAACTCTCACATCCATACATGACCACTGGAAAAACCATAGCCTTGACTAGACGGACCTTGGTTGGCAAAGTAATGTCTCTGCTTTTTAATATACTCTCTAGGTTGGTCATAACTTTCCTTCCAAGGAGTAAACGTCTTTTAATTTCATGGCTGCAATCAGCATCTGCAGTGATTTTGGAGCCCCCCAAAATAAAGTCTGACACTGTTTCCACTGTTTCCCCATCTATTTCCCATGAAGTGATGGGACCAGATGCCATGATCTTTGTTTTCTGAATGTTGAGCTTCAAGTCAACCTTTTCACTCTTCTCCTTCACTTTCATCAAGAGGCTTTTTAGTTCCTCTTCACTTTCTGCCATAAGGGTGGTGTCATCTGCATGTCTGAGGTTATTGATATTTCTCCCAGCAATCTTGATTCCAGCTTGTGCTTCTTCCTGCCCAGTGTTCCTCATGATGTACTCTGCATATAAGTTAAATAAGCAGGGTGACAATATACAACCTTGACGTACTCCTTTTCCTATTTGGAACCAGTCCGTTGTTCCATGTCCAGTTCTAACTGTTGCTTCCTGACCTGCATTCAGGTTTCTCAAGAGGCAGGTCAGGTGGTCTGGTATTCCCATCTCTTTCAGAATGTTTCACAGTTTCTTGTGATCCACACAGTCAAAGGCTTTGGCATAGTCAATGAAGCAGAAATAGATGTTTTTCTGGAAATCTCTTGCTTTCTCCATGATCCAGCGGATGTTGGCAATTTGATCTTTGGTGCCTCTGCGTTTTCTAAAACCTGCTTGAACATCTGGGAGTTCACGGTTCACATATTGCTGAAGCCTGGCTTGGAGAATTTTGAGCATGACTTTACTAGAGTGTGAGATGAGTGCAATTGTGCGGTAGTTTGAGCATTCTTTGCCATTGCTTTTCTTTGGGATTGGAATGAAGACTGACCTTTTCCAGTTCAGTTTTCCAAATCTGCTGGCATATTGAGTGCAGCACTTTCACAGCATCATCTTTCAGGATTTGAAATAGCTCAACTGGAATTCATCACCTCCACTAGCTTTGTTAGTAGTGATGCTTTCTAAGACCCACTTGACTTCACATTCCAAGATGTCTGGCTCTAGGTGAGTGATCACGCCATCGTGATTATCTTGTTTGTGAAGTAAGTCCTTATTAGTTATCTATTTTATATATAGTGGTGTGTCTATGTCAATCCCAATCTTCCAGTTTATTCTCCCTCCCTTAATGCCCCCTCCATAACCATAAGTTTATTTGTTACATCTATAACTCTATTTCTGTTTTGGGGATAAATTCCTTTTTACCTTTTTTTTTTTTTTAAGGTTCCACATATAGAGACATAAAAGAACCATTTTAAACCAAAGTTTTGCAAACTGCTTCCTTCTGTGCTTGTAAAGGCAAATACAAATGAAAAATAAGAGGCTTACTCCTTTTTGCTGAAAACAAGAGACTTCCCCCTTCTCTTTTCTTAGGGCACTGACTTCGTCATTGTGTAATTGTCAGTTGTTCCTGTCTCTTTGAAATGTATGCAAATCTTTTTAAAAGCTAAATAAGCCTCTTGCCAGCTTTATGACTAGGAATGTCTTTCTTGAGGACCCCGGAACCATCTCTTTGAATCGTCAGCCCTGAGAAAGATGGAGCCTTTATCTGCCTGTTTCTCTGGGAGGACAGGAGCCTCTAAGATGCAAAAGTGCCTTCAGTCCTAAAGGTACGAGAAGTTTATTTTTCCTTTGGATGAAGCCAGTTAACTAACATGAGTGGTTATCCCAACTGCCAAGTGAATGCGTCTTAAATTAAGATGAATTTTGTGTGACCAATGGTTCTTCCAAGACTTTTTACTTGTGGGTTAGTCATGGTTTACCTTGAGACCATCTATGTAATTCGTTGTATCTTCTCTGCTCTATAAAAGCAGGAGATGCCTTTCTGCCTTTGCCATCTCCTAGTGGATTTCCTGAGAGGCGCATCACATTCTGGTTTCATGCTTATTCAATAATAAAATTGTTTCCTTTCTTTACTACCTTGGTGGAGAGGTTTTCTGGGTTGGGAGGAGATTTGTTTTTAATTGTATTTCCCTAACACCCACCAGAACCAAACATTTTAAAACTGCACTCGTGGAGGATATCATTATGAAGTTTTGATAAAAGCTCTGGAGGATGGTGCTGGGGAATTAGAAAAGGAGGAGGAAACCGTATCCAGCTTTTTCCCTTCATCACTCATCCCAGGGAGGATGAGGCATCTGCTTAGTGCCAACCCTGGAAGTGGTCCTTGTAAGGTCGGAGCCTGGTGGCCTTCTTGGCTTCCCCTTCCCGGTGTCTATCTTGGCTCCTTCTTCCCCTCTTCATCTCCCGCCGGAGGTAAAAAGTCCCGCCAAACCGCTGAGGAATCTCTGACATAATAACCCTCTGCCAAGATCTACCCTCCTTCCTGACCTCCAGAGAGACCAACCCAGTCTCGCCACCTCAACTGGCTGACCATTCACAATCTTGTGTTCCTGAACTTTGCCTTATTTAGGCTTGTCCAGGTTATATGATGTCACTTCCTGCCCTGAAGACATAAAAATCGCACTCTGCCTTTCTTCGGGGCAGAACTCCTCGTGGCCATTCTTGTGGTCAGTGGGTTCTGCCCGGGAGCGTGCTGCCAGTAAAGCCTGTTACTTTCCCTTGGTGTCTGGGTTATTTCCTTACAGCTTGAGACACCCGTTTTCTCGACCTTACATTTGGCGCCCAACGTGGGGCTCGAGGAGAGAGCCCTCCCCGCTGGCCATGGGGCTTGCGGCTCCCTCGGGCCCGGCCCACACCCTGGGTTGATCCACCGCCTCACTGAGACTGTTCAACCTTCCAACAGGATACGGGGTAAGTTCCCTGGGTTAGGTCCCGGAGTAGCTCTCCCCCTTGGCGAGTAATCTGTGGGAGTCCAGTCCTTGCGGGCCAGACCCATCATGAAAATCACAGCACTGTGTCTGGCTCCCTCCTCCGGGCACCAGTTGAGTCGGAGACATCCGCCTCAGCTGCAATAGCCCCCTCCGCAGGCCAGGTCCTGCTTCCTGGGCAGCAGTCGATCTCGGAGACGTCCATTTCGGCTGCGGTTAGCCCTTCCGCTGGGGTGCTAAATCTTTTGGGGACGCCAGATTGATTTGCCCCTAAGCCTATATTCCGTCACTTGCCAATGGGGACAACTGCTTCCAAGCCTGACCAGGTTGGTCAACTCCTTTAGATTGCCTTCTGGCCAACCTTAAAACTCTGAGTCTTTCAAACGATATACAACGCAAACAATTGATTTTTCTCTGTTCTGAGGCCTGGCCCCAATATTCTCTTGACAATGGCTCAAAATGGCCCTCAGTGGGAACTTTCGATTTTGATATCCTCCGTGATTTAGATAATTACTGTTGAAGGACGGGAAAATGGTCTGAGGTACCATATGTGCAGGCTTTTTGGCTGTTGCGCTCCCGTCCCGCCCTCTGTACTAACTGTTCTCCTTCTTAGATCCTACTAACAATGCCTCCACCTGTGCCTCCGCCCGCTGCCTCCCGCTCAGTAATCGTCTCTCCTACAGTTCCAAACTCTCTCTGCTGATAACACCTGAGGTCAAACGCCGCAACCCATGGATGAAAATTCTGCTTTCACAGTCCCTCCGGAAGACTTGGTGGCCCCTCCTCCTGCATACGCTGAGGAGGCCCCAACTCCTCCTCCTCTATTACCTCTTACCTCTCCAATTCCACCAGATCCTCCTACAATTGCTGCTCCCACTCCTCAATCTCCCTCTCCAGAAAAAGCAGATCAGAGACCCCCGTCCGTTCCCTCTCTCTATCTGCCTCTTCCAAAAATACCTCCTCCTATGGATTCGCCTGTTAGTTCCCATACTAGGTCTCAAACTCTATCTGCCATATCTGCTCCTATACCGCCCACACCGCCCGCTTCCATGTTTCCACTTAGGCAGGTTGTCGGACCTGAAGGGCTAGCCTACGTCCATGTTCCTTTTTCGTTGCAAGATCTGTCACACATTGAACAAAAACTGGGCTCCTACTTGGCAAATCCTTCTAACTACATAAAAAAGTTCACTCAATTGTCTCGCTCTTATGCTTTCACTTGGCAGGATGTCTATGTAATTCTAGGCTCCACAACCACTCCTGAAGAATGGCAGGCCATTTGGGCAGCGGCCAGGATGGTAGCTGACCAGCGCCATCTAGCAAATCCAGCTGATCCTGATCGGCCCCCAGCTGCTGCCGCTATTCCAGATAGGGATCCAGGTTGGGACTACCAGGATGGAAGGCGGGGAAAGGCAAATATTCGGCACCTGTTTATTTATTATGAATGTTTATTAGAGGGAATGGAAAACACCTCTCTTAAAGTTGTTAATATGTTAAAACTGGATGAGGTAACTCAGGGGCCTGATGAAAATCCGGCAGCTTTCCTTAACCGACTAACGGAGGCCCTACTTAATTATACTCAGATTGCCCCTGATTCCCCGATGGGAGTCGCCACTTTGGCTAATCGTTTCATTTCTCAATCAGCTCCGGATATTAAAAAAAAAAAGCTATCCAAAGCAGAGGACAGACCACAGACCCCCATGCGAGATCTGGTAAAAATGGCCTTTAAGGTATATAAGGCACGGGAAGAAGTGGCCGAGGCCAGCCGCAAGGCAAGGCTTAAACAGAAGGCCGAAATTCAGGCTAGTCTCTTAAAAGAACATACCCAGTCACTGGTAGCCGCTCTAGTGCCGGCTACACGGCCTCAGGGGGGCCCCCAGAAGATACCACCAGGAAAATGTTTTAAATGTGGCCAGGAAGGGCATTGGTCATGTTTCTGTCCTAATCCTAGGCCTCCGACTAAGCCATGCCCGCGCTGTGGGAAACAGGGACACTGGTTGAGTGACTGCCTGCAGGGGTCTCGGACTACGGCCCCTCCAGGCCGAGGCCAAAACCCCAAAAAGGTGGTCCAGCCTTTGTCCCGTGCTCTAGAACTTCTCTCTCTTGATGAAGACTGACGACGCCCAAACTCGGGGACCCCCATCACTCAAGTCAAGCCTAGGGTAATGCTTCAAGTGGCAGGTAAGTCTATCAATTTTTTGATAGATACGGGGGCTACTTATTCCGTGCATCCTTCTAATGTAGGACTTTTAATTCCTTCCCAGGTCTCGGTGGTGGGTATTGACGGCAAGCCTTCCCACCCACTTCAGACAGGACCTCAGTTATGCCAAACTGATGATCATTTATTCACACATTCCTTCCTGGTACTCCCTTCTTGCCCAACTTCTCTGTTGGGACAGGATGTTTTAAACAAACTATAGGCAACTATACACCTGCCTACCTCAAATTCAGGCAATAACTCATCCTCTTCCATACCACTACTTCTCCTATGTGCCTCTAATTCAGTTTTGATAGATCCTATAATCTGGGACACAGAAATACCTATAGTAGCTACTCACCATATGCCAATCCTTATCAAACTCAAAGATCCTACCCACTTCCCCAGCCGTCCTCAATTCCCTGTCTCACAAGCGCACCTGCAAGGTCTTAAACCGATTATAGACCGCCTTATGGGCCAAGGACTTCTAATACCTACCACCTCTCCTTGTAACATGCCTATTCTCCCAATACGCAAGGCTTCTGGAGGCAACCGTTTAGTCCAGGACCTTCGCTTAATCAATGAAGCTGTAATTCCTGCACACCCAATAGTCCCTAACCCTTACACTCTATTATCAAACATCCCTCACAACACAACCCATTCCACTGTAGTTGATCTAAAAGATCCCTTTTTCACTATCCCATTACACCCCGACTGCCAATTCCTTTTTGCATTCACCTGGACTGATCCTGAGACCCAACGTTCTTCCCAGTTGACCTGGACGGAGGAGAAGCTGGCATTCTGGGCCAGATGATAATGGAGGGTCTTTTCTTGTGCCTTTTTATAAAAATGATGCACACTTTTATTTTGGTTGCACCTAGACCTGAGATGCTATTCCTGCAACACATTACTTGAGTTAGGGAACATTTGGTACCTGTCACAACTCCAGGGAGTGCTGTTCACATTGTTGCCTGTGACACCCCCCCCATTCTGCAGCACCAACCTGCATCTCTGTGTATTGTGGCTGAGTCCCTTAAAGAGGTTACTTCAGAAAACCTGTGTTCAGTTCACCCACAGCAGCCTACTGCTTGAGACAGATCCAGGGATAAGTCCAGACAGAAAGCTCTCAGACATCCCAAGAATCCATTCTTCTTCTTTTATCACTAGCTGATACTTCTCTTCTTTCCTTCCTTTCTGTTCCTAACCTCTCTCTATTGGAATACAAGGTCTTTAAGAGCAGCAGCTTCATCTTCCTATCTGTTCCTGGACCCCCAGCAGTGCTTGGGACATGGTAGACTCTTCACAAGGGAGACCACTGCATGTGTTTGCTTGTTTCCTTGGTCACCATTTAGCACTACCTTCTCAATATTTTCAAAGTGTGCATGTATGCTCAGTTGCTCAGTGTCCAACTCTCTGCGACCCCATGAACTGTAGCCCACCAAGCTCTTCTGTCCATGGGATTCTCTAGGCAAGAATGCTGGAGTGGGTTGCCATTTCCTTTTTCAGGTGATCTTCCAGACCCAGGGATTGAACCCGTGTCTCCTGTGTTTCCTGTACTGGTAGGTGGATTCTTTACCACTGAGCCACCTGGGAAGCCCAAAGTTTTCAAAGAGACTTCTGTATTCCTGAGCTCAAGCTTCCTGCCTAGGCTTCAGGCCCCTCAGATATTTCAGCTAGAGTCTTTGCATGTTGAGCTGTTGGTCCATTCTGACTTTTATAAGTACTGAATAGAATTATATTAAATCTTTGAACAAAATCTAATCTAACATAATCTCAGGTTTCAGGGTTTCAAATTTCTCAAGTTGCCAGCTTTCCAGAGGTCTCTTGGTGGGAGCATCTTTTCTAAAGCTTTGGGAAACTTGGTGTCCTGTGACATGGGACCAGGAACTTAAGCCAATGAGGCTTTTCTAAGGGAAGTATTGAGAACTGAGTTGCCCTGAAAGTAAAAGTGTTAGTTGCTTAATGGTGTCCAAATCTGCGACCCAACTGTAGCCTGCCAGGCTCCTCTGTCCATGGGATTCTCCAGGCAAGAACACTGGAGTAGGTAGCTATTCCCTTCTCCAGGGGCTCTTCCTGATTCAGGGATTGAACCCAGGTCTCCTGCATGACAGGCAGATTCTTTATTGTCTGAGAGCCATCAGGAGCTTCCCTGAGATGTTGGCATTTAGACAAAAAGCAGAGAAGGAATGGCAAGGAGATTTCAGAAGCTGGGTTGTGCAATGAACTAATGTCAGAGCGTGGCCCAGACCCCAAGTCACAGGCCTGCCCAGAGACTGGAGAGAGCAGGTTGAAATGTTCTGAACATAAAGGATTGCATTCCAAATGTATCCTCAAGTAGGAGAAGTAAGTTGCCAGAAGCTCATGTTAAGAAGCAAAGGAACTTCAAAGAGCTATAATACTGTGGGGGAATTTTAAACAGTCACATTTCCTGAGCTAGTCTTTCTTCTGAGAAATGTCTTGTCTTTCAGAACCATATGGCAGGAGCACACTCGATGTATAATAAAATCCTTGGTTTTGGTAATTATGATGAAGCTGTTGCCGTGTTAAATGATGCCACCTGATGGATTGTGAGCACACAAGTGCCACACTCAGCATAGCTGGGAGTTTATTATTTTTAACAATCTCTGAAGGCCCGAGAGGGAATGAAGCAAGTGCCAACGGTTGCTCTTGGCCAGCTTATGGCTCAGAGAAGAAAGAGGGAATGAGGAGGAGGACGAGGAGGAGGAGGAACAGGATAAAGAGAAGAAAATGAGATGTAGAGGGGGCAGAATAGAATCTATTTTTTTCTTTTGATAAAAGTCATTATACCGTCAACAGAAGCTACTTTAAGTAGAGTCTCGATTTTTCATGGAGCAGAGACAGTCTGCATGAAGACGGTCAGCTGTTAAGAGTGCCACCTCCTGGTATCATCTCTTTTCAGAGTTGAGGTGTCAACGCCGAGCTCACGGGGAGCAGAGGAGGAGCAGGGGTGCGGAGGGGAGGATGAGGCTTCAGTGGGTGAACATCTTTGTTTACAGGAACTGATCCTCCTTTACCCACCCCCAGACTGTATACACACACCCAGGAATCTGTCCTTCTGGGGAAAAGAAATACACCAGAGGGGCAGACCCCTTCTTTTGTCTCACCCACTTCTCTTTTGCAGTGTATCTGATAAATTTCACTTTCTACCCTTCCTTCTGACTTGGCAAATTTTTTACCACTTGCGTTGCCACGCTCCAGGGCATTTTGGTGGCACATGGGAGGCATCTCTCTCCTCTCTCTTCCCTTTCTGATCCGTCTTCCAACACAGAGGACAAAGCCCTTCTGTGCTCCCCCACCATTTCTTGGATTACCGGGAACAGCCCTCATTCAGCCTCCATGACCTTCTCTTGAGTTCCATGGGGCAGATTCAAGCAGTTGTTAATCAGGGAAGGGAGGGGATGCAAGGCCAGGGAAAACAGTCAAGAGAAACAGTAGTGCAGCCTTGGGGCAAGGTCCTGGTTTCCCATCAAAGGATACACACAGTGATATCTTTGAGCTGTTCTGCAGATACTGAAACCCCTCCAGGTGGGAGAAGTTAACAGTTAGTGATGGTATGCTGCCCAAAAACATGTAGACCCCAGACCTGAAGGTTGATTATTCTGACTCCTCCTTACCTCACCACCAACCCATCAGAATAATGTCCGTGAGCCAATTTTGCCCTCTTTGGACAATTATTATAAAACTTTTCACTATCTTCTCCAAGTTGGGACACAGTTTTTTGAGGCAGGAGCCCACTGTGTCCTCCTTTGTCTGGCAGAGTAATAAAGTTTTCTTCACCCAAAGCTGTTCTTTTCTATTTCTATCTCTGGGATTTGATTCTGTACCGATGCACAGAGAAGCTGAGCTTTTGGTATCAATTTGCCTACAGACTCAGGGCAATTAAAGTCCCTGATCGAGGCTACTCCTCAGTGGGACCCAAAGGCCTCTGGGATGGGACTCAACTCACTGTTGCCCTAACGTACATTGTGGAGAGGATCTTTCCTCTTTTCAACACTGCCGATGGTCTGAGGTCCCTGGAGATGAGGATTGTACACCCTGGCAGAGGCAACTTTTGGCAAACCTGAAACCCGATTGAACACCGACCGACCATCCCTGACTGATCAGGTGGCTGTGTCCTTTGGCCCTAACCTTGGGGCTGCTTGCTTCCACACCTGCTGCAGTCAGCAGTGGCAATGTATCCTGGCTGATTCCAGGCATGCTGTGAGATCCCTTTTTCCTTTCCATTCTCCCTTGAGGACAGTCCACCCAGATTTGCCAACATCTCCAGCTACTATAAATGAATTGCCACAAAACTGACTTTATTCCATCAAGCTATGAATGATGACAAAACAAGGATTCCAACCTCTGGAATCAGTATACTCTTGACCAGGCCTCCTAAAATGTCTATTCACACACATTCCCATAGTTCTATTGTTGATTAGCAATCTGGGATCCCATACCACCCCTTCTCAGCAGAAGGGAGCCCAAGGTGATGTCCTTATGAGATGTCGATGATTTGACTTTGCCTATCTCTCAGGGGAGAAATGTGGAATGTAACAATAGAACAGCCATCTTAGGCTGGGGACGTCCTTTCAAGATAAGACAATCACACCCTTTCCTAATGGAAAATTACCAGCAGTCAGAAGAAGTCAGCATTTCAGGAAGATGGAACAGCAACACACCCAGCCCTAAACACCATATGGATGGAACATTAACCCAAGCATGACCAGAATGGGCCATTAAAGAAGCCCAATTTCTCTCCCCGAGAGTTGACCCCCTCTTGGTCTCTCCCACTGCTCCCTTGCAGTGTATAAATCTCACTTTCTACCATAAAAAAAGAAAATACACTGGAGGACTCTAAAGAAACTGGCCCTGAGCCAAGAACATCCCATCTGGCATGTAGGAGTCACACTTGTAGATCACCAGCTGGTTCCCTGCTTGTTACCCTAAGCTAACAAGGCCACCAAAACGCACAGAGAACTCTCTCTCTCTTAGCTTTCTTACTATTTCATCTTTGCACATAAAGGAAAAACAGGTACCATCATGCATTTGAAGAAATCATCCACCATGAAAGAGACAGACCAAATAAACAGAAAAAATTATGCTGGAAAAAAATAGATTAATTTGGGGTGGGGTTGGTGGGCAAAAGAGAACTTAAAAAAACCCACACACACCTTGAATTGTTATCTGTAGAGACTCTAGAAGATATATTTATTAACCAAGAACAGGATCCCATGAAAAAGTAATGGTTAGGGAAAAAGAAAGCACTTAGAAATTAAGAATGACATTGCCAAAATAAAGTTCAAAGGAAGAGATGGAACATAAATATGAAGAAATACTTTAGGAAGTTGAATAAAAAGACAAATAGAAAAAAGATGAATCGATTGAGGAGGGTCAATATCTGAAATATTGGAATTCTGGAAAGCTAGAACAGAGAAAAGAGACAGAAATAATAAAAAGTAATGCAGAATTATTTCCCTGAGGTGAGGGCACAAATATTTTGATTAGGAGAGAACAGCAAGTGGTAAGAACAAGGGAAAAAAGCCACTAACTAGCCACACTGTTTTGACACATCAGGCCACTAAGAAGAACTTAAAAACTCTGGAAATAATGCATATTATCTCAAGAAAATAAAAAGTTAGATTCACAGTGGCTTTCTCATTTGCAGCACTGGATTCTGGACAAATGGAACACTGCCTTCCAAGTTTTGAGGGGGAATTATTAAATTTTTTAATGTATTAATCCATTTAAAGGTAAAGAAGAGGTTGTACATATATACAACATTCAGTTCAGTTCAGTCGCCCAGTCGTGTCCAACTCTTTGCGACTCCATGAATCACAGCACACCAGGCCTCCCTGTCTATCACCAACTCCCGAAGTTCACTCAGACTCATGTCCATCGAGTCGGTGATGCCATCCAGCCATCTCATTCTCTGTCGTCCTCTTCTCCTCCCACCCCCAATCCTTCCCAGCATCAGAGTCTTTTCCAGTGAGTCAACTAGTGCATGAGGTGGCCAAAGTATTGGAGTTTCAGCTTCAGCATCAGTCCTTCAATGAACACCCAGGACTGATCTCCTTTAGAATGGACTGGTTGGATCTCCTTGCAGTCCAAAGGACTCTCAAGAGTCTTCTCCAGCACTACAGTTCAAAAGCATCATTACTCAGCCATAAAGAGGAATGAAACTAGGACATTTGTAGAGATGTGGATGGACCTAGAGTTTGTCACACAGAGTGAAGTAAGTCAGAAAGAGAAAAATATCATATATTAATGCATTTATGTGGAATCTGGAAAGATGGTACTGATGAATGTATTTTCAGGGCAGGAATAGAGACACAGATATAGAGAATGGACATGTGGACACAGGAGGAAGGAGAGGGTGGGATGAATTGAGAGAGTAGCATTGACATACATACACTATCATGAATAAAACAGATAGCTAGTGGCAAACTGCTGTATAATGCAGGGAGCTCAACTCGGTGCTCTGTCTTGATCTAGAGGGTGGGATGGGGGCTGAGGTGGGAGGGGGGCTCAAGAGGAAGGGGATATAGATATACGTATAGCTGATTCACTTTGAGTTGTACAGCAGAAACTAACACAACATTGTAAAGCAATTATACACCAATAAAAATGTATTAATCCATTTTAAAATAATAAACCCATTACATGTTAGCAGAAATAACATTTTTATAAAAAAATAACATTTTGGGAAATCTTTTTAAGGACTAGTTTGGTAAAAGATAGCTGGAGTCTCATATGAGCTTCTGCATTCAGCCTGTGATTTCTTGTTTTGGCTGAGGGAAAAAAAAATGTAACCTAAAATTGTATAGCCAAGCAAACTGAAACTAGAATATAGGATTAAGATATTTTCAGACAATCAGGGACCCTGAACTGTTACCTTCTACACCACTTTTTTTGGGGGAGGGGAAAGCAATTTGAGAATGTGGAGTAAACCAAAGAAAGCAAAAGCCTGGGGTTCAGGAAACTTAGGAAATCGACCCAGAAAAGCAGTGAAGAAAAAGCCAGGGAGTGATTGTGCAGACTGCTCTGTGAATGAGGTTCCTGGGGAAAAGGGTGGCTTGATAGGTGATATTATGGAGCCTGCGGGGGAAAAATGGTATTACTGGTAATAGAGAATAGAGCATAATATAAACTTATAAACTCAGGAGAAGCAAATAGATGTGAAAGAGTGAGCAGTAATTCTTACTCAGCAGTGAATGATTGTCCCAGGACCACAAGCATACAAACACTGCTTACTGAATGTCAGCGTTTAGTTGCATCCTATAGACAAGCAAAGACAACTTAATTTTTGTTTCCAAATGGGATTCTCCAGAAAACAGTATTAAAATGAAAATAGAAATATAGAGGGAGGGGGAAATAGCTGAAGGCAAGCAAGGGTTACTGTGCCTCTCCTCTTGGAAAGGGAAAAGGACTTGATGGAATAGGAAATACAGCATTAAATTGTTGCTCACATTTACAAAAGTAACCAAAAGAGGAGCTGTTGGAGTAGGAAATGGCAACCCACTCCAGTATACTTGCTGGGATAATTTCATAGACAGAGGAGCCTGGCAGGTTGCAGTTCATGAGGTCACAAAGAGTCGGACACAGCTGAGTGTGACTGCACAGAACTAGTGCTATGATTATCTCAGGATGTTGGGGGAAGGTGAAGGGAAGGGAGAGGTTTCAGACAGCCACATCCTCATCTAATATAGCAAAGACTGAACCACGCAATAAACTGATCAATCAAGAAATAGTGGTGAAAACCTATTATGTTGTAATATGGAGGTAAACCCCAGATCAGCTAAAAATATGGAGATGAAAAGAGGAAAGACAGGAGATTGCTGCCTTTGTTAACTGTGTTTTCAAATTAGGGTGAGATGAATTGAGGGCTTCCCTGGTGACTCAGGTGGTAAAGAATCTGCGTGCAATGCAGGAGACCTAGGCTGTAACCCTGGGTTGCGAAGATGCCCTGGAGAAGGAAAATGGCAACGTACTCCAGTATTCTTGCCTGGGAAATCCCATGGACAGAGACCCTGGCAGGCTACAGTCCATGGGGTTGCAAGAATTGGACACAACTTCGTGACTAAACCATCACCACATATGTATATGTACAACTGATTCACTTTGCTGCACAGCAGGAACTAACACTGTAAATAAAGCAACTGTACTCCAGGAAGAATTAATTTAAAAAATAAAAGTAATTTAAGGGCAAAAGAAAGATAAATAAGTAGATTTGTGTGGCGCAGGCCCGATCTACATGATCAAACGTATGACTTCGTTCATCCTCATCTTGTGTTTGTGATATTGAGGTAGGGCGAGGTAGAAATTAGAATCTGGTCTGTTCTTGCTCAACCTACTTATCAAATTTGGATCAGAATGCTCCAGAAGAACCTTCAGGGCTCATGGTATGTAAATGAAGACCCACTCTTTTCCAAATCACATCGTTCTTTCATATTGAATACTGTCTCTGTAGGAGGATTGACAAATGTTCCCTATTATCAACCTACCTTAATCTACTTTCAGGCAAGGGCTGTGGAGGTGCAGTAGTCAGGGGTGGGATGGGGCAAAAGACAGTGTTCCCTCTTACAGTGGCTTCTGTTGTGACCATGACTCCCAAGGAGAGAAGTCTTGATCTGTCACCTGCCACCATCCTGGTGAATGCATTGAAAGATCTGTCCATATGCTGAAGAAAAGCCAGTTCATCAAATGAAGTTCTGGAATCAAAATTGAGATTTAGCTGCAGCTCCTGGTATTCATAAGGGGTGGGGGGAAGGCACAAAGAAGGCAGCCTTTAAGGGACCCCCCTCTAACCAGAAGAGGTCGATCCAAAGTCAGGTGACCAACCCCATTAAGAATGAACAACCTCGGCTTCCCTGGTGGTCCAGTGCTTAAGAATATGCCTTGCGATGCAGGGGATGTGGGTTCTGTCCCTGGCAGTGGAACCAAGATCCCACATGCTGCAGAGCAACTAAGCCCTCGTGCCTTAACTATTGAGCCCATGCACCACAACTAGTGAAGAGTCACTTCTGCACACCACAGTGAAGATTCTGTGTGCCACAACCAGACCTGATGCAGCCAAATTAATTAATTAAAAAAAATAACCAACCTGGTGTACTAAATGTAAATGGAGGCCTGAATGCCAAGAGTGTCTTAAATTCTCTGCCTGGAAGAGATGTCTCACTGTCTTGTAAAGAGCAGAGACTTGTTCTAAACAAAACCTGTTCAGCGTGGAGTCCGTTCAATAGTGGTTTATTCGCAGTCAACTTAATAAGATTTGGGGGAAGAAGGAAGAGTGATTTCTTGGTCTCAATTTTTTTTATCCATGAGATACCCTATAGGCCTCTTAGAGTTGATCCCTATAGCTCTTGTTGTTTAGTCGCTAAGTTGTATCCAACTCTTTGTGACCCCATGGACAACAGCATGCCGGGCCTCCTGTCCCTCATTATCTCCCAGAGTTTGCCCAAGTTCATGTCCATTGAATCAGTGATGCCACCCAACCATCTCATCCTTTGTCTCCCTATTCTCCTTTTGCCTTCCGTCTTTCCCAGCATCAGGGCCTTTTCCATGACTGTTCGCATCAGGTGGCTAAATTATTGAAGCTTCAGCTTCAGCATCAGTCCTTCCAATAGATACAGAATTTTGGCAGCTCTCTGTTTAAATTTCCAGATGTGTTTATCTTGGTTAAAAAGGCATTTGGCTGATTGTAGTGGGACTATTGCCTGGAAAATCCCATGGATGGAGAGCCTGATAGGCTGCAGTCCGTGGGGTTACGAAGAGTCGGACACGACTGAGCGACTTCACTTACATTTTTCACTTTCATGCATTGGAGAAGGAAATGGCAACCCACTCCAGTGTTCTTGCCTGGAGAATCCCAGGGACAGGGGAGCCTGGTGGGCTGCCATCTATGAGGTCGCATGGAGTCGGGCACGACTGAAGTGACTTAGCAGCAGCAGCAGTGGGCATTGACCTTATTCTATGATTCTATGGATGCTTCCAACCTCCTGAGCCATTTTGCTACATTCAGAGAATTTCCAGGCTTATAGGTCCCATCTTCTTCCCTAAAGGAAAACAATGAAAACTTATTTCCCCAGCTAGCTTGCTGTCTGACACACACAAATGACCTCATATATATTCATCAGGCTCATCTTCATGTGTGTGTGTGCTAAGTTGCTTCACTGTAGCCTGCCAGGCTTCTCTGTCCATGGGATTCTCCAGGTAAGAATACCAGAGTGGGTTGCCATGCCCTTTTGCAGGGGATCTTCCCGATCTAGGGACTGAACCTGCATCTCCTGTGTCTTCTGCATTGGCAGGTGGATTCTTTACCACTAGTGCCACCTGGGAAGCCCTATCGGGCTCATCTACTTGAGGTTTTAATTTGAAAGAGTGGAAGGAGAGGAGGAGGCTCTGGGTGGAAGCTGTTTTGGTGCAGGTGCTGCTATGCCTGGCTTTTGGAGGTGGGGCGACTGCAAAGTGGAGTGCCCACCTGGGACAGTGGAGGTGGCAGCTGTGAGGGAGGCTTCGTCAACAGGACAGTTGTGTGCTGTGGTTTTCGTCCCTGGTCTAGGATTCTTTGACTCTGGGCTCAGCTTTCCATACAGTGCAGAGAGCAATGCATTGCACTGTGATGAACTCTTTTGCTGTTTCATCAGCTACGCACCGTCTCTGTGCTTGCAGCCAGGAACCCTGATCAATATGGCTATCTGAGCTGATCAAAAGAACCAGATAACTGCCAGACCACTCTGTCAAATGAGAGTAGATCCACCCAACGGAAAGGATGGTTAATTTAGGTACTCATGAACATGTTTGTTGGACAGACACCCAAATGTGATTAAGGGTGGGTGGGGAAATTGGTCTCTCTCTTTTTAAAATTTTATTTATTTTTTTGGCTATGCTGGGTCTTTGCTGCTGCGCAGGCTCTTTTCTAGTTGCATGTATAGCAGCGATGCATGAACTTCTCATTGCAGTGGCTTCTTTTGTTGCAGAGCACGGGCTCTGGGGTGCACAGGCTTCAGCAGTTGCAGCACGTGGGCTCTAGAACTTAGGCTCAGTAGTTGTGTCGCATGGGCTCAGTTGCTCTAGGGCATGTGGAATATTCCCAGATCAGGGATGGAACCCGAGTCTCCTGAAATGGCAATCTTTACCACTGAGCCACCAGTGAAGCCTGGAAATTGGTCTCTTATACTAATGCGTGAAGTTTGAACTCCATTTTTACAGAGTACCCCAATGTTTAATATGATGACATTTTATTTGGTTTTCAAATGGAGTGCCAGCTAACTTTGAATTATTATGGCAGGAATGGCTGACAGTATAATTATGGTTGTGCCTCACAGTCATATTGTACAAAACGTAGATCTTTATTCTCCATTGAACTTCTGGAGAGTGGGTGGGTTTTTCTGTTTCCATGTGATTATGACATAGTTAAGGTTTGGGTACTGTTTTCATTGTGTTATTTCCAAGTATACTTAAATCAGTTCAGTTCAGTTCAGTCGCTCAGTCGTGTTTGACTCTCCGCGACCCCATGAATCACAGCACGCGAGGCCTCCCTGTCCATCACCAACTCCCAGAGTACACTCAAACCCATGTCCACAGAGTCGGTGATGCCATCCAGCCATCTCATTCTCGGTCGTCCCCTTCTCCTCCCGCCCCCAACCCCTCCCAGCATCAGAGTCTTTTCCAGTGAGTCAACCCGTCGCATGAGGTGGCCAAAGTATTGCAGTTTCAGCTTCAGCATCAGTCCCTCCAATGAACATCCAGGATTGATCTCCTTTAGAATGGACTGGTTGGATCTCCTTGCAGTATAAGGGACTCTCAAGAGTCTTCTCCAACACCACAGTTCAAAAGCATCGATTCTTCGGCGATCAGCTTTCTTCACAGTCCAACTCTCACATCCATACATGACCACGGGAAAAACCATTGCCTTGACTAGACAGACCTTGGTTGGCAAAGTAATGTCTCTGCTTTTTAATATACTATCAAGGTTGGTCATAACTTTCCTTCCAAGGAGCAAGCGTCTTTTAATTTCATGGCTGCAATCAGCATCTACAGTGATTTTGGAGCCCAAAAAAATAAAGTCTGACACTGTTTCCACAGTTGTTCTTTAAAAATTTCAGGAGAAATTCAGATTCAACATGAGAATGCAACAAAAGTCTACTTACCAAAAGTTGTATCGGTCCAGATTTTCTGGAAAGATTATTTTTAAGTGGCAGATGTGAAAAGACAGGGATTCAGATTCAAAGACCACAGCTTGGCAGGATTTCTATTGTGGGAATTCCAGCTCAAAGGAGAATCCAGGAAATAATTTTTTTCTGGCAGAAGATCAGAATTTTAAAGACATTTGTATCATTTAATACCCCCACCCTGGTGGCATGGATCTATCATGGCTTAAACCCAAAGGAAACTCCTAGGACCCTTTAGTCATCCAGCAGGAAATAGGCTTCTAGGGCTATGTATTCTTCAGAAGGGAAATCTCTCCCCAGCCCCTGATGTCGTAAGAATAATAGACAGGAGAGATTTTCTCAGTGTGCAAAATTTGGGGCACCCATAGTGAGAGACCAAGAAACTCACCCCATGGCCAGACATCAAAGCCCTTGTAGTCCTCTATAGAGGTTGTGGCTGGCCCTATTGATTAGAGACTGAGCTTCTTCTTTTTTAATTAATTATTTTTTGGCTGTGCTGGGTCTTCAATGCTGCGCACAGGCTTTCTCTGGTTGCGGCGAGCAGGGCTACTCTCTAGTTGCAGTGCTTGGGTTTCTAGTTGTGGTGGCTTCTTTTGCTGCAGAGCACAGGCTTCAGTAGCTACAGCATGTGGGCTCAGTGAGTGTAGCTCCCAGGCTCTAGAGCATGGGTTTTAGTAGCTATGGCACATGCTTAGTTACCCTGGGGCAGGTTGGATCTTCCTGGTCCAAGGATCGAACCCGTGTCCCCTGCATTGGTAGGTGAATTTTTTACTACTGAGTCACCAAGGATTGTGCTTCTTATTTTTCCTTTTTCTTTTTCTCAACAGGTGTGTGTGTATGTGCATGTGTGTACCACTATTCCTCCACCACTGTATACTGTGTTTAGGGTGGTTCCCTGTTTCATTTAACTGTAGGTTGTGTGACCATTAGGAGCCATATCCATGTGTGACTGAGAGACATGCACAGGTGTTATATATATTTGATGTATGTAGGATGGTTGCATTGTATTATGGAGACATTTAAAGATTACGTGCCTGGGAGGACATGTGTGTACATGTGCACATATATGTGTACACATGCTAGGCATTCTGGGGTAGAATGTAATAGGCTGTCTGCTTGAGTTTCTGATGACTCAGCATAGTTTTCCACATTCTTTTTCTCCTAAAGGGCTTCCCTGGTGGCTTAGAGGTAAAGAGTCTGCCTGTAATGCAGGAGACCCAGGTTCAATCCCTGGGTCGGGAAGGTGCCCTGGAGAAGGGAATGGCAACCCACTCCAGTATTCTTGCCTGGAGAATTCCATGGACAGAGGAGCCTGGCGGGCTTCCCTGGTAGCTCAGATGATAAAGAATCCACCTGCAACTCAGGAGACCCCAGTTCAATTCCTGGACCAGGAATATCCACTGGAGAAGGGAAAGGCTACCCACTCCAGTATTCTTGGGCTTCCCTGGTGGTTCAGCTGCTAAAGAATCTGCCTGCAATGTGGAAGACCTGGGTTCGATCCCTGGGTTGGGAAGATCCCCTGGAGAAGGGAATGGCTACCCACTTCAGTATCCTGGCCTGGAGAATTCCATGGGCTATATAGCCCATGGGGTCAAAAAGAGTTGGACACGACTGAGTGACTTTCACTTTCTTTTCTGCCAAAAGTAATCCGTTTTTTTTTTTTTTTTTTAAGCTATCTCTGCCTCAAACTCTGCTCTTTCTATGGGATTTATTTTTGTTTGTTTGTTTTTGACTGAGCTGCATGGCTTGTGGAATTCTAGTTTCTTGACCAGGGATTGAACCCAGGCCAAGGCAGTGAGAATGTGGAGTCCTAACCACTGGACCACCAGAAAAATCACTGATGGGATTGTTAATCATGGTGACTAATGTTATTTTGACTGCAGAACTGGGGCACCTGACCCAGGCCTGTACAATCTAGAGCAACCATTCTTTGGACTACAGTGATTGTTTTAAAGATCGACATTTGACCCAGGTTGGGCCAGCAGAGTCCCAGCTGAGAGCTAACGGAGAAGCCTCTCTCTTTTCTATCAGGCTTGGATGATACGAGCCTGCAGCTGCCAATGATCAAACAGCCCACCACACGGAGAGACGATTCACTTGTACAACAGCTGGTATTTGGTGAGTGCGTACTATGGTGCTGTGCTAAGTGTAGGATGTGCCTTGTCTCATTTAATTCACGCAATGACTCTATGAACTTGGTTTTATTATGTCCTCATTTGAGAAATGAGCACATTGAGATGAGACGTAAAGAGGTGAAAAATGTGTCACTTTATTTTTAAATTTCTAATTGCTTTTCTTTTTTAAGTCTTTTTTGAGTTTGTTACAGTAGTGCATTCTCCAAGCCAGGCTTCAGCAATATGTGAACCGTGAACTTCCAGATGTTCAAGCAGGTTTTAGAAAAGGCAGAGGCACCAGAGGTCAAATTGCCAACATCCGCTGGATCATGGTAAAAGCAAGAGAGTTCCAGAAAAACCTCTATTTCTGCTTTATTGACTATGCCAAAGCCTTTGACTGTGTGGATCCCAATAAACTGTAGAAAATTCTTAAAGAGATGGGAATACCAGACCACCTGACCTGCCTCTTGAGAAACCTGTATGCAGGTCAGGAAGCAACAGTTAGAACTGGACATGGAGCAACAGACTGGTTCCAAATAGGAAAAGGAGTACGTCAAGGATGTATATTGTCACCCTGCTTATTTAACTTCTATGCAGAGTACATCATGAGGAACGCTGGGCTGGAAGAAGCACAGCTGGAATCAAGATTGCTGGGAGAAATATCAATAACCTCAGATATGCAGATGACACCACCCTTATGGCAGAAAGTGAAGAACTAAAGAGCCTCTTGATGAAAGTGAAAGTTGGCTTAAAGCTCAACATTTAGAAAACTAAGATCATGGCCTCTGGTCCCGTCACTTCATGGCAAATAGATGGGAAAACAGTGGAAACAGTGACAGAGTTTATTTTTTTGGGCTCCAGAATCACTGCAGATGCTGATTGCAGCCATGAAATTAAAAGACGCTTACTCCTTGGAAGGAAAGTTATGACCAACCTAGACAGCATGTTAAAAAGCAGAGACATTACTTTGCCAACCAAGGTCCGTCTAGTCAAGGCTATGGTTTTTCCCGTGGTCATGTATGGATGTGAGAGTTGGACTGTGAAGAAAGCTAATCGCCGAAGAATTGATGCTTTTGAACTGTGGTGCTGGAGAAGACTCTTGAGAGTCCCTTGGACTGCAAGGAGATCCAACCAGTCCATTCTAGAGGAGATCAGTCATGGGTGTTCAGTGGAAGGACTGATGCTGAAGCTAAAACTCCAATACTTTGGCCACCTGATGAGAAGAGCTGACTCATTTGAAAAGACCCTGATGCTGGGAAAGATTGAGGGCAGAGGAGAAGGGGACGACAGAAAATGAGATGGCTGGATGGCATCACCGACTCGATGGACATGAGTTTGAGTGAACTCCGGGAGTTGGTGATGGACAGGGAGGCCTGGTGTGCTGCAGTTCATGGGGTCGCAGAGAGTCGGACACGACTGAGCGACTGAACTGAAGTGAACTGAACAGTAGTGCATGAATTTGCTGAGCGACTGAACTGAACTGAACTGAACAGTAGTGCATGAATTTGTTACAGTAGTGTGTCTGTTTTATATATATATTTTTTTAGGCCCTGAGGCATGTAGGATCTTAGCTCCCCAGGCAGGAATCAAACCCACATCCTCTGCATCAAAAGGCAAAGTCTTAACCACTGCACCACCAGCAAAGTCCCGAGAGGTTCATTAATTCATGGTGAAACAAGGGTTCATGTTCAAGAAGTCTGACTTTGTAGCTTGAGCCTTTAGCTGCTACACTATTAATACATTGTTATGCTATATTTCATGGCTAAGATGAGCAGAGAAACGCTGAACAGAGAAAAGGAGAACTGGGAGAGGGAGAAGGCAGAAGAGCCCTGATGATATAACTTGAGGAAGCCAGGACAAAGAGAATGAAAAGGTGGAGAGAAATGAAGCAGTAAACCCAGCTGTGCTGAAGCCAGCTATACTGCAGGGCTATGCAGGTACCGAGCTCAGGTTTTCTCTTTAGGGCTTTCCATGAGCGTGAGTTGGGTTTTTGTCCCTTGCAACTGGAGGTGTTTGAACCTGTACAAGTATATATTACATTCTATAGCCTTGGTGTCCAGTAGAAGGAATTGTTTTACATCTGAGGTATCTGAAACATGAGCCACTAGCCACTTGTGGCTGCTGAACCATTAAAATGTACCTCATGCACTGGGAACTGAAGTTTTCCTTTCATTTCATCTTAACGAATTACAATTTAAATAGCTATTAAATACTGCATTGAGCAGCATTGCTCTGGAGGCTACAGCTACAGTTGTTCTCAGGGTCGTGTGTGCGTGTGTGCTAAGTCACTTCAGTCGTGTCCAACCCTGTGCAACCCTATGGACTGCAACCTGCCAGGCTCCTCCATCCATAGGATTCTCCAGGCAAGAATACTGGAGTGGGTTGCCATTTCCTACTCCAGGGGATCTTCCCAACCCAGGGATCGAACCTGAGTCTGTTATGTCTCCTGCACTGGCAGGTGGACTCATTACCTCTCTCTGGGGAGCCGGTTCTCAGGGTACTCCATTCCTAAGCATAAAAGGGTGAGACTTAGTTATTACAACCGAAGAAGTTGGAAAAATAATGAAAAAACAGATGTATGGGAAAGAAATGAAAGACTTATAATAATGAAGACTAATTATTGGCTCAGAAAATAGTGCACTAGAACATAAATCCAAGAGCTTGAAAATTTGAAATATAAAAAACACACATATAATGAAATAGGGAGATTTCTAGCTAACCTACACAAGACAAAAAAGGAGAAAGCACCAATATGTAAATTTAGAAATAAGAATGGAAAAGTAATCATAGATATGGAAGAAATTAAATAAATTTTAAGAAAATGCTTTGCTTATATTTATGTAAGCAAATGTGAAAAAAAAACTGGATTATTTTCTAGGAAAGTGAAAATTTCCAAAATTGATTATATTGGGTTGGCCAAAAAGTTCATTCAGGTTTTTCCATAATAGTTTATGGTCAACCCAATAAAATAAATTTTGGAAGTTGTCCAACTTTTTGGTCAACTCAGTATTATAAATGGAACTGAAGCCAACCAATTATTGTCAGGGAACAGGGTGAGAAACTTCCCCAAATGGCCCATCCCCTCCCCAGTCTGCCCAGCTGAGACAAACAGCCTCATAGCTTTATAGACAAAGACATTTAATCATTCTCCATTTCTGGACATTTATGATTTGTAAAAAGTCTTTCTCAAGCAAAGTTTGAGGACTACAAAAGAAACAGTCCAGATTTTTATTTAAACCAGAATGATGCAGATTTCAAATCCCGAGAAGCATAAAAAAGAATAATAGAGATGAACTTAACTTATGAAGAACAATAGAAAATCCTAATCAAATAATAGCAAATGGAAACAACGAAAAGAAACACATTTCCTTTAATACATGTTAAAAGAAAGACAGAACCACAACCACTCCAGGAGTTAAAGATAATTCAATATTTCAGTGTTTTATTGTGCTTCATTTATTATCATTCTGATTTTTTAAAAATATTTAATGAAATAGGAATTGAGGAAACTCTTAACAATACAGATATTTCCTTAATAAAACAAAAATATATCTCATGCCAAAGTTAGCATTATTCTTAATGATGGAAACCCACCCCCCGCTTTTTTTTTTAGTTTAGCCACATTGCACAGCATGTAGGATCTTAATTCCCTAGCCAGGGATCGAACCTGGACTCTGGTAGTGAAAGCAGAGTCCTAACCACTGGACTCCCAGGGAATTCCCTGATGGAAACACATTAAAATGATTAAAGTCAGGCTGCCCACTCTCAGTACTGTTTTCTGGTAGTTTTCTCCAGAAAACTACTACTGTTTTCTCCAGCTTATGAACCAATAAGAAAAGAAAGGAGAGTATAACAATTGTAAGGAAAGAGACAAAATTGTTATCATTCTCAAATGCTATGGTCATGTAACTGGAAAAGCCAAGAAATCAACTGAAAAAAAAAAAAACAAAACACCAAAACTGGAAGCAGTAAGCGGATTCAGTGAGGTTGCTAATTCCCAAATCAGTATACAAAAATCATTAACTTTCCTAAATAAAACAACACTTTACTAGTTAATATAATGGCATGGAAAATGTGAAAATATGTACAATCTCATTCCTATTTTTTTTAACTTTTTATGTTGTGTTGGATATAACTGATCAATAACATTGTGATAATCTTAGGAGAACAGTGAAGGGACTCAGCCATACATATACATGTATCCATTCTCCCCCAAACTTCCCTCACATCCAGGCTGCCACTTAATACTGAGCAGAGTTCCATGTGTTGAAATCAAATGAAAACAAGAGCTTTTTTCACTTATCAGATTCATAAGGTTATTAATAAAAAGGGATAGTATTTAAAAGTATAGGGAATTAGACATTCTTATAAAATGTTGGTGAGAGTGTAAAATTGGTATAGCTTATTTGACAGGCAATTAAACATTACCTAGCATCCTAAAAAATATATGCACCCTTTGACCCAGCTATTCCACATCTAGGAATTTATCCAACAGATAACATTCATATACACATTTGCACAAATACATATATACAAGGGTGTCTATTGTAGCATGGGTTGAGATGCCAAAAGGTTTGTAAGGTCAGACATTTCCAGCAACAGGGCAGTGTTTAAATGTATTTGGAATAGGACACTATATGGCTGTTTAAAAGAATAAAGTAAATTTATATGTATGGATGGGCTTCCCTAGTGGCTCAGCGGTAAAGAATCTGACTGCAGTGCAGGAGCTGCAGGAGACTCAGGTTTGATCCATGGGTCAGGAAGATCCCCTGGACGAGGGCATGGCAACCCACTCCAGTATTCTTGCCTGGAGAATCCCATGGACAGATAAGCCTGGCAGTTTGCAGTCCATGAGGTCACAAAAAGTCGGACATGACTGAAGCAACATGCATATGTACAAATATGAAACGATCTCTAATACATATTTTAAGATAAAAAATCCATGAGCTGTTGAGCGGTGCTGGCCCGTAGTATCCTCCGACTTGTGTTAAGAAAAAACAAAATATATATTCACAGTAATTTCTGGGAGGATAAAATAAAATAAGTAAAATCTTATGAACAGGTGACCAGAAGCTTGGACATGAAGGAAGGTTTGCTTTTTCATAAGGTTTAATGCTTTGCCATGGATATGGGTTATTTTATTTTATTTTTTACTGATTTTTAAAAGTTTTTTTAATGTGAACCATTTTTAAAGTCTTTATTGAATTTGTTACAATATTGCTTCTGTTTTATGTTTTGGGGTTTATTGGCCAAGAGGTATATGGGATCTTAGTTCCCCGACTAGGGATCGAACCTGCAATCCCTGCCTTTGAAGGTGGAGTCTTAACCACTGGACCACCAGGGAAGTTCCTTACTTTTCAATTAAGATGGTCAGTATCAAAATGTGAATGAATCCAATGTTCATCTCTTCATCCATCTGTTCATTCATAGAGCGTATACTGAGCCTTCTGCTCCTTCCCCTCCCCACTTGGGTACCAGGTACCAAGCTAGATCCAGAGGGAGGAGACAGCAAGGGACAAGGCATGCTTGTTCTGGTTTCCTCCTTTGTAAAGGTTTAACCATCTTGACCAGGGTTTTGCCTCAAAGTGTGGTCCATGGACCAAGAGCATTGGCATCATCTGGGAGCTCATTAGAAATGCAGCATCTTGGAGCACATCCCAGACCCGCCTTTGAGTCAGACTCAGCATTTTAACACAGTCCCCAGAGGATGCTTAATATGGTTTGAAAGGGCTGTTCTAGGGATCATCCCCAAATCCTGCATCCTCACTTGGTAGTATATGATTTCTGGACTAGAAGAGAGAGGGCATAGTGACAGCTACTGGGAATATGCTGACTGTACTCATAGGAGTTGGGGTGGGGGAGAGAGGTTAAATACCCACAGTCCAAATTGTACTATAACTACATTAATTTTGGTCCTGCCTTTTCTCTCAGGAGTTAACAACAAAATAGCTTTGCTGTGCTGTTGCTATGGCAACAGGGTCTAATAGCGCTCGTACTTTTTCCCACTGCAGTAGCCTCCTGGCTCCTCTCTCTGCCTCCAACCAAGCCTGTTTTCTGTTAATCAAAGTTGAAATCAAGCACATGGCACTGGGGACAATCGCAGTCCCTGTGTGACATGGCAGGTGCAGTTACTGCCTGACTCTGCATTAATTTAGGACCTTTCAGGATCATGCTCAGCTTCCCCTTCCCACAGAGAGAAAAAGAGCTTCTTTGCCAATCATGCATTTTCCATTTTTAAATTTCTATAGTATTTTTTTCCCTAGATAATAAAAAATTAGAAAATACAGATGAGTGAATAAATACACAATCTCTCCAAATTCATACACGTACCTCCTTGTTAGCGACTATGCATCATTCCATGGTGGGGTAAAATGAAATGGTGTGTGAGCCCTTGGTGCTCAGCCTGGTACATAGCGAGCCTATGAATCGTGGGAATCTTCATCCCTTCCCCCTGGGTGATAAGGCAGGTCCAGGGCCACACCTTCCCTTGCGGTTCTACTGCCTTCCTTCAACTATAGCATTAGAGCCTTTCCAAAGAGCTTTCCTAGGCATTTCTGGTATAGACACACAGACTCACAATTGTCCTTGTCTGAAGGACAGTGCCTGAGAAGGCAAGCATCCTCTGAAGGAAGCACCAACTCTGTGGCCTTGATCACACCTCAATTCTTAAAAAACCTTCTCTGTAGCTGCCTCTTTTTTCTTGTCTGTTTTGAAACAAGTATCTAGGGTGTGGACCAGTTCCCTGATCTCTGCCAAGGCTTACCTACTTCATGAATGTGGTAACTGGTCCAAAGAAGTTACATGATGTCTTACACTCAACTGATGGCAGAGGAGCGCTAGATAGCTTTTCTGGTTCTTCCATCACATTAGAAAAATGTCAGTGTTTTATCAGGTGATAGCACATTGCATTGAAGTGTCTCCATCTTACATGCTCAGCTCAGTGACGTTTCTCATATGTGACCACCACCTCCATCACAACATAGAACATGGTACCCCAGGAAGCTCCCTCATACCCCTCTCAATTGGTACCCCACCAAAGAGAAATGCTATCAGCCAAGATGAGTTTTACCTACAACTTGTGGTTCTGAGTGTCAGAGGAGCAGGTGTTGCCACCACCATTTTATGTCCCAGAACTTTGTGATCCACCATAAGTAACGATCTGGTGGCTCAGAAGAATCTGCTTGCAATGTAGGAGACCAGAGTTTAATCCCTGGATGGGGAAGATGCCCTGGAGAAAGAAATGGCTACCCACTTCAGTATTCCTGCCTGGAGAATTCCATGGACAGAGGAGCCTGGTGGGCTGCAATCCATAGGGTTGCAAAGAGTGGGATTCAACTGAGTGACTAACACTTTCACTTTAAGTGACAGCAATGACTAATATGTACTGATTGCTTCCTCTGTGCCAGGTACTGGGTGTATGAATATCTCATTTAATGCTCACAACTCTGTGGGCAAACACAGTTGCCACCTGGCATCTGTTGACATTCACCTATTGACCTATCTATCTTTATATCTATCCATCTTTCTAGCTATTATCTATCATCCATATCTTTTATCCAGCCATCATCTATCATCTATTTGTCTATTATCTGCCCATGCATCCATCCATACATTTATGTACAACCTTTGCTGGTTAAGCAGCCCTTTGCTGGTTAAGCAGTCCTTTAAGGCTGTTTATTTGCATCAGATGTGGGACTGGCTGGGTCCTCTAAGCACAAACTGGAACAAGGTGACCAAGTTCCTGTTTTTCTGGGACTGAGAGGGTTCCCAAGAGGTAAGACTTGTACTTTGTAAATTGGGAAAGTCCCAGGCAAGCCAGGAGGAGGTGGTCACTCTTACTAGAAGCCAGGGGACAGATTAAAAACTATGTCTCTTCTTGCTACCTCCAAACCTTGATGGCATGGGTGTCCTAGAGAAGAAAAAAGTACCCTCTTCTGCAGGTGGACACAGAGACCTGACCTGGAAGTTACAGGAGTTGATGGGAGGGGGCGCCCAGGGGAAGGTAGGACACTTGCAGGCCCCACAGTATAGAAATGAGCAGACAGATAAGCAAGCAGATACTAATGAGAGATTGGGATTGACAAACATACACTACTATGTATAAAATAGGTAACTAAAGAGAAAAGTAGTCATGTACGGATATGAGAGTTGGACCATAAAGAAGGCTGAGTGCTGAAAAATTGATGCTTTTGAACTGTGGTGCTGGAGAAGACTCTTGAGAGTCCCTTGGACAGCAAGGAGATCAAACCAGTTGATCCCAAAGGAAATTAACCCTGAATATTCACTGGAAGGATTGATGCTGAAGCTGAAGTTCCAATATTTTGGCCACCTGATACAAACAGCCAACTCATTGGAAATGACCCTGATTCTGGGAAAGATTGAGAACAAGAGGAGAAGCAGGTGACAGAGGATGAGATGGCTGGATGATATCTACTCAGTGGACATGAGTTTGAGCAAACTCTGGGAGATAGTGAAGGACAGGGAAGCCTCGAGTGCTTCAGTCCATGGGGTCACAAAGAGTCAGACATGTCTGAGTGACTGAACAACAGCAATGAGAACCTGCTGGACAGCACAGGGAACTCTACTTAGTGCTCTGTGGTGACCTGAATGGGAAGGAAATCCAAAAAAGGGGATATATGTATATATATAGATGATTCATTTTGCTGTGCAGCAGAAACTAACACAATGGCTGCCAGCTTCATGCTCACCTCTAAAGCTCACCCTGGACCTTGTCCTGTGGGCACCAACCAGAAGGACACAGGGAAGAGAGCCCTGGGAGATACAGTTCAGCCTGGCCAAGTTGGCTCACCAGAGAACTGCCCTCTCTTACAGATGGGAAGTGAGCCTCAGAGAGGCTGGTTCACATGCCCAGGCCCACACGGTCAGTAGAGCTCACTCAGTGTGGCTCCTGAGCCTCCTCCTAACCTAGGCTCCAGCTTGCAGGCTGTGGGGACTCAGCTATAACAAGAGCTGGCAGAGCTCCAACTTCAGCACCTGAGACTCAGGAATGTCCCTGTGCAGAGACATGTGGTGTGGAGGAGAAGCCCTTCAGAGCAGGGGTCTTCAGGACTTCCCTGCAGGTCCAGTGGTTAAGATGCCACACTTCCAATGCAGGGGATGCAGGTTTGATCCCTGATCAGGGAACTAAGATCCCACATGTCACATGTCCAAAAAAAAAAAAAAAAGAGAATGGGAGTCTGGTATTGTCCTGACCACTTGTATAGTATTGAATAAGTTAATTAACCACGACAAACCTCAGTTTTCCAACCTGCAAAATGGGTTCCTCATAGTACTTCCCTCCCAGGGTTTGGGAAAGGATTAAGGGAGATGATCCAAGGACTTGGGAGGCCAGTTATAATCTGTTATTCAGGAGCCGTGCACACATGCAGCCTTCTGCATTGTAGGTAAAGCTTTGGGGCTGAATCGTAGGGTAGGAGTCACCCTTTCTCAGCCTCAGGACCTCCCCCCAGTCCCAGAAAGACTGAGATGGAGGTGGGTGGATGCCCCATCTTACACAGGGCCAGTGGGGATTAGGCTCAGCTCAGACCTTGGGGTGGTGGCATTAGGGACCCTGCAGGGTCAAGGCAATGTGAGGCTATGGAGGAGGGGTACCTGTCAGGCCTTGGAAATGAGCTCCTGAAGGATCTTACCTGCCCCCACTTCCCTCCCCCAGCAGAACAGCAGGCTTTCAGAGGAGGGTCTTTGAGGCACAATCTGCCCCTCTGGCAGCCCATGGTGAGTCCTGCGTTTCAGGACAGCCCAGCCGGAGAGGGAGAAATGGAGCAGCACCCTCCCAACTCCCCCATGCCACGGGCGGCGGAGGCCAGCTCACCAGGTGCCCAGAGTTCGGTGCTAAATTTAGAATCCAACTTCTTAGCAAGCTCTGTCTTTGTTTAGTTGGAAGCAAAATTCAGGGCTGATGAAACTCACCTGCCTGTCACTGCCTGACTGGCAGGTGCCACTGCCCTGGGAGGAGGCACAGAATGCTGATCAAGCCCGTCATCCCTGGCCACTGCCTGGCCACTTCCTGTCTGTCCCCAGACCTCAGCTGTTCGACCACCACAGCAGGTCTGTGACCCTAGGCGTGTGGTCCAGGAGTCTGATACAGCACTGCTGCCTCGAGCCCACTCACTGTGTCCTCTGGGGTGGAGGTGAGTCCAGCTTTTCATCCAGGAGCTTCTGCTGTTTTCTGGATTTAACACCAGGAAGGTTGGGCTCAGCACTGGGGCTGTTGGGCCCCAGGGACCCTGTCTACTGGTTTCAAGGATCAGTTTTTTCCCAAGGCCAGCTCAGACCACTGACTCAGTGGAAGTCAGGCTGGGAGCTGATGGAGCACCTACTTCCCAGGTGGCTCTGCGGTAAAGAATCTGCCTGCCAATGCAGGAGACATGGGTTTGATCCCTGGGTCAGGAAGATTCCCTGGAGAAAGGAATGGCTACCCACGTCAGTATTCTTGCCTGGAGAATTCCATGGACAGAGGAGCCTGGCAAGCTACAGTCCGTGGGGGTCACAAAGAGTCAGACACGACTAACCAACTACCACACGAATGCAGAGCTGATGCACGCTCAGGGCACTGCATGAGATGCTCAGTAGATGGTGGGAGCTATTTACAGAGTTGTAAGTGCTGAGAGGGATCCGGAGAGGTGTTAAGGGGGTAACTCTTGTTGGGTTGGTAGAGGCTTTGCAGAAGAGATGATAACAGAACAGAAATGAGAAGCTGAATAGAGCAAGGGAAGGACAGTGCAGGGAAAGACAGTCTGGGATAGGGACCATCGTCTCCCAAGATGGGACACCAAAGCATATTTTCTGGGAGCAGTGAGGATTGCCTGGATGGCTTCAGTGTAGACTCCGAGCTGGGCTGTGGCAGGAGATGAGCCTGCATGGTGCTGTGGGGCCCTTTGAGTGATGGTCCCAGAATTTTGACCTGGGGAGGTTGAGTGCCTTCCTGGGGGCAAAGAGGCCCACCCGGGGAGAGGGATGTGAGCAGATTGGCCTTGAGGCTTAGCTTCCCTCATTCTGGGATGCTTTTTTCCATGATTAGTTTTTATAAAAATCTCTCTTCTTGCAATTTCCTAGTGGTCCATTGGTTAAGAATCTGCCTGCCGATGCAGGGTACATGGGTTCGATCCCTGATGTGGGAAGATCCCACATACCTTGGGGCAATTAAGCCTGTGTGCTGCAAATACTGAGCCTGTGCTCTAGTGTTTGGGAGCTCCAACTAAAGAGCCCATGTGCCACCAACTATTGAAGCCCATAAGCCCTAGAGCCCATCTTCTGCAGTAAGAGAAGCCACCACAATGAGAAGCCTGTGCACCTCACCGCTTACAACAACTAGAGACAGTGCACACGCAGCAACAGAAACACAGTGCAGCCAGTAAGTATATAAAATTATATAAAAATCTCTCTCCTAGAATCTTAGAGTACCCTCAAGCCAACAGCCAGCAAAAAGCCAGGGCACCCAGCCATACAGCTGCAAATAAATGGATTCTGCTAATAATCAGCGTGAACTTGGAATTGGATTCTTCCCCAGTCAAGCCTTCAGACAAGAAGGCAGCCCAGTCAGCACCTTGATCGCAGCCTCGTGAGACCGTGAGCTGAAGGCCCAGCTAAGCTTTGCCTGGACTCCTGATCCACTGAACCATGAGGTGATAAATTGTGTTCAAGCTGCTGTACTGCTGGTCACTGTTCATATAGCATAGAAAACAAGTAGAATATCCGTTCCTACACTCTAAGCCACTGCATACTAATCAAAGTTTTTATCCTTTCAGTGTATTTTTTATTCCAATTTTTTAAAAGCTTTATTTATTTTATTAAAAAATTTTTTTTGGCCATGTGTGTCTTGGTTGCTGTGCAGGCTTTTCTCTAGTTGTGGTGAGTGCACTTCTCATTGCAGTGGCTTCTCTTATTGCAGAGCAGAGGCTCTAGGTGAGTAGGCTTCAGTTGTGGTGCATGGGCTTAGTTGCTGAGGCACATGGGATCTTCCTGCACCAGCGATGGAACCTGTGTCTCCTATATTGGCAGGCAGATTCTTTACCACTGGACCACCAGGGGAGTCCACAGTTTTGTTTTATATCCAATGTATTAATAGATAGTAAATGAACATGGTAAATTGTAAAGCTATAAAAGAGTTTATAGTAAATGGTCTTCTCTTGTTTCCCTATACCCAATTACTCTGTCTCCTTCCCCAGGGACAATCTGTGTTACCAGTTTCTTGTTCATTCTTCAAGGGAAGTTCTGCATATCTATGTGCAAATACCACTGCATGCATATTTGTACTTTGCATGAATGGCATTCTACCATATATGCTGTTTTGCACCTTGGTTTTCAGTTACTGTGTCTTGGAGATTATTCTGTATCAGCACAATCAAAGTTCTTTCTTTTTACATAGATGTATCATCACTCATACAGCATATTAAACCTAGACAGCTTGTTAAAAAGCAGAGACATCACTTTGCCAACAAAAGTCCATATAGTCAAAGCTGTGGTTTTTCCAGTTCAGTTCAGTTCAGTCACTCAGTTGTGTCCGACTCTTTGTGACCCCATGAACCACAGCACGCCAGGCCTCCCTGTCCATCACCAACTCCCAGAGTTCACTCAAACTCATGTCCATCGAGTCGGTGATGCCATCCAGCCATCTCATTCTCTGTCATCCCCGTCTCCTCCTACCCCCAGTAGTCATGTATGAATATGAGAGTTGGATCATAAAAAATGCTGAGTGCCGAAGAACTGATGCCTTTGAACTGTGGTGCTGGAGAAGACTCTTGAGAGTCCCTTGGACTGCAAGGAGATCCAACCAGTCCATCCTAAAGGAAATCAGTTCTGAAGGTTCATTGGAATGACTGATACTGAAGTTGAAGCTCCAATACTTTGGCCACCTGATGCAAACAGCCAACTCACTGGTAAAAACCCTGATGCTGGGAAAGATTGAAGGCAAAAGGTGAAGAGGATGGCAGAGGATGAGATGCTTGGATGGCATCACTGAGTCAATGGACATGAGTTTGAGCAAACTCCATGAGATAGTGAAGGACAGGGAAGCCTGACATGCTGCAGCCCATGGGGTTGCAAAGAGTCAGAGACAACTTAGTGACTAAACAACAAATCAGCACTTAATAACTTACTTACAAAGCAGAAATAGAGTCACAGATGTAGGAAAAATCTTATGGTTACTGGGGGTAGGGGGAGAGGTGGGGAAGGGATGAATTGGGAGACTGGGATTGACATACACACACATATACATAAAATAGATAACTAATAAGAACCTGCTGAATAGCACAGGGAACTCTCCTCAATACTCTGTAATGGCCTATATGGGAAAAGAATCTAAAAAAGAGTGGATATATATGTTTGTCCAACTGTGCTTTATACCCGAAGCTAACACAACAATATAAATCAACTGTACATCAATAAAAATTTAAAAAAAACAGTCTCTAATTGGTGGACTTCTAGGAAGCATTCCATCTTTTGTTCTTACAAACAATACTGTAACACAATTTTGTACATTTGTAATTTGATACATGTGTAAGTATCTCTGCAGGAGAAGTTTCTAGAAGTGGAAGTTTAGGGTGAAATTGTGTATAGTTTTATACCAGTGATGAATATTGCCTCTCTTCCAGAATTCATTACAGTTCATTCTTCTGCTGACAGTTTATGACAGCTCCTGTTTCTCTTACCCTCTCCAAGACAGTATCAATCATTTTGGTTCTTGGCAAACCATCTCTCTGGTTAAAAAAATGGTTTATCTTGTACATTTGATTTGAGGTTTAGTATATTTTTACAGGTTAAGGAAGTGTGTGTGTTTTCTTTTCTGAAATCTGTTTATATCCCTTGTCCACTTTCTTCTTTGTTTGCCGGTCCTTTTTAATCCCAGGTTGATTTGTAGAGCTCTTTATCCGTTAGGATAATCAGCCCTTTGTCTGTGATACGAATTGCAAATACTGTATTTTCCCTAGATTGCATTTTTATTTTGCTTATGGTGGTTTTTGCAATGATGGCTTCTACAGAGTCCAATTTATTAGACTTCCCATCCCTGGCTTTCCCTTCCCTCCCTCCTCCTCTCCTTCCCAGCTTCTGAGTTTATTATACTTGGGAAGTCCTTCCCCATCCTGAGACAAAAACAAAAACCGCCCATTATTGTGCTTCAGAAATGGCAGGTTCATATGGCACAATGAAGTCAGTTTCTTTAAAAATTGACCAGTAAAAGGACCTCTGGTGTGAACAACAGAGAAAAGAGAAATTTCAGCCTTTAAAGCTGGAACGTGGAGGCAGGTGCAGTCTGGGAAAAGACTGAGTGCATCAGTCCAGGAGATCCCAGCCCGGGTTAGCCTGACTCCCCCAGTTCGGGTACTCAGACTTTGTCCCAATTTTAGGCTCTGTCACCCTGGGACCCTGAGGTCTATGTTGCCAACAAGTGCCAGCATCTTTACCTGTAAAATAGGAAAACCATTACCTGTCCCACCTTGCCTGCCTTGCTGGGTGGCTGTGAGGGACAAGTGAGACCAGTAAGTGTGAAAAGGCCTTCGTGACTACCCAGTCTGGGGCTTCCCTGGTTGTTCAGTGGTTAAGACTCCACCCTTCCAATGTAGGGGGCATGGATTCGATCCCTGGTTGGGGAACAAATATCCCACGTGACTCGAGGTTTGACCAAAAAATAATTTTGTAATATAAATAAAACTGTCCAGTCCTTTGTGTAAGCACACTGACCTCCTTAGTTATCTGGGTAACAAACATCCAGCTGAATCAACACCAACGGCTCCACCACCTTCAGAAGCATCTGGCTAGAGAACTCCGGGTTTTCTTGCCCTCTCTTTTCCCCACATCCAAGGAGCTGCCCAGACTCATTGATTCTAATCGCTAAAAATTCTCTTGCCTGTGTCTTCTCTTGTCTACTTTAACCATCATTGCCACTGTTCTGCATTCATGATTTCATGGTTGAACCATTGCAATAATGGTTCTCAGTGTCTGCTGGTCACTGGTCCTTTCTCCCACACTTCTGCTCCCAGAGTTGGGCCCTGGCTTGTCCCTGGAGGGACACTGGCCACACCTGGTTGGTGTCAATTAAATATGAATATAGAGGCAGACCAGGGGATTGTGTCCCAGTAGCTGCCCCCTGTTCACCTGCCCACAAACACCAGTTTAGTGCAGTAGCAGGTGAACAGGGCTCTGCTGCACCCCAGGGGTGTGCCTCTTCGCTATTTTAAGCCAATCATGGTGATGATCGTTCCACACCCTTTGTCAGCGATTGGCTTAAGAATGGTGTGGGACACAATTCTGACCAATGAGATGTGATGGAAGGACTGCCAGGGGAATTCTGGGAAAGGTTTTCTTGCTCTGAAAAGGTGAGAGCTAAGAAGTCCTGTTCTGCAGCTGCTTGTTGATGGTCGCTGTGCAATGCCTGGAGCCGAGACAGACGTTTGGAGACCGTGACGAGTGGGAGATGAGCCACCTCAAGCTGTCTGTGGCAGAAAGGAAAGAGAAAGCGATTCCGGGTGCATAACAGTGTTGAACTGCTGAAGTCATGACGGTTCAGTTGCCTTGCCTCTGGGCTGCTTCTGTGAGACAGTAGCTGTGTGCACTGTTCTGTACTGGATTTCTGTGACTTGCAACCATGAGTAGTCTCACTGCTAAAAAAACACCACGATGACATCTATTGCTGTAACAGGTGGCCTGGCTGAGACAGAGCTGCCATGTGGCTACCGCGTCACTGGGAATACCTTGTTCACCAGGGGTCTGTTTGCTGGTGTTTGTGTGTGGGGGGCTTGTTGGCTTAGAAAAGGAGGGAGGGTCTGGGTGTGAGCAGTGGTGGTAGCGATGGGGAGATGAGGAGGATGGGGGCATGGTGATTGTCCTCTTTCTTCCCTCCCCCCACCGCTTGCCCTGGAGCTGCTCTAGGAATCAGCTATGCGCCTTGTTGGAGAGGGTGTGGGGCCAGGACATGAAAGTCATGCTCAGGAAGGGTATGGGGAGACCCCGAGCCCAAGCTGCTTCAGGGCCCAGCAGGCAGGAATAAGTGGTCACTAGGGCTGGGTTAGGAAGCTCTGCAGGAGTCCAGCTGGGGAGCAGAAATAGGCCTGGCCCAGGACGGTGGCCAGGGGGTGAGCAGGGGGCTGGCGAGCCCTCCTTGTGGGAAGGGAGGAGGAGAGAAGAGCCCACCCAGGGCTTCTTGGGTGAATGATGGCAGAGCCTGGACCCCACGCCCGGCAAGCTGGGAGTGATGCATCCTGACATGCCCTTTGGCTTCTTGGAGATGTCATGGTGCTGGGGCCAGAGTGGGTCACAGGAGATGTTACATGGGGAGATGTCCTGGGGAGCAGGAGAGAGCCCTGACTTCCTCCCTTGGTTTGGAGGTGGATGTGGGAACAAGTCATAGATCTGGGCAATGGGCCTCAGGTCTATGGCAGGTGGTGTCTAGCAGAAGCAGGGATGATGGCAGGTGGTGGGCGGAGCCTGGCAGTAACTATCTTGCCTGCATTTTTAAAAAACATTTCATTTTGTACTGGAGTATACCTGGGTGTTCATTGGAAGGTCTGATGCTAAAGCTGAAACTCCAATACTTTGGCCACCTCATGCGACAAGTTGACTCACTGGAAAAGACTCTGATGCTGGGAGGGATTGGGGGCGGGAGGAGATGGGGACGAAAGAGAATGAGATGGCTGAATGGAATCACCGACTCTATGGACATGAGTTTGAGTGAACTCCGGGAGTTGGTGATGGACAGGGAGGCCTGGCGTGCTGTGATTCATGGGGTCGCAAAGAATCGGACGCGACTGAGCAACTGAACTGAACTGAACTGATACCAGTTATTAATAACAATGTTGTGATAGTTGAAGGTTAACAGCTAAGGGACTCATCCATAAATATAGGTGTATCCATTCTCCTCGAGGCTCAGATGGTAAAGAATCTGTCTGCAGTGCAGGAGACCCAGGTTCGATTCCTGGGTCAAGAAGATCCCTTGGAGAAGGGAATGGCTACCTACTCTAGTATTCTTGCCTGGAGAGTCCCATGGACAGAGGGGCCTGGTGGGGATATAGTCCACAGGGTCACAAAGAGTTGGACATGACTGAGCGACTAACACACTTTTCATTTGTTTTCCCCCAAACTCCCCTCCCACCCAGGCTGGCACATAACATTGAGCAGAGTTCCCTGTGCTATACAGTAGGTCCCTGTTGGTTACCCATGTTAAATATAGCCATGTGTACCTGCAATTTGAACCCACCAGTGCAGGTTGGTACAGGAGTGAGCGTACCACCTTGTGTTCACAGAGGCCCCCTGCCACCAGGAGAGGGCAGCATTGCAGTTTTGTGCAGGGGCCTGGGCATCTAGCAGGGCAGGTCCACAGATCTGCAGCCTAGACTTGCTTCCTGACTGCCACCTGGATTTTCCTAAGACTATACAAGGCCTTTCCATATTTGTTCCCTCCTTCCCCACTCTGACAGGCGTGCTCAGATGCAGTGCAAGTCTGGCCCTCATGTTGGTGACAGGTGGGCACCTGTAGCTGGATTCTGTTGCCATAGCGACCAAGTAGGGAAAACTGCCCCAAACCCCAGAGACTGATGAGAGCCCAGAGCCAGCCCACTTTGCTTCATCATTGCATTTTTGCAGGCACCATTGCGTGAATGTGTCCAGGATGATACAGGGATTTTCTGAGAGGAAATTTATGTGGATGCGTATTAGAGGTTTGATTGAAAAATATCATCTCCCTTCCCTTCCTCATATATAGCTGCCATGACCAGCCACAATATGCAACTTCCTGTCTGCTTGTCAACTGGCAGCCAGCACCAGAAAAACCCTCATTTCTGGTTGACACACAGGATTATGGAGGATAAGGTATTTCTGTTTCAGAGCATCATTCAGAGTGGTCCGAAAAATTTATGGATGCTCCCCCATGTGACCTGGCATTGGGCAGGGGAATGTCTTAGTCATCTCAGGCTGTCAGAACAAAACACTGCACCACAGTCTGGCTGGCTTAAGAAATAAATGTTCCCTTCTCTGGAGCCTGGGAAGTCCAAACTCGAGGTATCGACTGGTTCAGTGTCTTGCAAGGACTCTGTTTCTGGCTTGTCGATGACCGCCTTCTTGCTGTGTGCACACCTGGCCTTTCCTCGGTGTGTGTGCAGAGAGAGAAAGAGCAAGCTGGCTGGTGTCTCTCCTTTTTAGGTTGCTAGTTCCGCCACGACGGTTCTATTATCATGATCACGACTAACTCAAATTACCTCCCAGCGGCCACAGCTCCAAATGTTGATACTATCACATTTGGGTTTAGATTTCCAGCACATGAATTTGGGTGGATAAGCATTCAGTCTGTAACATGGGCTTGCACAAATTGAAAGTGACCCTACAAAAGCTATCAAGAGGGACTTCCCTGGTGGTACAGCGGATAAGATTCTGACTGCCAATGCAGGGAACACGGGTTTGATCCCTGATCCAGAAAGATACCTCCTGCCGCAGAGCAACTAAGCCTGTGGGCTGCAACTGCTGAAGCCCGCACACCCTAGAGCCCGTTCTCCCCAGTGAGAAGCCTATGCGCTGCAACTAGAGAGGAGCCCCCGCTCATCACAACTAAAGAAAAGACCAGGCAGCGCAAAGACCCAGCACAGTCAAAAATAAAGAAATAACTTTAAGAAACCTATCCGAAAAGATTTATTCTCTCATTCATTCATCCATCTGTTCATTCTTTCATGCAATAATTCTATTGAGTGCCAGACACTGTTCGGTGTCCTAGGGATACAGCCGTGAACAAAACAGAGAAAAATTCCTGCGCTATGAAGCTTACCTTTTAGAGGCAAAAGGTGGGAAAATTAATAAGTAAGCAAGTAATTATAGAATCAGTGGGTGACAAGTACAATCAAAGAAGCCTAAGGGGTGGGGGAGAATGGTGGGGATGATAGAAGGAGATTTGCTTTCTTTGTGGAGTGATCAGGAAGACCTGGTGGAAAGAGGCATTGAAACAGAGGTTTAATGGCAGCTATAGAATAAGTCTTGCATTCCTGACTGAGGGCCACAGTTAACCAAGCTTTGAAATTCACTGCTGCATTCGTATGAAGCTTACATCTTCCACAGCTGCTTCCTGTCAATGACTGACCTCTCCTGGGAGCCTGGGACCCTTTGTCAACAAACTCTGGCTCAGAGATTTTGCTGAAACTTCCTGAGACAACACCAAACTCTAGGGCCCTTCCATTCTGCCTTTTTTCTTCTTTTCTTCCCTTGGGGTCAGACTTGTGTCACTGTCAGACCTCAACCCCCTGCTCCATCCTTATTTCCTGTCATAAAGGCATTTCCCTCCATAAAAACCTGGCATGATTAACCCCATCTCAGCATCTGCTTCTTAGAGGACCAGGAGTCACACAGGCTTGAAGGAAGTGAGAGAGAAAGCCATATGATGGTTAACGGAAGAGTGTTCCAAGCTGAAGGAACAGAGGGGCAGGGGTCCTGAGGCAAAAGCTGGCCTGGGTTGTGTTAGATGCAGGATGTGATTGGACCCTTTGCACATGCTCACAGCTCAGCAGTAAAGGACCCACCTGCCAATGCAGGAGACACAGGAGACACAGGTTTGATCCCTAGGTTGGGAAGATCCCCTGAGGGCAGAAATGGCAGCCCACTTCAGTATTCTTGCCTGGGAAATCCCATGGACAGAGGAGTCTGGCGGGCTACAGTCCGTGGGGTCACAAAGAGTCGGCAACACACATGCATACACATGCTCCTAACTTAATGCTCATAAGTGCAGAGAGGCTAAGAGAAGACATCTGGGTCAGAGACAAAGAACTCTAGTCCTTTGTCTAAAGTACTAAGCCAGCAACACATTCCGTTGGTTGAGACTGGTCAATAGGACAGTCCAGATTCAAGGGGAGGGGACAGAGACTCCTCCTCCTAATGGGAGGAGCTGCAAAATCAGTTCAAAGAGGCCTGGGTACCAGGAGGGGAATAAATGCAGCCAGTTTTGCAGACAGCTGCCATAGTGATGAGAGGAAACAGGTGACTCAGGAGGCTGAGGGCAAAAATTCCCCAAGGAATCCAGGCCTCCGGGGAGTCCTTAGTCTTTAACCTTGCCAATGGCAAACCACTCCAGTATTCTTGCCTGGAGAATCCCAAGGACCAAGGAGCCTGGTAGGTTATAGTCCACGGGGTCACAAAGAGTCGGACACGACTAAGTGACTAACACACACATGTCTCACTCAGACCTGACCACTCACCCTGCCACGGCAAGGGCCAGCTGCTGCCCCTCTGTGGGTCTTGGAGAGAACACAGCCTTGACCTTCCCTGCAGGCCTATAGTGTGTGTGCGTGTGTGCTCAGTAGATTAGTCCTGTCTGACTGTCTGCAATCCCATGGACTGTAAGCCTGCCAGGCTCCTCTGTCCATGGGATTTTCCAGGCAAGAATACTGAGTGGGTTGCCATTTTCTTCTCTAATACATTATTATGGTAGAATATATATGACTTAACAACTGAACAACAGCATTAGCAATATACACTATGGTGCGTGTGTGCATGTTCAGTCGCTAAGTTGTGTCTGACTTTGCGAACCCATGAATTGTAGCCCTCAAGGCTCCTCTGTCTGTGGGATTTCGAGTGGGTTTCCATGCCCTCCTCCAGGGGATCTTCCTGCCCAGGGGAAAGCAGAGCTGAAAAAGATCACGTGAACCTGTGGTTTTTCACATGCTGTTTGGGTGATGGAGGGAGGGAGCTGGGTGGGGACAGCTGGGAACAACATGCCCTGCCCACTCTGATCCCCTGCTGTAATTACTCTCCCCTCACCCCCAACACTTGCCGTGCCGCCAGGGTCCAGCTCACAGCCGAATTAGGAAAGCAATTTGTTCATGCGGAATGTGTCTCTGTTGGAAGTTTCTCTCTCATCATTAACTAATTTGCTGTGCTTCGCCTTGGCCCTTGTTATCTATAACCATGGCAACAATGCATAGAGCTCTACACAAATTTATTTTGGACTCTGGGAGTCCAACAATAGTCTATTTCTGGCTCTCGACTTCGGAGAGGCTGGGTGGGTCTGAAGGCCTGGGGCTGGGGTCAGGGGTCCAACCCTTGATCCTGTGCAGGTCACTGTGTGACCTCTAGCTCAAACTCCTCCTCTGGGGCTTCAGCTTCTCTGTCTGTGAATGTGTGGGGGTTGGAGTCGGGGGTCTCTGAGCACCCTGTGTGCATTTGGGATCTAGAGGGAGAGTTCCCCAGCCCACCTGGGAGGCTGTGAACTGACGTCGTGTGGGGAGGTAGGCAGTGGTGTGTGGCTGCCGCAGCTGATGCTCGCCTCTCTCTCTGCTAATTTTATGTCCTCACTATGTAATTATACTGTGAAATTCCCTGACTGAAGACAACTTCTAAAATATCCTTCCCCGACTCCCACCACTCACTGTCCAGATTCGTGAATGGGGAAAGTGGGTGTTTGTAGCTTTTGGCGGAAAACAAGAGATGTTATGCAACCTGCCCATCCTTCTCTGAATTTCCCCAGTGCCACCCCCACACTGGGATTCAGGAGAGGGGAATGGGGCTTTTCAGAATGGGAAGGTGTGGATCTTAACCTCGCTGGGCCTCAGTTTTCTCATCTGTCAAGTGGGGAGAAAAGTATCTTCCTATAGGGTGATGTGCAAAGACAGTGCACTGTGCCTTCTGACCACAGAGACTGTGATGGGAATGTGGGCTGAACCCACAGGGAGAGGCTGGGACCCGGGGCCCTACGCTGCAGTGCTTGCACCTAGACTCACCTCTTCTCCAGCAACAAAACACAGAGAAACTGCAGGGGACTAAAAATAACTGCATGCATGTGCAGTTGGGGCAAGTTCTGGACTAAAAGATACAAAGAGATCGAAAAATCCAATTGCCACTTTTGAGGAGCCTGAAGCAAAACGGGGCACTGCGCATGTCCCCTGCATACAGCACTGTGCATGTCCCCTGCATACAGCACCACCTAAGGAATGAGGAAACCACCTAAGCCACTCCTCCAGCCCCACCCCAGACATGCCCCTACCCTCACCCTACATAAGGAACAAGCTCATCCCCCACCTCAGGGAGCGAGCAGCAGGGGAATCTGTTGTTTATTCTCATTCCCCTTTGTGCTGCAACAGAGACCCCAGTAAAGCCTCTCCTGAATTTCTTGTCTGGCCTCTAGTCAATTGATTAGGGAGGCCAAGCACCCATGTCTGTGACACCTTTTCACTTGACCTTAGGCTGGTGCCTTCGCTCCGCTGACCCTCAGTTTTCCCATCTCTAAATGGGTGCAGTCTTACAGAATGGGGGTTGTGAGGGTTAAAAGGAATCCTGCCTCAAAATGCCTGGCGTGGAGTCCATGCTTAGCCGCTCATGTTTACGGTGATCGTCAGCATAGGTACGATGTCCTCTTATGCCCTGCAGGATCCTCGCAGACCCGGGGGTGTCCTCCCACTCGCTGGCCGTGGGCTGGGTCGCCAGCCTGGAAGACGTGGCCGGGGCCAGCCCCTAATGGACCTGTCAGCTTGATTCCGAGCACATCTTGGAGCTCCCCGCAGGCGGGTGCCGGTGCCACATCGATGAGCCACGTTCCTCTGATGCGCGCCTGACATTTCCTGCCTGCCCGCTTCCCGGCCCGCCTGGGTCAGGGTTAGACTGAGTCACCGCCACTCCCAGCAGGTCCTAGGCGCCCACTGCCCCGGGGCGCAGGGCGGGAGGAAGCTGGACAGTCGATCTGCGGATAGGCGTCTCTTTCTCCATATTTATATTCTATTTTCTTCAATTATAGTCGCTTTACGATGTGTTAGTTTCTGCTGTACAGTAAAGTAAATCAGCTCTATGTATACATATATCCCCTCCCTCGGGTGCCATCACAGAGCACTGAGCTGAGCGCTCTGCGCCATACAGCAGCTTCCCACTAGCTGGCTGTTTTACACATGGTAGTGTATGTGTGGGGCTTCCCAGGTGGCTCAAGTGGTAAAGCATTTACCTGTAATGCAGGAGACCTGGGTTCAATCCCTACGTGGAGAAGATCCCCTGGAAAAGGAAATGGCAACCCACTCTAGTATTCTCACCTGGAAAGTCCTGTGGACAGAGGAGCCTGGCAAGCTAGAGTCTGTGGGTTCACGGAGCTGGCCGTGACTGAAGTGGCTTCGCACGCTTGCATGCAGTGTCTGCATGTCTCTGTCAACGCTTCTCTCCCAATCTGTCCTCCCCTCCCCTGTTATACTCTGAAGCTTTAACATTTGTTTTGTTTTTAACAACCGTGCTTGTTGTTATCCTAAGAGGCAGCAGACACTTAGAATGGTTTGGCCATGACTGATCTACTGCACACGTCAACGCATGTTGATTTAAACACAGAAGGAGGTCTGGAAAGAACCAGTAAAAGTGTAAGCATTGTGACCTCTGGGGCAGTGACTGGAGGTGGCCTTCATAGACAGAAGGAAGGGGTGGGGCTTGCAGAGATGTTAACTACCATGGTTTGAGTGAAGGCTCTTCTGTATGTCTTATGTTTAAACTTTTTAATTTATAAGATTAAAAGCATAAAATGATATGGAGAACTTTGTATCAAAAATTTGAAAACTTAGATTAAAAAGAAAAAATTTCCAGAAAAATATAATTTACCAAAACTTGCTGAAGAAGAATTAAAAATATGAGACTATACCCATTAAATATCATTAAAAAAATCTTCCCACACAAATAAAGCAGGCTGGAGAAGTTTTTTCAAATGGTAAAAGAAAAAAGAATTAGACATATATATACAAACTTGTCTAATGCACAGAAAAGAGGGACATTCCCTAAATCAGTTTATTGGGCTAGCACAATCTGGCAAGTTCAAATTAACAATGACAATATAAAAAAATAATATGACGGAGCCAGTCTTCTTCCTGCAATTAGTTCCAAGAAATCCTAAATAAAATATGGGCAGGGCTGCCCCGGTGGCTCAGTGGTAAAGAATCCACCTGCCAATGCAGTAGACACAGTTTCAAACCCTGGGTCAGGAAGATCCCCTGGAGAAGGGAATGGCAACCCACTCCAGTATTCTTAACTGGGAAACCCCATGGACACAGAAGCCTGGTGGACTAACAGTCCATGGGGTCGCAAAGAGTCAAACATTACTGGAGTGTATTTCTATGTCCTCCTCCAAGGGATCTTCCCCACTCCACATTATTACAGGGCAGGGGGTGGGGTGTTGTGGCTTCTGACTCTAACTCTGCCACTTACCTGCTGGATGACCTGGGGTGGGCTGCTTGCGCTCTCTGGGCCCCAGAGCTGAGCATCTCCATGGAAGTTGCCCACATCCACTGTGTTTTGAGGTATTTCTTTCCATGTCCATCCCTACGGACCCTTCTTTCCTTGTGCAGGAGGGCCATTGTGTCTGAGTTGGTGGGAGGATGCAGCCCTCACCTGTCTCTCCCCAGCTTTCCTGCCTCCAGCCTGCTGCGTTTCTGAGCCGACAGAGCACATGTACCGCGAAGCAACAAAGCCCATGCGTCTCAGTGACTGAGCCCGTGTGCTGCAGCTACTGAAGCCCTCGAGCCCTAGAGCCTGTGCTCTGCTACAAGAGATGCTGCTCTGCCTGTGGCCGCCCCAGACCTGAGTTGCTCCTGGGCTCACACTGGCTTTAGAACCCCAGGCCCCATGTAAACCAGCTCGCAAGGCCTGGGGCTCGGCTCTCAGCTTCCCCATTTCAGTTTGGGTCCATCACTCTTCCTGGCTCTTCTGGGATTTTACCCTTCTCTGAACACAAGCACCCTATCCCCTTCTGCCAGCCAGCTGCCCCGTGGGTTCCCTAGGACACCAGCTGTCTCTTCTGAGGCTGGGCACACATGATTGTGCTTCCCTGGACACTGTGCTAGGCTGGAGGTGACCCTCGTCCTGGAATTACCTTGGAGGGGGTCACTGCTCCTTTTCTGAAGATCAGTCTCCACTGCCCCTCCTTTCCATCCCTGGTCTCTGGCTGGGGGTTGCCGTGGGCCTTGCATACACCTCTCAGCATTTGAGAAACCCTCAACTCAGGGTGAATTCCACACTGCCTTGATTCAGATGGGTTAGAAGTAATGGCAACTGGGACTGCATACAGGGTCCCAGATTAGACGGTCTCATTCAAGGCCATCACTGATCCTACCTGTCCTATGATCAGACCCGATCCTTTCAGTACCCTCCACCCTCAAGTTGGAGAGGCCCCTCCTGGCTGAGCACCCAAGCGTGACTCCCCCTCCCCGATCCAGGGAAATTAATCTTCAATTATCAGGAAATTCGTTGTCAATAAGCCTCTTCCTATACCTTCCCATGGGGCAGGGATAGAAGCTCCTGGGCTGAGCATGTCTGATTTCATGGCTCAGAGAGCAGGAGATTCCATTTCCTGAAGGACATGCCAGCCCTCTCCCCTGTTCCTTCCCAGTCCAGCACCTGGAAGGGGCGGCTCTCATGCTGGGAGTTTTCTCCAGGGGTCCCGCTAGAGGTGAATCATGTATCTTTGCCCCTAAGCCTCAGATAACTTGGAATATGTGGGCCAAATGGTCTCAATGTACATGACTGCTGTCCACCATTTAATTCTCTCTTTTTTAAAGATTTTATTTTATTTTTATAATTTTACTTATTTATTGGCTGTTCTGGGTCTTTGTTGCTCCGTGGACTTTTCTCCAGTTGTGTCGCGTGGGCTTCTCGTTGTGCAGGCATCTCTTGTAGCAGAGCATGGGCTCGAGGGCTCGAGGGCTTCAGTATTTGCAGCACATGGGCTCAGTCGTTGCGATGCATGGGCTTTGTTGCTTCATGGTAATGGGATCTCCTTGGATCAGGGATGGAACCTGTGTCTCCTGCATTGGCAGGTGGATTCTTTACCACTGAGCCACCACGGAAGCCCCACCAACCGTTTCTTTAATGCTGACAACTTACTCCTTGTGTGACCACAGTGGTTTCTAGTAGGTGACACCCCTGGGTTTAGCAGAAAGCCAGGGGTCAGGATATTTTTGTTGATGGAGACTGCACAGTGTTCTGAGAGGGCCCTGTGACCTGAAGGCGGAGAGCACTGGGGGTGGGGGTGGGGGATGGGAAGGACATGGTTAACGGTGGCTCCAGAAGGTGGATGATGCCCATCACCTCCCACAACAGTCCCAAGGCAAAGGGTCCCATGACAACTCACAGGACTGTCTAGACAGCACTGGGCCCAGCGCTTATCACCCGGGAGGATGACTCATGGCGTCTGGGCCTTGTTAACCTGTTCACATGAGTCATCTGAGCCCCCACGGGCCTCGGATCCCTCAACTGTAAAATAGGAATGATGGCAATCACTCTGGCTGCTTCCCAGGGATATGAGGGCTGAATCCGAGAGCCAAAGGTGGACTGTACAGCACCCACCCCCGGTACCACCATGTCACTTTGTGCAGCCAACAGGTTCTCTGCCTCCTAATGGTGGAGACTTTGCCCTTGAGAACAGCACTGCGCACGTGGGGGTCGCTCACAGTGCCTAAACTGGAAATCCCTGGGAACTGTTCTAAAATCCTGCTGTCAAAGAGCAGCTATCCGGGCACTTGCCTGGTCGTCCATTGGGGGTTTAAGACTCCATGCTTTCAGTCTGGGCGGGTGCAGGTTCTATCCCTGGTAAGGGAACTAAGATCCTGTATGCTGCTCAGCACAGCCATAAAGTTAAAATTTAAAAAAGAGTGGTTAACTTCAAGTCCTCATGTCTGTGGCATTAGAAGAGCCACCTGATACATTCCCATCAGGATGGGTCTCCCAGCCCTGCACTCTAGTTGGGATGCCAAGGGGCTGATACGATGGCCAGGGGGAAATTCCTGGAAGCCTCCTACACTGTGACAGCCCACAGTGACCTCACATCAGATCGACAGTGAACCTCACTAGCACAAACTAGTACCCCCAATTCAAGTTCTCCTTGGTTTGAACCCCAAAATGTGTGCTTCAGTCCTTGCAAGGTGGGCTTGGGGTGTTTTGAGGACATATTTTTTAAGATTTGGAAGAGGAACTCAAACACTTAGACAAGATGCAAAAGTTTATTGAAAAAGTTGAGAAAGCTCAAATATACCATTTTAACTGTAGTTTGAAAAGACATTTTGGAATGTTTCCATAAAACAAATAAGAAATCACAGACTCCCGATTTGGACATATATGAAGGTATCCTTTTATTGACATCATTCAGTTAGTTAATTAAGAAACTGAGAGAATATTCAAATAAAAATAAATGGACCAGAAGCTCTAAAGATGAGCAACAGAATTAACAGAAATTATTCTGCTAACACTGACTCAATGGACATGAGTTTGAGCAAACTCAGGGAGATATGAAGGACAGGGAGGTCTGGCATACTGCAGTCCATGGGATTGCAAAGAGTCAGACACAACTTAGGGACTTAACAGCAGCAACAATTGAGGAGTGAATTAAAGCATATAATTCATTAAAAGGAAGAGATAAATTTTCAACACAGGCAATCAATACATTCTTGGATGGTTTGATCATCCAATCAATGGAGAGGAGGAATCATATGAACATATTTAGAAAAGAAAATTTCTTGCTAATTTGGAATAAATACTGACATTGACAAAGATAACGTGAACTTTATAACATGCACTACCAATATCTATCAGTAACAAAATGGCCATCAATTTAAAGAGAATTTAAGATAAACCTTTGCAAAAGAAAACTGAGATGCCTTGAAATATTACAGTTTATATGTGAACTATCCTTGATAGAACTTTTCCCAAATAGGTAACAATCCTAAAAATTTATTTGACTTTGCAAACAATAAATTGTGACATTATCAAACCAATAAAATTTTTTCTTCTATCCACCATGCCAGAGGAAAGGCTGATTTATTTTTATATTCTCTCTAGCAAAACCAATTGATCTCACCCACTTATATCACATGCAGAGGCTATCAGAGATTATGCAGACAAAAATATTTTAGAGATGTCAGGCATTCTTTTAATAAAATATTATGTTCTATTTATTTACAAAACAGAAACAAACTCACAAACTTAAGAGAATGAACTTATGGTTAGCAGAGGGGAAGGATGAAGGGAAGGGATAGTTAGGGAATTTGGGATAGACACGAACACACTGCTCTATTTAAAATGAATAGTCAACAAGGACCTCCTGTATAGCATAGGAAATTCTGCTCAATGTTATGTGGCAGGCAGCCTGGATGGGAAGGGAGTTTGAGGGAAAATGGATACATGTATACGTATGACTGAGTTCCTGAGACTATCACAACATTGTTAATCAGCTATCAGTTCAGTCCAGTTCAGTTCAGTCGCTCAGTCATGTCCGACTCTTTGCGGCCCCATGAATCACAGAACACCAGGCCTCCCTGTCCATCACCAACTCCCGGAGTTCACTCAAACTCATGTCCATCGAGTCGGTGATGCCATCCAGCCATCTCATTCTCTGTCGTCCCCTTCTCCTCCTGCCCCCAATCCCTCCCAGCATCAGAGTCTTTTCCAGTGAGTCAACTCGTCGCTTGAGGTGGCCAAAGTTTTGAAGTTTCAGCTTTAGCATCAGTCCTTCCAGTGAACACCCAGGATTGATCTCCTTTAGAATGGACTGGTTGGATCTCGTTGCAGTCGAAGGGACTCTCAAGAGTCTTCTCCAGCACCACAGTTCAAAAGCAGCTATACTCCAATATAAAATAAAAAGTTAAAAAAGAATCAAATAAAAACTGCAAAAATTACAAAACGATGTAATATAAGTAACCCTTCACTAAAAAGATAGAATGTAGTAAAATATTTTGTTACACTTAATCCTCTACTTATTATAATTATATATATAATTATTATTGTATAGTATAATAACTAGAGATTTAAATTAGGTTTTTACCTAAATTAGGTTTGTAGTGGTGAAGACTTAAAAAAAAATATGTTCTGATTTTTTGTGAAACTGATAAGATTTTCCAGCTTTAAAAAAATCATACTTTGTTGTGATTTCTTTTCTCATTCTAAATCAATATTATATTTTGTATTCAAATTTGGTTTTGTATTCTACTTAAGAGGCTTACCACTCCCGCCCACTCCCCCCACTGGCCAGGAACACACACACACACACAACCCTATGATCTTCCAGTGAAAACCAGAAGCGCCTAAAGGAATGTTTCCTGAAACTGGGCCAATTTCGGCCAGGCTCTCGGCTTTCCCCGAGTCCCCAGGAGGGGAAAAGCCCTCTGCTCTGGGTCCCCACGGGACCACAGAGGCCCTCCATCACTGCCTGTCACCTGGTGTAGCGTTTCTGTGCTCCTGCCTTCCCCAAGGGCAACAGAGGCCTCTTACAGCATTTCTAGCCCCACGCAGCCCAGGGCCTGGCCCTGAACAGAGCCGCTGTACCCATGCCCCTTCAGCAGGGACCCCTCTGACCCTCCAGGGACTTTGGTATCATTTTTCTCTTCTCATCTTGTTCCCTGGATAAGATTGGCTACTCATTCACTCCAGGATTCCACTATCTGACGTCTTACTTTAGATTAAAGCATGTGCCGTTCCAGCGATTTTAGCCCCAAGGATGGACAGTCTTGGTGGTGACCTTGCAGGCATGGTGAGTTGGGGAGGGGTTTGGGGTCTTAGTAGCTTTCTTCCTGATTCAGGCATTTAGCTACTGGGAGTCTGTGTCTGTTGACTGACGTCAGGAAGAGCACGGCTGCGGATGGCCAGGTAGGAGGGAGAGAAGAAAGAACTGAGCCTGTGTGGAGGGGTGGAGGGACATCCCCAAGGGGCAGGGCAGTGACTGGATCACAGGTGTAAGCCCGGGGGTGGGGGGTGCTTTGGAAGTACCTCTACTGCTTTTGCCTTTCATATCAAGTTTCTCCAGAGAAACTGGGAGTCCCTGAGTATAGCTGGTTTATCTTTTTCTCTCTTAAACAGATCATTTGAGCCTCAGTTTTCTCATCTGTAAAATGGGGTGGTAACTCTTACAGTGCTGAACACTCGGAGAAGAGGATTAAACAACAAATGTGACCATGTGACCACAGTGACAAGCCCTGGGGCAAAGCAGGTGCTCACCTAGGTGTGTTGCTGATGCTGTTGACCCAGCACTGGCCTGAGGTCAGGACACCTGTCTGGTTTGAGTTCCAGCTCTGGCCCTGCTGGCTGGTGGCCTCCCCAGAATTTCTCCAGGTTATCAAAGGACTATGTGCTTTCACCAGTTCGGAAACTATGAAGGGTTTGATGCTGCACAGATTCTTTTTTTATATATTATTTATTTATTTATTTTTGGTTGTTCTGGGTCTTCGTTGCTGCACGTGGGCTTTCTCTTGTTGCAAAGTACAGTCTCTAGGCTCACGGGCTTCAGATGCAGATCAAGAGGGGTAGGTCTTTGGAGCACCTTTAATTTTCCAGGATGTTTGTTAACTTCAGCCTAACACATGGTGCAGGCGCCACCTAGTGGTTAAAAGGGGCTGTGGCAGTTGGAGAGATGCTCAGTTATTAGTATTTCCCCAGGTGTAGGAGGCAACGTGAGGCTGTAGGCAGGTGACCCCACCTTTTGGCCAGGATGACAAGTCTCTGAATACAGCTATTAAGAGGCATGGGGAGAAATATGCCCCTTGGTTCTGCCAGTATACACTGTGTGACGTTGGCCCAGTACCTTTCTGGGTCTCAGCTTCCTCATCTGCAACCTGAGGGAGTTGAATGAATGTGGGGACTATGGATCTGTGGTGGGGGATTTTGTGAAGTCCCTGAAATTTAAAGAAAAGTTTGTACGTATGTGTGAGTGAGGGTCTAGTTCTTTCATCGCTTATTTTTTTTTTTTTTTGCCATGTCTCATGGCATATGCGGAGAAGGCAATGGCACCCCACTCCAGTACTCTTGCCTGGAAAATCCCGTGGATAGAGGAGCCTGGTGGGCTGCAGTCCATGGGGTCACTAAGAGTCGGACACGACTGAGCGACTTCACTTTCACTTTTTCCTTTCCTGCATTGAAGGAAATGGCAACCCACTCCAGTGTTCTTGCCTGGAGAATCCCAGAGACAGGGCAGCCTGGTGGGCTGCTGTCTATGGGGTACCACAGAGTCGGACACGACTGAAGTGACTTAGCAGCAGCAGCGGCAGCATGACATATGGGATCTTAGTTCCCCAACCAGGGATTGAATTTGCACTCCCTGCACTGGAAGTGTAGTCTTAACCACTGGACCACCAGAGAAAGTCCCAATTTTTTTTTTTAAATTTAAATAAAGCAGCAGATGGAATGGCATTTTAAAAATTCATTTATTTATTTTGGCTGCACTGCATGGCATGCAAAAATTTTAGTTCCCCCACTGACTGGGGATCGAACCTGTGCTGTCTGCAGTGAAAGTGTGGATTTCTAATCATTGGACTGCCAGGAAAGTCCTGGGCTGGGGTCTTAATCACATCCTGCAGTCAGCACAGGCTGGGCTTTTAGAACTGATGGGGAGGGGAGTTCCTGAAGGTGGCTCAGGCCTCACTCAGAGGCTTGAGGTTCTGAGGATACTGCTGGTGCTGAGGAGCAGTGAGACTGAGGCCCTGGCCCAGCTCCCAGGCTGGCCTTCTTGCCAACCCATCAGCCTAAAACTGCCCGCTGACTCTGCTGGGAGGCATCATTTCCTGGGGTGACTCAGGATCTGACCCAGACATCCCACAGACCGCACCCTGCTCCGTCGGTTGCTGGTTTGAGAGTCCACCTGCCCAGAAGTTCACACCTCCTCTTTGCTCCCCCAGGGCCTCAGACTGCCCCTGCCTGCATCAGGGGTACCAGCCACCTGCCCCGTCTCTGCTCCCAATCTCACGGGCGGTGACAGCCATCACCACTCACCTGGCTCACTCTCCCAAGCCAGCCTTCTGCACCTGCCAGTTTCCTGGACGCTACAGAAAACCGTCAAACTTTCAGACGTCCTGCTTCTCTTTAGAGACAAAGCCTGAGGGACCCAGTGGCATGTGGGTCCACTTTCCTGTCTGGAACAGGGCCTCCCTGTAGGCCTTCCACCCCTTCAACAAAAACTGCCTGTCCCCACCCCCACATCCCCCTCACACCTATTGATTTAGTGAGGAAGAGACTATTTAGTGACGGTTGGAGCCCAAGCAATTTGCCCAAGATAACTAGCTGGTCAGTGGTACAGCTGGGAGTTGATCCCAGGGAGATTCAGTTCAGAGACCTCTGTGCTCAATCATAGAAAGACTGGATTATAGGTTCCAAGAGATGTCTGCCTGGGCTTCTCTGATAGCTCAGTTGGTAAAGAATCTGCCTGCAATGCAGGAGACCCTGGTTCAATTCCTGGGTTGGAAAGATCCCCTGGAGAAGGGAAATGTTACCCACTCCAGTATTCTGACTTGGAGAATTCCATGGACTTTATGGTCCATGGGATCGCGAAGAGTCAGACATGACTGAACGTGCTTGTCATCAATAGTCAAATTGGTTTCCAGCCCACCTGGAAGGATCTACATCACAGGTGTGTTGGCTGTGGGGGTATCTGTGTGGGGGTACATGATGGATGTGTCAAGGGCTACAAAAGTCACAGGATAAACATTATGCAGCCCTAAAGCATCAGTGTAATTTGAAGATATAGAAAAACATTTTATACCAAAGTAAGGATATATTGCGGAGAAGGCAGTGGCAAGCCACTCCAGTACTATTGCCTGGAAAATCCCATGGATGGAGGAGCCTGGTGGGCTGCAGTCTGTGGGGTCGCTAGGGGTCGGACACGACTGAGCGACTTCACTTTCACTTTTCACTTTCCACTTTCACACATTGGAGAAGGAAATGGCAACCCACTCCAGTGTTCTTGCCTGGAGAATCCCAGGGACGGGGGAGCCTGGTGGGCTTCCGTCTATGGGGTCACACAGAGTCGGACACGACTGAAGTGACTTAGCAGCAGCAGCAGCAGCAAGGATATATTGTGTGTATGTGTGTACGTGCTCAATCATGTCCAACTCTTTGTGACCCCATGAACTGCAGCCAGCCATGCTCCTCTATCCTTGGGATTTCCCAGGCAAGAATACTGGACTGGGTTGCCAGTTCCTCCTCCAGGGTATCTTCTCAACCAAAGGACTGAACCTGCTTCTCTTGCATCTCCTGCTTTGGCAGGTGGATTCTTTACCACTGTGCCACCTAGGAAGCTCTCCAAATATGTATAAATATTTAAAACAACAGATTTCAATATAAATATTCTCCAGGGAGGTTGGGGCTTTTCTGACTATCTCTCTTACATCCCCTGGAGATGTACAAATTCTTTTCCTCCCCATATGCTTCCAGTGGATAAGTCTGGAGCCTCTGCATACACTCAAAAATGTTATTACACAGTCACTCCTTACTGCCCCCAGAATAAATATGAACAACAACACTGGTGTCCAGAACCCTGGTTTACTTCATTTGAGCCTGTACATCCATGCCAAATCGCTTCAGTCATATCAGATTCTTTGTGACCCTATGAACTGTAGCCCTCCCGCCAGGCTTTTCTGTCCATGAGATTCTCCAGGCAGGAATACTGGAGTGGGTTGCTGTGTCCTCTTCCAGGGGATCTTCCTGACCCAGGGATTGAGCCTTACATCTCCTGCATTGGCAGGTGGGTTCTTTACCACTAGCACCACCCTGGAAGCCCTTATGAGTCTGTGCTGTTGTCCAAGTCGGAGGCTCATGGATCCTGACTTCACTGTTCGGCTTGTTCAGAACTGCACTCAGCTTCATGGTCTTTGCAGATTACATCAGAGTGCCTTCCACCTCCTCCCTAAGTCGTGGCTGAAGTCTGGTGAGTGGCTCTGACCGCCTTCCAGATGACATCTGCCTGTCATTAGTCTTTGGTTAGAGTCATCAAACTGGTTTCCAGCTCACCTGGAAGGATCTACATCACCCCCAACATCTTGGTAAGGTTGTTGCATTATGTGTCTCCCCTGAATTCTGGATGAAAAGCATCTCCAGCAAATTCCCAAGTAATCTATGAAGCCTATGAAATAAAGGAAAGTAATCAAGTCTGGAATAATCTCTTTCCGGTAAGATCCTTTTCCTCCTTGGAATTTTCCCCTGGCTTCCAGTTCACTTGCTCCACACTCCATGTCCCTCCCATGGGTTGTAGCTGGTGGGCTACAGTCTATGGGATTGTAAAGAGTGGGATACACAGAGCGATTGGAAAGCAACAACAACAGCAACAACTCTTCTTGCTCTAACTATATGAAGTTGGGTGGGATATGGTGAGGCCAGATGCAGAACAAAGAAACCAGAAAGAGGTTTACAACTATATAATTTTATACTCAGTTCCCTGGGGAGAATGCCCCAAGCCAAGCAGGGCTGCCCAGAGGAGGCATGGGTTTGTTCACAAAGCAGAGGGAGAGAGAGGAACCGAGGGCAAGCACCTTGATCCTGGTCTCCCTGGGAAGGAGTGAGCGGGCCAGGCAGGGTGAGTGAGCTTGGGGTTGGCTCTGCTTGAAAATGGTGCCCCGAGAAGTTCATGTTTGCTGTGGGGGTTTGGGCCCATGTGTAAAATAGCTAGCTAGTGGGAATCTGCTGCATAGCACAGGGAGCTCAGCTCAGTGCTCTGTGATGACCTAGAGGGTGGGATGGGCAGTGGGGAGAGGTCCAGGAGGGAGGAGGTATGTGTGTACATATAGCTGACTTACTCATTGTACAGCAGAAACTAACATGACATTGTAAAGCAATGACTCCCTCAATTGAAAAAATAAATTAAAAAAAGAAAAGAGAAAGTCTCCAGGTATTTTAGGGTGAACCAGGATTTACTTAGGGGACAGCTTGTGGCCACTTTATAGATGTTAAAGATCAATCTACAGAGACTGAAAGTCTAGTTCACACACCCTTCAATGCCGGGAACCTGCCAAGACAAAGCCCAAATCTCATGGTCTTCCTTTTGAGTCATCTGGGATTTGGTCCTTCCCATGTGATGAACAGGGAAGAGATGGTCTTCAACTAGGACAAGGAATTCAAAGACATCTGTCTTGATTCTATCGGCTCACCAGACTACGAGGGTGGGGGGTAGTGGGGGTGGAGGCCTCCTCCTTTGAGGTGGGACCTCCCCTTCCCACGGCCAGGCTCTGAGCTACCTGTCCACTGAGGAGATGTGGACGGAGCCCTGGTTTCCTAACGGTGTTGGCAGCACACGTTTGTGAATTAGGATGGGGGGTGGGAATGGGTAGAACCCTGATTCCTAACCCAGTCCCTTGATCACACAGGTGAGGGCTAATATTTACCAAATGCATCAGAGTTCCCTCTGGCAGGAAGCAAGAGGGGGAGCCTGCATGAGTGACGACAGAGCAGGTGATCTGCATTTTGATCATCGTTTAAAAACATGGGGAGGGCATAGCTTTCTGCAAGTAATGTGTTCTGAAGGGAGAGGCCGCTTTGAAGCTGCTGCTGAGAATGGGCAGTGATTATGAAAAGCAGCGGTGGGCTAAACCAGTGCATTTGATGTTAATTAGCTCTTCAGTAGGACAGGGGCCCCGACCTCCGGGAACTGGGAGATGAGGGACTGAGTCTCCCTGGCAACGGTACCCTGATTGGAAGGCAGGATCCTGGGGCAGATGGAGAAGGCAAAGCTGTGGATCTTTCTCCATCTTTCCCACCCTGAGCCTGGGGAGTGAAGCCTGTGGTGTGATGTCACAGAGCCCACCTGGGAGGGCTCTGAGCGACCCCCCTTATCAGTGTCCTCCTGCCATCGACTGGTGGAGTTCTAGCATTCCCAGGACAGAGTCCCTGTAGCCTTAAAGACTGGACATCAGAGAAACACAGTCCGAGATGGCTCTGGCTCTAGGAAGAGAGTTAAAGTAAGTTTTCCAACCCAGGTTGAGTTAACTAGGTATAAAAAAGTGAAAGTGTCAGTTGCCCAGTAGTGTCCGACTCTTTGGGACCCCATGAACTGTAGCCTACCAGGCTCCTCTGTCCATGGGACTCTCCAGGCAAAAATGCTGGAAAGGGTTGTCATTTCCTGTTCCAAGGAATCTTCCTGACCTGTGGATTGAACCCGGCGCTCCTGCATTGCAGGCAGATTCTTTACCATTTGAGCCACCAGCAAAGCCCTAACTAGGTATAGTAACCCCTGAAGTTAGTTCGTTTGACTTCCACAATAACTAGGTATTTCCAGTCCCTTATTTTTAAATTTCAGGTGACTCTTACTTGCATTTCTTTTTGTGAATTGAAACATAGACTCTATTTATAAGTTTAATGGCAATGTTTAATCATTCTGGGAGAAAAAACAAATTTGAGCATGCTTTGTCTCTACTTGGGATCAACATACTTTTTCTGCAAAGGGCTGGATGGTAAATATTTTTGGCTTTGTGGGTTGTAGAATCTCCATTGCAACTGAACTCTGCCTTTGCAGAGTGTGGAATCAGCCCTAGACGGAGCTTACATGAGTGGGCCTGGTGAGTCTGGCTGGCACCAACGTGTTCTTGGAATCACAGCATGTGTCAGGTGGCCATTACCAAGACTGACCAGCAGAAGTCGCTGCTTGGATCCCTGGCCCAGGAGGGGAGGGTGGCAGGTGTAGGCTACGTGTTTGCAGATCTTGGGGGTAGCCATGGCTGAGGGAGACCAGGAGAGATTATGAAGAACATAGGCTTCAAGGCTGTGGAGTGTGGCGAGCAGCAGAGGAGGCATGTTTATGATGATATGCAACCCTAATTTCCCAGATGGTGTGGAACTCCATCTGTACCTTCTGATGAGACTTTACTAGACATGTGGGATCAAGCTACACTTACAGAGAGTTGGGATTTCATAGAACAGCCTGCCCCCCGACCACCCATCTCTCAGCCTGCCTCATGCAGTGGGGCCCCCTTAGGTCTCTCTGAGAGGGTTATGAGCCTGCCGGCACTCCCAGGAACCTGGTCCTAGGCTGATGACAGCAGAAATGTTCACTCTCAGGAGGTGAAATGAATTGGGAGACTGGGATTGACATACACTGCTGCTGCTGCTACTGCTGAGTCACTTCAGTCATGTCCGACTCTGTGCGACCCCATAGACAGCAGCCCACCAGGCTCCTGTGTCTGTGGGATTCTCCAGGCAAGAACACTGGAGTGAGTTGTCATTTCCTTCTCCAGTGCATGAAAGTGAAAAGTGAAAAGTGAAAATGAAGTCACTCAGTCGTGTCCGACTCTTAGCAACCCCATGGACTGCAGCCTACCAGGCTCCTCCGTCCATGGGATTTTCCAGGCAAGAGTACTGGGTGCCATCGCCTTCTATGTATAAAATAGATAACTAGTGAGAACTACTGTACAGCACAGGGAACCCTACTCAGTGCTCTGTGGTCACCTAAAAGGAAAGGAAATGCAAAATAGAGGGGATAAATGTATACATATAGCTGATTCCCTCTGCTGTACAGCAGAAACTAACCCAACATTGTAAATCAACTACACTCCAATAAAAATTAATTTAAAATAGAAAGGAAGAAAGAACAAAAGAATCTTACCATCTAGGGATATCTGCTGTCATTGGGTTAGCATGTTTCTTTTCCTTTTTCTGCATTATGTTAAAAAAAATTCAGTCCCAATTATATGCCTAATTTGTATCTTTTTTGGGCTAAATTTAGTATCTTCCATATATTAAAAGTTCCCTGTGAATAGCATTTTCCAGAAGAAAATAAAAGTATATGGAGATACACTATATATAAAAAAAAGAGAGCAATTTTCACTCCCTGCATCAGAAACCCCACCCAGTCTCAGCTTCTCAACGCGTCTCTCAACGCCTCCCCTGACCCCAACAGGCAGATGACATCAGAACACAGCAGTGCAGGGTCCCCACACTTCCACACCCTGCGAGGGCCTTAGTTCTGAATAGTTTTCTATGCAGAACGCTCGGCTGAACACTCCAGCTTGAATTTTCCCACATCAGGCCCTACTTGCCTATTTATAGTGGTGCCTCTAACATGGCTGTTTTCCCCTGCATTTCAGCCTCAGAACTCCTGATACCCAGTCTTCACAGACACACACACACATACACAGCTTCTCAAGAATCGGCAACTGCATGCAAGCTCAGGGCAGCAGAAATCTATGACCGAAAACAGTCTCATGGGAAGAAACACGTGTGCAGAGCAGATGCTGACCCGACCATGAACCCACCTGCAGTCTTCTCTTACAGAATGCTCAGCTGCCTCACTGAAAGCAGTGGTTTTCCACTGGGGCTGCGCCATACACTCGCCTGGGAACTCTACAAACTATGGTTGCCTGTGAGCTGCTGTGCAGAGCAATACAGTCAGAGGCTCTCAGAGGGCCCTGGGAGCTCACATTTCTCCAGAGTTCTTGGGTGATTATTATTATTTTTTTTTAAGATGTTTTTTGTTTTTTTGATGTGGACCATTTTTAAAGTCTTTATTGAATTTGTTACAATATTGCTTCTGTTTTATGTTTCGGCCTCTAGGCATGTAGCATCTTAGTTTCCTGACCAGGGATTGAATGCCCACCTGCTGCATTGGAAGGCAAAGTCTTAACCACTGTGCCACCAGGGAGGTCCTCCCCAGGTTATTCTAATGTGTAGCCCGAGTTGAGAACCACCGCTTTGAAATGCTGACATCTCCTTATCCCTCCAGGAGACGCTGGGTCATCCTACAGTAACTGATGAATCCCAGTATTTTAGTGGCTTATTGTGACCAAGTTTGGTTTTTTAATCACACTGCATGTCCAGTAAGGGTTGGTGGGGGACTCTTCCCCCATGCAGGAGAGAAGTGGGTGGAGGCACCCTGATTTGCAAGGACACTATCTTAAATAGTTGTTTTCCTTGGTTGCCATGGCAACTGAGAGGTTATGGGGTGGAGCTCTTCCCTGGGACTGGAAATAGCATGTCACTTCCTCTCCAAGTCCATTGGCCAGAGTTGGTCACATGATCCCACAGCAGCCAGGACCCTGGAGGAGGGGCCACAGAGCTAGGGGATGTTTGATGAGCAGCTTGTTGGATTTTTCTTTTTTTAATTCCACCCTCCAACACTGACTTGGTTCTTGCTTTACTGAGGGATCATTCAAGAAGCTATACCAGAGGGAAATAAAACAAGCAGCCCTAAAACAGTGGTCAGTTTCATGTCTCCATCACTTGGAGACATAAAGCTGCATATGTCATTTGGAGAGTTTTCTGGCTTCCACAAGTCCCACTGAAGTTTAATAGAAAATCACAGTTTTACTTTGGTCACTTGTATGTATACTCAGCCATTTCGGAACTTCCCATGGGTTTGTCATTTCTTGCAGCTGTGGTACACTGTATTAAATATTGAAGCTTTGCAGGGGATATTGATACTTCGTGGGATCAATTCAGTCTCCCTGCTTTCCTTTTTCAGAACTATCTCATTTTTTCCCATGTGTTTATTGTTTCAGAAAGTTTTCAAATAAAAAACTTTTATAAAATTTGTTTATGATTTTTATTGGGACTGAATATCTTTGTAAATGTTATCCCTGCTTCCCAGGTGGCTGAGGGTACAGAATCTGCCTGCCAATGCAGGAGACGCAGGTTCAATTCCTGGGTCACGAAGATCCCATGGAGGAGGATATGGCAACCCACTCTGGTATTCTTGCCTGGGAAATCCCGTGGACAGAGGAGCCTGACGGGCGATAGTTGATGGAGTTGCAAAGAGTGGGACATGACTGCAGTGACTGAGCATGCACACATTCACTGCCTCAAGAAAATGGTCTGTAATTCTGTTAGTCTTATATATGCTTCTCAATGAATGTTAGCTCTTTTTCTCATAGGTCTTATATATTTCTTAAGTTCCTTTTCTAATATGCATACATGTACATGCATATATATGTATATATTATATATATCAATGTATTTAGAATGTGTAGAGGATCTTTTCCCCATCATATTTTCCAACTGCAGTATTTCTCTATTAAGGTTAATATTGATTGGTATTTTGGGATAGATATTTTATTATATTAAGAAAGCATTTTAGGACTTCCCTGGTGGTTCAGTGGCTAAAACTCCATGCTCCCAATGCAGGGGGCCCAGGTTTGATCCCTGGTCAGGGAACTAGATCCTACATGCCACAACTAAGAGTTAGGATGCTGTAACTAAAGATCCTTGGTGCCACAGCTAAGACCTGGGGCAGCCAAATATATATATTTAATTATTTATACATGCCACAGCTAAGAGTTAGGATGCTGTAACTAAAGATCCTTTGTGCCACAGCTAAGACCTGGGGCAGCCAAATATATATATTTAATTATTTATATATATATAGGGGTGACAGAGGATGAAATGGTTGGATGGCATCACCGACTCCAGGGACATGAGTTTGAGGAAACTCTGGGAGACAATGAAGGACACGGAAACCTGGCGTGCTGCAGTCCATGGGGTTGCAAATAGTCAGACATGACTTAGCGACTGAACAACAGCAATATATGTATGTATATGTATATATATATGTAAAATATATTAGCCATGATTGATGGTTGAATGACTGAATGTCGTGGCCTCATTTTTTTTTAAATAAGAGGAGCTCTCCTTACCCCCCTTCTCAGAGCACACACCCTCTGCGGCTTTGCTGGTGGCCACTGGCCATGCTGCTCAGCCACCTGGCACCAGGAGTCATGGGCCCTGAGAGCGGCGGGGACAGGACCCTGGAGGGTACACCTGCAGGAAGCCAGTTGCTTCAGGACCACTGGGAAATGCAAAGTGTGGGCTTGGTTCCTGCCAAAGACGAGAGGGAAAGTGTGGAAGGCAGGCCCTTCCACAGAACAGAAGGGACAACAGGGAGGCTCAGGGGAGGAGGAGGGAGGAGCAGACCGGCCCTCCTTGCCCTCACAGGGCTATTTCGAGGGTGCTAACTTCTTGGTTATTTGGGGAAGCTTTGCCAGCAGATTCACTATCTCGACCGTCTGGGGCCTCACCAGCCCGTGACTGTAGAACAAGGTCACATGCCTCTTCACTGCTCAGGTTAAAATAGCATTGAGACCCCCAGCCTTTGGTGTCAGGACAGACCCCTTGAAGGAGTCCAGGGGCCCTATTTCTGAGACCTGCCCTGGCTGTGCCGAGGGCACAGTTGGTCAAGGCCCAGTCCCCTCTTTCCTCTGCCTCTGCTGCCTCTGACGCCCGTGACCGTGGGTGGGCTCCCTCCTCTGGGGCTCGGTCATTCCAGTGATTCTCCTCTTCCAGTGCCCTTCTCTTAGGGGACAGGGCCTCGACTTCCCCTTGGCTCCTCAGGCCCCTCCCTCAGTTTTCTATGACACAGTGGACCCTTGACCCTAGTCTTTAATGAAGCTTTACTGAGAGTTGAGAGGGAATGAGTGAGAAGCCCAGACCAGCAGGAGCTTGCAAAGATGCCTCTGTTTAGGGTCCTTCCTTTTTTTAAAAGATATTTCTTGTGTGGACCATTTTAAAAGTCTTTATTGAACTTGTTACAATATTGCTTGTGTTTTATGTTTTGGTTTTTATGTTTCCGGGGTTTTTGGCTGCAGGGCAAATAGGATCTTTGCTCCCCAACCAGAGATGGAACCGGCACCCCCTGCATTGGAAGGCATAGTCTTAACCACTGGACAACCAGGCACATCCCTGTGTGACCTCTTCTTAGGCAGCCTGGAAGCCACTTAGCATCTCTTTCACCTCATTTCCTTCCTTGAGGAAGCCAGGATCATCGCCCTGCCCACTGACTACCCCCCACCCCAGGGGCGGGCCATGGACTCTACTGCTTGGTGGGGCAAATGTCAGAGAATTTGAGAACTTGTTTTAGAACCATGACACTCTCCAGCCAATTGGACTGATAATACCATTTCATATAGAATGGACGCAGCCTAGTTCATTTAACCAAACTTTTCCCAGGGGTTATTTTGATTATTCTGTATTTTTTCTGGCTGCGATCTGCAACTCTATGCATGTTGTTGGTGTTGTTTAGTCATTCAGTTGTGTCCAAGTCTTTGGAACCCTATGGACTATAGTCTGCCAGACTCCTCTGTCCATGGAATTCTCCAGGCAAGAATACTGGAGTAGGTTGCCATTTCCTTCTCGAGGGGATCTTCCCCACCTGGCGATTGAACCAGAGTCTTCTGCATTGGCAGGTAGATTCTTTACCACAGCCGTTTGGGAAGCCCATCTCTGCGTCATCTGCACTATTTTCTGGGAGGAGGGGGTGCCAAGAAGGGAGCCTGAAGGATCCAATGGTAGGGACATTTTAATCCACTTTGAATTTTTCACTTTAAAATGTGTTGTTTATAGAAATCATATGATAAAAATTAAAATAGTTTATCTACAATATATTTGAAGACATCCTGAGAAGCAAGGAAAACAAAAATATATTGTCTTAATAGAATATGTTGTTTTGTTTTTTAAAGCTCTTTGAAGACATGAGAAGATTCCCACTTTCCACACCTGGGTCGCACGCGTGTGTGTGTGTGCCTATGGGCTGGGGGATATTTTGGGATTTCCTTACACTCCACCTTCATGATGCATAATCCAGACACTTTTGCTGAAATGCTGATAGCTTCACAGCTCCGAAAACAGCTCCTGCACTCTGCAGGAGAAGGCCACCCCTTTGTGAAAGTCTGATGTGCCCTCACCAGTGCAGCCAAGACAAAGCAGACAGGACAGGAGGTGACCCAGCTAAACTGATAATTTTGGAAATTAGAGAGCCGAACTCACCCTGAGTAGTGTTTCACTGCCTTTTAGAAACATAAGCCCATATCCCCATGCCAGTCTTTCTTTCTCTCTTTTTAAAAAATATTTTAAAATTTATTTGGCTGGTTCCAGGTCTTAGTTGTGGCATATGGGATCTAGTTCCCTGACCAGGAATCAAACCCAGGCCAGCTACTTTGGGAGCACTGAGTGTTAGCCACTGGACCACTGGGGAAGTGCCCACCATGCCAGTGTTCCTTAATGATCTTCTGGATGTCCCAGCAGCTTCCTTATCTTGTGCAGTGTATTATGGAAAATGTATAAGCATTTGAATAAGATATTTTTGAGCTCCTTCTTTTCCTTCTTAAGAAGTGGACAGTTCAACTGGAGGTTGAGACTGTGTGTTCTCCACTAATAAGCCCTGGGTCTCCTTGAGCAAGACCAAGAAGAGGTCTGGAGATCTGGCTATTTTTGAATGGTTGTCATTAGAACAAACTGTTGCTGGGCCTATGCAGTGTCTAGATCATTGCTTCTACAGCTGACTTCTCTTTACCATGTAGACCTGTGCGCTTGGAAAGGGCTAGGTACTTTCTCTTTTAAGTTTTTTCAAGGTTCATGAGAGAAGAGTAGGAATGTCAGAACTTATTTTTCTTCATCTGTGAACTTAGCCAGTGACCTGGGAGGGACTTACCACTTGGTTAAACCCTTTCACAGCAACACGGCTTAGCAGACCCAGCCCTCAAATTCAGAGTTGTGAGACCTGAGTATAGATTCCAGTTCTGTCCTTAATCTGGTGACTTCAGGCAAATGTGTCTCCTTGGAGGTCTTTGATGGTCCACTTGAGCAGTAGGGAGCTGAACTTGTCCAATTCCTCTAGACATTACAGTTTTAAAATATGATGATGTGTGACTGCCGTCCCTGAGGGTCCTATTTTGTTTTAGAATTTTTTTCATCTTTTTTCTGCTGGTTTCTGGGTAGAAATGAAGGTTTGGGCTTGGAAGAGAAGCACTTATTATATTCTTGGCAGAAGGGGTTTAAAAGAAGATGGTCTCAGGCTGGGATCTTCCAAAGCACACTCTTAGACAAAGACTTGAGTGTTGAGTGGTTTATTTAGGAGGCTGAGTGGGGAGTGGTGAGACCAGAAAGGGAAGGAGACCAATTGAGAGTGTGTGAGTGGGTTACCACCATGGACAGTTGGAGAGATATACGCTTCATGCAAGAGGTCCTGCTGGAGATCCCTGGGAGAATGTTCTCAGAGTGGTCCAGCAGAGGGCAGGATCACTGGGCTATCTTCCCCCTAGGCGTGTTAACTACCCAGAATGTCCAGCTGGCCCCTGGCACAAGCCAAGAAACATGCCTCAGGTAGAGCATGGAGGATGTTTGAAGGTACAGGCAGGTAACAGGAATGGCTAAGCCAAGAGGATACTGGTAGTGTGTTGACCACATTTGCTCCTGCTGATGCTGCCAGAAACTTTCTTCTGGTTTTTCTTGGCTGTTCATTGTATTCAAGCACATAAGAACTATATCTTGTGAGGGATTCTGTATGTAGTTACCCAAGTTTTGGAGCTTTTTTTTTGGCCAGGCTGCCCAGCACATTGAATCCTTGTTCCTGACCCCTGCAGGAGAAGTGCAGAGCCTTAACTATTGGACAATCAGGGAAGTCTAAAGTTTTGGAGCCTTCTGATGTTCCATTGTGTTTAGTAGACAGAGATTGCATTGAACTAGAAGGAAATGTCTCATTTGATAAGAAGCTGGAGACATGGGCTTGACACATGTGGGTGTGACTGTGTTGAGATCACGTGATATTGGTTGAACTTCTGGGATGTGGGAGGAACTTGTGGGCAGAACAATGATTGAGACCACACAAGGAAGAAGTTCAAGGGTGGAAATAAGGACACACATGGAACTTAGATGCCCAAGAGTTTGGTGTAAAGGAGGATGACATGATGGGTATTCATGGACAAGCTCCCAGCAAGTGCCAGTTAATCGAAGGTTCATGAATTCACTTTTCTCCCTCATTCTGTCTGTACCATTGCTGTGGGGAAGGAAATCTGAGAAGGTGCAACACTATCCACTTTGATGTGTTTTGCGAGCGTCCACCCTGGCAGACAGGACACTCGACATTCAGGGCAAGTCAAGAGAAGATACAGCGAGTGGGAGCAAGAGGCAGGGAAATAAAGATCAGGAGAGAAGGATTTCCCTGGTGGGCCAGTGGCTAAGAGTCTGCGCTCCCGATGCAGGGGGCATGGATTCGATCCCTGGTGAGGGAACTGGGTCCCGTATACCATAGAGTTTGCATGCTGCCCCTAAATATCCTATATGCCACAAATAAGACCCAGTGAAGCCAAATAAATAAATAAAACCCAGGAGAGAGACGAGAATGCTTGGCTGGACCAGAACAGAGCAGAGGGTCTTCTTCCCACCCATCAGGACCAGGCAGACCTCTCAGAGGCATCTGGGCTTTCAATCTGGGTAGAAAAGGCAACGTGCATGAAGAAAACCATGATGGACAAAGGTGTGAAAAAGGGCAGGTTGAGAACATGTCTGTGTTTCACTGGCTGGTCTGATGTGGCTGAGACATAGACTTCATGCAAGAAAATCTTGGACAAATATCATGGTGGGAGCCAGTGTGTACAGAGACCTGAATGCCAGGCAGAAGAGACAGGAGCTGGCTGTGTGGGCAATGGCAGTTGCTGAGGCTCCCCAAGGTGGGATGTGTCTCCATGGTCTTTATAGAACAAGTGTATGAGTGTTACCACAATTGAGAAGCACCCAGTTGAAAATGAAGTGTGTAGAAGCTTGTTGAGGGTGATTGGTTGGCCAGCAGTGACATGGCCTCTTGAGCAGGGAGGTTTCTGAAAAGCAGCCTCTACTTTTAGTTTTCATCCTAAAGGACATCAACCTGGAATATTCACTGGAAGGACTGATGCTGAAGCTGAAGCTCCAATACTTTGGCCACCTAATATGAAGAGCTGACTTATTGAAAAAGACTACAAATAGCTGTGAAAAGGAGAGAGGCAAAAGGCAAAAGAGAAAAGGAAAGATATAAGCATCTGAATGCAGAGTTCCAAAGAATAGCAAGGAGCGATAAGAAAGCCTTCCTCAGCAATCAATGCAAAGAAATAGAGGAAAGCAACAGTATAGGTAAAACAAGAAAATTAGAGATTCCAAGGGAACATTTCATGCAAAGATGGGCTCGATAAAGGACAGAAATGGTATGGACCTAACAGAAGCAGAAGATATTAAGAAGAGGTGGCAAGAATACACAGAACTGTACAAAAAAGATCTTCACACCCAAGATAATCACGATAATGTCATCACTGACCTAGAGCCAGACATCTTGGAATGTGAAGTCAAGTGGGCCTTAGAAAGCATCACTATGAACAAAACTAGTGGAGGTGATGGAATTCCAGTGGAGCTATTTCAAATCTTGAAAGATGATGCTGTGAAAGTGCTGCACTCAATATGCCAGCAAATTTGGAAAACTCAGCAGTGGCCACAGGACTGGAAAAGGTCAGTTTTCATTCCAATCCCAAAGAAAGGCAATGCCAAAGAATGCTCAAACTACCGCACAATTGCACTCATCTCACACGCTAGTAAAGTCATGCTCAAAATTCTCCAAGCCAGGCTTCAGCAATATGTGAACCTTGAACTCCCAGATGTTCAAGCAGGTTTTAGAAAAGGCAGAAGAACCAGAGATCAAATTGCCAACATCCGCTGGATCATGGAAAAAGCAAGAGAGTTCCAGAAAAACATCTATTTCTGCTTCATTGACTATGCCAAAGCCTTTGACTGTGTGGATCACAAGAAACTGGAAAATTCTGAAAGAGATGGGAATCCCAGACCACCTGACCTGCCTCCTGAGGAACCTGTACGCAGGTCAGGAAGCAACAGTCAGAACTGTGCATGGAACAACAGACTGGTTCCAAATAGGAAAAGGAGTACGTCAAGGTCATATAATGTCACCTGCTTATTTAACTTATATGCAGAGTACATCATGAAGAACGCTGGGCTGGAAGAAGCACAAGCTAGAATCAAGATTGCTGGGAGAAATATCAATAACCTCAGATATGCAGATGACACCACCCTTATGGAAGAAAGTGAAGAGGAACTAAAAAGCCTCTTGATGAAAGTGAAAGAAGAGAGTGAAAAGGTTGGCTTGAAGCTCAACATTCAGAAAACAAAGATCATGGCATCTGGTCCCATCACTTCATGGGAAATAGATGGAAAAACAGTGGAAAGAGTGTCAGACTTTATTTTTTGGGGCTCCAAAATCACTGCAGATGCTGATTGCAGCCATGAAATTAAAAGACGTTTACTCCTTGGAAGGAAAGTTATGACCAACCTAATAAAAAGCAGAGATATTACTTTGCCAACCAATGTCCGTCTAGTCAAGGCTATGGTTTTTCCCGTGGTCATGTATGGATGTGAGAGTTGGACTGTGAAGAAAGCTGAGCGCCAAAGAATTGATGTTTTTGAACTGTGGTGCTGGAGAAGACTATTGAGAGTCCCTTGTACTGCAAGGAGATCCAACCAGTCCATTCTAAAGGAGATCAATCCTGGGTGTTCATTGGAAGGACTGATGCTAAAGCTGAAACTCCGATACTTTGGCCACCTCATGCGGCGAGTTGACTCACTGGAAAAGAGTCTGATGCTGGGAGGGATTGGGGGCGGGAGGAGAAGGGGACGACAGAGAATGAGATGGCTGGATGGCATCACCGACTCGATGGACATGAGTTTGAGTGAACTCCGGGAGTTGGTGATGGACAGGGAGGCCTGGCGTGCTGTGATTCATGGGGTCGCAAAGAGTTGGACATGACTGAGCGACAGAACTGAACTGAACTGACAATGCTGGGAAATATTGAAGGCAAAAGGAAAAGAGGAAATGGTTGGTTGGCATCACTGACTCAATGTACATGAATTTGAGCAAACTCCAGGAGATGGTGAAGGGAAGCCTGGTGTGCTGCAGTCCATGGGGTCACAAAGAGTTGGACAGGACTGAATGACTGAATAACAACTCCCATAGAGCAAGACACAGATCTGGGACTTGAACACTAGTCTTCTAACAGCCCCAACAATTGCCTCCCTCCAACGCATTTGTTTTGTAAAAAAGGGTGTTGACCCCAGAACCAGTATTATTAAAAATTTAGTATTATTACTAAATTCCTCAATAGTCCCTCTCCCAGGAGATAATTTTTCTGTGCATTGATTCATTCCCCAAACATTTAATTAAGCATCTACTATCTGTCAGTCTGTTCTAGGCACGGTGGAAGCAGCAAGGAGCAAAATAGAAAAATTGCCCTGTCTTCCTGATGGTTATGTTTGAGTCGGGGAGAGAGAGACTAAACAAAGGATGAACAGGTGTGTGAGATGCAATTTCACATCCTCTCTCAGCGACTCACACCTTCCAGGCAGAGGCCATTCTCCTTTGCTTGACCTTCTGGACACTTCCTGATCTGTGCCGGGCCACTTTGCCAAACACCTCCACCCACCCTCCGAGATCCAGCTCACGTGCTCTGTCCAGTCACCTCCACTTGGACACAATTTCCTTCCCTGGATCTGAGTTTTGTTCCACTATAAAGCTGACAACTGCAAACTTCCCTGGTGGCCCAGTGGCTAAGACTCTGAGCTCCCAATGCAGAGGACCTGGGTTCAATCCCTGGTTAGGGAACTAGATCCCACTTGCAGCAACTAAGAGTTTGAATGCTGCAACTAAAGGTCCCAAATGCTGCAACTAAGACCTGGGTACCAAATAAATAAATAAATATATATTAAAAGGTTGACATCCCAAGTTTTCTGGAACCATTCCAAAATCAAATTTCTTTCTTGTCTTATATACACAAGCCCTGAGTTGGGACAAAATTGTAAGCAGATCCCAAATCTGATTTGGTAGTGTTGGCCCCATTTCCACACCCATTTATCTCTTAGGTCACATCTGTCCAACCCCCAGCCTGGAAGCTCAGGTTCAGCTGCGGCCCAGGACCCCGGCTCAGAGCCCAGCACACAGTCAGTGCTTCTAGACCAGCGTTCAGACCCCACGGGGGCTTCGCAGTGAGCAGATGCTCCTGGGGCTGCAGAGCCAGCAGCAGTCAGGGAGGAAAGGAACCGACAGTGGAGCTGGAAGGGACTTCAAAGCCCTGTGCCTCCTCTGGCTCCCAGGGTGGGGCCCGTGCCATCTCTGCAGGCCAGGCTGGGTGGATGTTTACTATGCTTCACGACATATTAAACCCAGGTGCTGAGCCCTGTTCTGGGCGTCAGTCGCTTGTTGCCGCTGGACGTTCTCTGAAGACTGGGTGGAGCAAGCCTGCAGGCGGATGAGCAGAGCCTGGGGCACGTTTCGGCTCAAAGGGGCCAAAGCAAACATGGGTGTCTCAACCGAGCACATTCCTGAGCGCATTAAACTGGGTGCAGTGAGCCCAACCGGATGGATGGAGTCGGGGAGGGGACAGGTCGTAGCCCTGCATGCAGCTGGGCGGGGCAGTCGGCTCTCGAAGGGGCCCCAGCTCAGCCTTCTCCTTCCCTCCATCTGTCCTTTCCCTGGGCTGTTAGAAACCCCCCATCCACGGGGCAAGTGTGTCCGCCCAGGCTTGCGGGGAGGGGGTTGGCTGATTGAGGGTCCCCATCAGCACTGCCCATAAGGAACGTACCAACGGACTGGCAGACAGGCTGCGGTGGAGCCAGCCAGCCGGCAGGAAAGGATTATGTGAGACGCAAAACGAATGTGACAGACTGCCCGGCCGGAGACCTGGGGGGTGGGGGTTTCGTAAGCCCAGAGGAGTTACAGGAAGCACCAGGTGGGATCTGTAGGGCAACGTTTTGGACCCGGTGCCCGTGAAAGACGGTCAGGGTGCGGTCCATCACCTCAGCAATTATTCCGCTTCATCTTCAAGCCCGCCTCCTTGACCAGGACTGGCCTCCAGTTTCTGGCCTAATGAACAGTAACTTGTTTTGCAAGGCATGCTTGACTTGGGGTGTTTGTGAGAAGGGTTGACGGTGATGCCCACTCACTTGTTTGTGCTAAAACTTAGAAAGGGAGGGTGAGGTAAGAGGGGCCTACAGAGACAGAAAGCTGTGACGCCTCAGACAAGTTGCTTGACCTCTCTGAATCTGTTTTTTATTCTATAAAAAGAAAATGGCAGTGCTTTGAGTAGAACTAATCCCTAAGAAAATTTCTTGTATTGGAGGTGGCAAAACTCGAATCAAATACATACGTAAAAGTATATTTTAGAGGTTATATATTTAGAGTGCTCATGATATTTCCAGAAGTGGTTTCAGTATGAGTTTTGGTAAAAAGTCATAAAAAGACAACCAAAGGAGGAGAGGGAGCCTGGAGAGTGTTTTGGTTCTGGGATCACAGAGTGAGCGAGCCAGGGGCCAACCTGTGCTTGACCGTGTGGGACAGAGGGTTGGCGGTGATGACATTGTGCAGACAGTCCCACCAGATTGTCTGGCTATGGGCCTCCTCCACGTGTTGATGCATTTTAGTAATGAATACCATGGAGAAGGAAATGGCAAACCACTCCAGTATTCTTGCCAGGAAAATCCCATGGACAGAAGAGCCTGTAGGATATAGTCTGTAGGGTCACAAAGAGTTGGATATGACTGAAGTGCCTGAGCACACACACACCATGTGCTGATAAAGTCCTAATTGAGGTGGAGCAGTACGTAGTGTTATGACTGAGCCAGGGAAGATGGACTGGAGTGAGTTCTTGGAGTGGAGGGGACTAGATTGATGGAGGAGGGCTTGGGTGGACAGTCAAAGGTCTGCACTGAGCTTGCAGCCTGTCCTGTCCTGTCCTGTCCTGTCCTGCAAATGGCACATGCCTGGGGTTCCACCTTCTGGCATGAATAATCCAAGGGGGACTTCCTTGGTGGTTCAGTGGTTAAGAGTCTGCTTGGCAATTCTGGAGACATGGGTTTGATCCCTGGTCAGGGAACTAAGTTCCCACATGACTTGGAGCCACTAAGTCTGGGTGATGCAACTACAGTCCATGCACCACAGTGAAAGATCCTACATGATAAAACAAAGATCACTTATGCCACAACTAAGACTGGAGGCAGCCAGATAAGTAAATAAGTACATATTCTAAAATAATAATCATCCTTGGAGGATTATTATTCAAGGGTTGTCCTGATTTCCCAGATGGCTCATTGGTAAAGAATCTGTCTGCAGTACAGGAGACTTGGGTTCAGTCCCTTGGTTGAAAAGATTCCCTGGAGGAGGAAATGGCAACCCACTCCAGTATTCTTGCCTGGAGAATTTCATAGACAGAGGAAGCCCTGTGGACTCTAGTCCATGGGGTCTCAAAGAATCGGACACGACTGAGCGCACATGCACAAGGGTTGTCCTGGGATTGTCTCCTCTTTTCCATGTGGTGGCCTTGCCATCCAGAAGGGACCCTGGGATAGAGTTCATTCTCCTGGGAGGGTTCTCAGTGTTTGACAGTCTGTTGCCTCGATCTCTTCCTGTGACCCTTGCTGACCCCAGGAAAGGCTGAGCCCACCCCAGGTACTCGCTGTTCAGGGTTGTTGAGGATGAAATAAAATACTACGTGAAGATGAGCTGAGCCCAGCAGCACCTGCATACTACAGATGTTATCCAAATATAAGCATCATTCTTTGCAAGATTTAGTTATTTAAAGAATGTGTTAAGTTTAAAATTAAAGGGCACCATCTTGACCGCCACTGCATTAATGCAAACTCTGACTCCCTCTCAGCCACATGAAGCAGCTACTGCCTGGTTGGCTCCTCTGCAGTTCTTCTCTTTCCAAATCTTTTGCCCTTATTTCCTTGAATCAGGTGTGACTGTCGTCAGAACTCCAGAGCTAGCTGGCCAGGGAGAACCCAAACTAATAAACGTGACATTCTGGGTGTTGTGGTTGACCCTAATGTTACACCTCCAGCCTCATTTTACACCATCACTCACGCTGGTTTCTAAAGTCCTTCTCTATAGTACACAGTTGGAACCAAAGCTCACCCACAGGTCTTGACTGGCCTGACCCTGGAGAAAATATTCAAGTGGCTCAAGCAGTGCCTCTTTCGGACATCAGTTGGAATAGCTGCCACCTGGTGGGCATCTCCTGTGTCAAGGTCACTGTCAGTGCTCCTGTTATCTTGTTAATGCTATCAGCTGCACTACTGCTGACATCTCTGTGCTTAGGGCTGTTTATAGCTCACCTCACTTCACCTTTACTACAGCCCTGGGAGGTAGGATTGTCAGATTGTCACAGCCATCCTGCAGATGTGCACAGTGATGCTCTGAGAGGCTGAGTGACTTACACAGAGCCGGTAACTGATCAAATCAGGATTTAAATCCAGGCCACTTAACTACAAAGGCCACGCTCTTAACCTGGTATTGCATGTCTGTTATAATCCTCAGAACGACCCTTTGAGGTAGCTGTTAGATTCCCCACTTTGCAAAAGAAGAAGCTACAATTTAGAGAGTTTAAGAGACCTGCTGAAACCTATGTAATCAGGAAGCACCTGGGTGTTGAACCTAGGTTTAAGCATAAGCATTTTCCATCCCTTTTCTTATTTAATTCTCACAGTAGCCCTGGGAGTTAGGTGCTATCTGCTTTTCGATTGTGGTGCTGGAGAAGACTCCTGAGAGTCCCTTGGACAGCAAGGAGATCAAACCAGTCAATCCTAAAGGAAATCAACCCTGAATGTTCATTGGACAGACTGATGCTGAAGCTGAAGCTTCAATACTTTGGCCACTTGAAGAGAAGAGCTGACTCATTGGAAAAGACCCTGATTCTGGGAAAGATTGAGGGCAGGAGGAGAAGGGAATGACAGAGGATGAGATGGTTGGATGGCATCACCAACTCGATGGACATGAGTTTGAGCAAGCTCCAGGAGTTGGTGATGGACAGGGAAGCCTGGAGTGCTCTAGTTCATGGTATCAAAAAGAGTCGGACTTGACTTAGCGACTGAACAACAATGATAACAACAAATCTGTTTTATAGATCAGGTACCAAGGCTCAGAGATTCAGCCATTTGCTCAAGATCACAGAACCAGGAAGTGAGTGGCAGGCTGATGGGAGGTGAGACCCACACTGATGAACTTTGCCCAGTACGATGCTTCCTATGACATACTATTCTGTAGAAACCCATTCCTGACAGTTGGCTGTCATTCTCCATTTCATCCTGGCCTAGAGAGACATTTTAACGTCTCCACAATTGAAGCCATGTCAGTAATGTTGGTTTTCAAAGACTGTGTGTATAGATCAGTGTGGATGGCCAACCGTCCAGAGGGAAGACCCTGACATGATAGCACAGTGAGCTAGGATGCAGGAGAACTCATCCTTACTACCAGACTCCGCCCCTAGGCCAATCCCACCAGGGCCACACATCCAGCTCGAGCAGATCTGCAGCTGGCCTGGGGCCAGCACCTCTGGAGAACCAATCCCTGCAGGAGGAGGAGACTTGGGGTAGGGACTTTATGAATGGCATGTGGGTGTGGACTTAGCTGCAGAGCCTGGGAGGAGGAGAACGCACGGGTGCCCTGCCTCAGAACTGTGGGATCTGTTGGGTAAAGACTTTGCTAACTTTGGTTTATTTATTCATTTTGAGATTTAAATTCATTTAAACATTTAATTAATTTTTTTTTAAATGCAAAGAATCCACAACTTTCTATAGTGATCCAGGGCTGTATACTTCAATTTATGTGTGCAGAAAGGGAGAAGACTTGCCAGATGTCAGAAGGAGAGACTTGGAGAGAAGCTGGAGCAGGGCAGGAGGGCAGGGAGAAGGTTTGGGGGCACAGGGGGGAGTCCCAGAGAAGGTCAGGTGGGCGTTTTGACCTGAAAATCAAATGTCAGTTTTCCTCTTGTCCCTCAAATCTTCATCAAAAACGTCGTCGCTGGCCAGTCACATCCCCTTATCACTTTTCCAGCCAGCTTTGTGACTCTAACTGTTGGACGGAGAACTGATAAGGGTAGGTGATTGACACTCACAGCTTCCGGAAGCCCTGAGGGTCACCTGTGTTTGTGTGTGTCTGGGGGGAAACCTGGTGCTCCTGCTTGGATGCCTGAGGATGGCAGGAGACCTGAGAGGGAGGACCATGCGGGCATGGTTGGGGGAGAGCAAGGGGGAGCCCTGGGCTGTGCTCCCTGCTGAGGACACTGGAGCAGCCCTGGGGTTTTGTGCTCAGGGAGGTCTTCCCTTGGCTTATTCAAAACGTACTTCCTGTGACTGTGTTGAGAGTCTCCCCCATGAGAACAGCGGATGAGTGGTTGGGGCGCTTCTTCCCGAAGTTTCTTCATGATAGTTGGGAGGCAATACAGAGGTTGAAAGGCTTTGGAATTTTAGGCAATCTTACTTAAAAAAAAAAAAACAAAACAGGAGCAGGAATTTCCATCTGATAGCGTGAAAATCCCATCCCAGACATTTTTCTCAGCCAACGACAAATACTCAGTAAACTCAATTTATAAGGACCATATGTCAAGACAGGACATTTTGTGGTAAAAATGTTTTTTTTTTTAAATTATGTTGTTGATTCAGAATGATCCTTTAAACTTTGCTGATACTAAAGCAAACAGTAAATTTCTGTTGAACTGGCAAATGATTTAATCCAGTGACACACAAGCAAGTCTAACGACATCTACTTGAAGGACAAAATGCAGATTAATAGTTCCATAACTTCAAGCGCTCCTATTTCCTGGACTGTGAAAACAGAAGCACATGCATCAGATTGCATCTCAACTAAACAGGTACTCATTTTGGTTGCAATTAAGTATTATGATTTTCCTTAAAGAGTAGATAGAGTTTTAAACTTAAATGGAGACGCTACATTAAAGGGCTTCCCAAGTGGTTCAGTGGTAAAGAATCCACCTGCCAATGCAGGAGAGGTAGGTTCGATCCCTGGGTGGGGAAGATCCCCTGGAGGAGGAAATGGCAACCCACTCTAGTATTCTTGCCTGGAACATTCCATGGATTGAGGAGCCTGAAGTGCTACAGTCCATGAGGTCACAAAAAGTCAGGCAGCACGCATGCGTGCTACATTACAACGGTGGTTCTCAAACTTAGCTGCATGTTGGAACCACCTGGGAGTTTTGAATAATCCTAGCATGCTACCAGTTACATCAGAATCCCCAGCACATGGTTTGGGCGTGAGTACATGGTGGACCACGGACCTTAGTGTTCACGTGGGGGTCTCCCAGCTCTGTTGCAGTGATGTACAGTCTTGGATGCCAAACACTGAGGCCTGAGTCCCAGCCCCAGAGATGCTGATGTAATCAGTCCAGGCATGGCATTGTGGCTGTGCCCGGTGACCCCAATGCAGAGCTGTAACCTGGGCATCCGACAGCCTGTCTTCTAGCCCTGAGTCCTCAACTCCTGTTATGACTAGCTTCATCTGTAACCTTTAGTGTGTCTCAGTTTCCTTTTAAGCTCAATAGAACCTGGGTCAGTGTCGGAGTGAACATCTCCTCCTGCCCCTCCTGATTTAAGATATGGCCGAGGCCCCGTTTTCTTTACTGAAGATGACTCAGCACCTGGAGTTCTCTGTGTCCAGGAGGTCGTGGGGCAGATGGGCAGAAGTTGCTGAGAGGAGCAGAGAGCACAGCTCAGAGACTCAAAGACTTCCTTTGGACAGAAGGAGGCCAGTGAGGGGCTGGCCAGCCAGTGAAGGGGCCGTGTGCAGAAGGGGCTGAGACCCCCTCCTCCTGCCTGGCATGTGATGCCGGAAGCACCTGGTGGTCATCTGGAGAGACACCCTTGAGCACAGAACCACGACACGAACTGAGCGTCTAGCTTTGCTGTCGATTCTCCAAAGGTTTTGGGTTGTTTCCACAGCTCCTGATAACTGTCTGTCCTTGTGTAGTGTGAGAACTTCCAATTTTTTTCTTTTTTGGACCTGGCCAAAGACATACATGTGGAAAGATAGAAAAATACCTCAGGTTTCTTAGCCTTTAGATGATAAGAATATCCATGATCAAAAGTATAGCTCCCATTTCTTTCAGGCTGACTGGGAACAGGTCTGTGCAAAGCCCTTCACTTTTACATTTTGATCACTTTTAAACTGACCTCTGAATTACATCATTGAATTATCACAGCCGCAGTGGGAGCTAGGTACTACTGTTAGTGTTAACAGTTGGGAAAACGGGGTCCCCGGAGGCTAAGTTCCATGGGGCAAGTCACACAGCAAGTGACAGCATCAGAATGAGAACCCAGTACTGTCAGACCCTGAGGGCAGCCCGCACGTACTGCCGGAAGTAGGCTTGGAAGTTCGGCAGAGTCAGACCTCAATTTACAGAAGCGGCAACAGGTGAGAGAAGGGTAGATCTTTTCCCTTATAGAACATCTGTTGATCCCTCCAAAGAGTCCTGAGAGGCAGGTTTTAGGGTCACACACAGTTTACAGACGAGGACACTGTTGTCCAAATAGATCACCTGCCTGAAGATACAGTGGCATTAAGGTAAGGGGTGGGGTGAGTCCATCTCCTCCAGATCTGAAGCCCACTGGTCTTTTATCCCTTGTGCTACTGAACTGGCGGGTTTTTTGACCCTACTCCCCCTGAATCCCAGCATCCGGCTTGCATGAAACCCAGCATACGGCTGCTGCTGCTGCTGCTAAGTCGCTTCAGTCGTGTCCGACTCTCTGCGACCCCATAGACGGCCGCTGATCAGGCTCCGTCATCCCTGGGATTCTCCAGGCAAGAACACTGGAGTGGGGTTGCCATTTCCTTCTCCAATGTGTGAAAGTGAAAAGTGAAAGTGAAGTCGCTCAATCGCGTCCGACTAGTAGCAACCCCATGGACTGCAGCCGAGCAGGCTCCTCTGTCTATGCGATTTTCTAGGCAAGAGTACTGGAATGGCTTGCCATTGCCTTCTCGGAGCATACAGCTGAGCTCACAATAAATATTTTGCTGAAGAAAAGCCTCCCAGACCTGCCATGCAGAAGCAACATCCACCCACACAGCCCCCACCCTCCCCTCAACGCAACCTTTAGCCATTCAAACTTGTGCATCACTTCCCTGAGCAGGGGAGCAGAGGGCCTTTGGTGGACGTGTCCCCACCTTTGGACGCACTCGCTTGAGCGTGTTCACCTTCTGCACCCAGATACTGAGTCAGGGACCACATGACACATAGATCCTGGCAAGTACCAAAAACGCACTCAGCCACAAGATGGTGGGTGGGGAAGGGGCGCGGGGGGGTTCCTCCCAGTGGTGATTTGGGAAATCTGTCCAGGGTCCAGGGTCCCAGGTTCTGGGTCCTGGCCAGCCTCAGTTTCCTCTTTTCAGATGCAGATGGATTCTCTGCCTGGGTGCCTCCCCCTAGGGCGCATCTCCTGGGGTCAGGGAGAGGGGAGGACCCTTGTATTGCACTGTCTGCAGAGACCCAGTGGGGTGCAGGGCATGCGGCCCTCCTCCCTTCTGTGCTCCAGGCTGCTGCCTGATGGCCCATGAAAAGAAGGCTTACTTGTGGCTGGAAAGCCCTGAGGCAGCGGATTTTGGTGTGAGTAAGCGATTCCGGAGGCATTAAAGGGAATGCGGTCCTGTCTGGAGCCCACAAAGCCACCAGGGTTAGATTCAAAAGGAGGAGGAAGCCTGGGCTTTCTCAGCGGCCAGGCATGCAGCCTCGAAATTAAATCCCTGCAAAGGAATGTCTTCATCTTTATGGATGCAGGAAGAGTCCAGTGCTTCATAAAAGGAATGAGAACAGCAAAGCCAGCTTCAGGAAATTCCCTTCATCCTGGATGCAGATCTGAACAGCTCAGATCCCGGCCCCTCCTGCCTGGAGCCCTCACCCCTGCCGCAACCTCTAGGTGAACTTGCATGATTTGAATTTGGGTGGAGGAGCCCCTCCCGTGTCTGTCATCATTGATATTCATGGCTGGGAAAGAGTAGAGCAGAAAGCAACATCTATTTACCAGTCACACATCGCTTGCATGTTATTTGGCTTAACTCAGTCTTTAAAGTCTTTACAGATGAGGAAACAAAAGCTTACAGAGATCTCAGTTCCTGGCCCAGATCACACAGCTAGTGAGAGGCACAGCCAGCCCCCAGTTAAGTATGATGACCCTGATAGGAAACCTCTTGCCTTACTACATCTCCTCTGTGCTTGCATGCTAAGTTGCTTCAGTTGTGTCTGACTCTTTGTGAGCCCACGGACTATAGCCCTCCAGGCTCTTCTGTCCATGGGATTCTCCAGGCAAGAATATTAGAGTGGGTAGCCATTCCCTTCTCCAGAGGATCTTCCTGACCCAGGGATTGAACCTGAGTCTCCTGCATCGCAGGCAGATTCTTTACACTCTGAGCCACCGGGGAAACCCATGGTTAGAGGCATTGGTGGTGAGTTCTTTACCTCTAGCACCACCGGCATCTCCTGCAACTAACCCTAACGCCCCTCTCCTGTATTATCAGGTGTTCATCTGTCTGCCATAAATAGGAGAAAGTGAGCTTCTGGGGTGGGGGCCTCCAACTTACCTCCATGTAGACTTAAAAAAGTCATGACCTAAAAGTTGAGGGTTTCGTTTTATTCAGAGGAAATTTTTAGGACTTAAGTCCAGGAGGCATCATCTCAAGTATCCCTGAAAGAACTAAATGCTCCAAGGAGGTGAGGAAGGAGCCAGGTTATAGAAAAGTTTTGCAACAAAGGGCAGGTGGTCTGAAGCCAAAAGATTATTGTTATCTAAAGAACACCAAATTTCCCAGGTTAAGGAATTTAGTCTTCTCTAGGTATGGGGAGCGGAGAAGGCAATGGCAAGCCACTCCAGTACTATGGCCTAGAAAATCCCATGGATAGAGGAACCTGGTAGGCTGCAGTCCGTGGGGTCGCTAAGGGTCGGACACGACTGAGCGACTTCACTTTCACTTTTCACTTTCCACTTTCACACATTGGAGAAGGAAATGGCAGCCCACTCCAGTGTTCTTGCCAGGAGAATCCCAGGGATGGGGGAGCCTGGTGGGCTTCCGTCTATGGGGTCACACAGAGTCGGACACGACTGAAGTGACTTAGCAGCAGCAGTAGCAGCAGGTATGGGGAGATGCAAGAGTCTGGGCTTGCTGAAATCATTCCTTTCATAGGCACCTCAGCTATCTGAGGCCAGTATCCTGTGCTTTCACATCCTGAGTTTCCTCGGGGCTCACTGTGCAGAGTGGATTCAGTCTGATGGCTGCTAGACAGCAGATATTCTTCTTCTCCCTGAGTGTCCTCAGGGTTCACTGGCTCACATTGGAGGGCTGCAATTGCTGATGACTGTGACATCTTTTGTTTACTGGTATGGCAGGATATATTCTGTTTCTCCTCCATATATTTGGCTTTTAGGACAAAGCCAGCCAAGGGCAGGCTAACAGTTAATATCACTGGATGGATTCTGTCCTCTTTCTGTGTCTCCACGAGTCAGGGATTCTGATGACCAGAAGAAGAATCACCATGACAGCAGCCAACATTTGCATCTCGCTTATCAGCATGTTGGCACCAGAGGCACATTTGATTCTTACAACAACACAAATGCCGCAATCATCACGTCTATTAAGTGGCTGGAAGACCAAGCTCAGGGAGATTACAGGGCCCGCTTTGGCTCCTCAGTGAAAAAAGCTGGAGCAAACTTGCCTCCCAGCTCTTCCAATTCCAAACCCTACAGGACCCAGACAGTGCTTTATTTTATCTCATGCCCAGTCACTTAGTTGAGTCTGACTCTTTGTGACTCCATGGACCATAGCCCGCCAGGCTCCTCTGTCCGTGGGGTTCTCCAGGCAAGAATACTGAAGTGGGTAGCCTATCCCTTCTTCAGGGAATCTTCCTGACCCAGGGATCGAATCTGAGTCTCCTGCATTGGCAGGCGGATTCTTTACCACTGAGTCACCTAGGAAGCCCTTGTAACCTGAGTGGCAAACATTAACTTTTTTAATCCTTAAAAATGACACAGTGAGGAATGTACTATTAGAATAGTCTCCATTTTACCTCTGAAGAAACTGAGGCAGAGAGACGTTTGGGATTGTGGCTTACGCTGTACAGCTGGTAAGCGGCCAAACTGGGATGTTCCAGGCAGTCTGAGCTCTCACTACTTGGCTACACTGCCTCTCCCTCAAAGTGATCGTTCATAAGCCTCTTTTCTGTGCCAGGTACTGGGTCTCACTTCCTTTAATCTTTATGGCTGTTGCTGGAGCAACTCTAGGCATCCCGAGCTGAGACTCATGATGTAGACGGTGAGTGATGGAGAGGCATTGGGACCAGGCCTAATTGATTCCAGAGCCTGGGGTCTGAGCTGGCTTCTCGCTCATTTTGCTGTGATCTAGCAGGCTGTGTGCACAGCCACACCCGTGACTGTGACTCAGATGTGCTGTGGTGAAGATGGGGGTGGGGGCTGGGATCTCTGTGAAGTTCAAGGTTCTAAATTAGTAGAATTAAAGCAGACTGACTCCTGGGACTTCCCTGGGGGTCCAGTGGTTAAGACTTCACCTTCTAATGTTGGGGGCGTGGGTTCCCTTCCTGGTCAGAGAGCTAAGATCCCACATGCCTCGCGGCCAAAAACCCAAAACACAAAACACAAGCAATACTGTGCAGGCGTGCTCAGTTACTTCAGTCTTGTCCGACTCTCTGTGACCCTGTGAATTGGAGCCAGACAAGCTCCCCTGTCCATGGAATTCTCCAGGCAAGAATACTGGAGTGGGTTGCCATGCCCTCCTCCAGGGACTCTTCCTCATCCAGGGATCGAACCTGGGTCTCCTGCATTGCAAGTGGATTCTTTACCCCTGAGCCACTGGGGAAGCTCAAGCAATACTGTAACAGATTCAGTATAAACCTTTAAAAATGGTCCATATATTTTTTTTTTTAAAAAAAGGATGTTAAAAGAAAAAAAGCAGAGCCCCTAATTTGGGGTCACAGTCTGGGGCTTTGGGAGTGGCTGGGGTCAACACCTGCAGTCAAGACTCTAGTGCCAGGAGGTTGGGAGAACTCCATTTGAGTGGTGGTGAAACTTAAGTGGAGGCACTATTTCCCTGAGCCCATAACCCTTAGGAGGAGGGCTGGCTCCACAGCCCTGCCCTAAGAACGGCCCCATGCTTCATTAAGCCCTCTGCTGCCCCAACTTGACATTCTTAAGCATTAACAAGGAGCCCTGCATTTTCATTTTTTCCTGGGCCCTGCAATTTACACAGCCAGTGTTTCCTCCAAGGGAAGCCTGTCACCGGCTCTGTCTTATGTTTGGGTTCCTGGCATCAAGCACACTTGCTGCACCCAGGTGGGCTACACTTGGTGGAGGTACCCAGAGGGTGGTGGGTGAGAGCTCTGCAGGGAGGTATTGGAGCTCATGAGAGTGGAAGATGGGGAGGGAACTGGGGCTTCAGCTCTAAGCCATCTCCGAGGCCCTGCAGCCAAGCCCTGCAGGAAACTGGTGGTGGAAAAGCCACATGGCACATGTGCAGGAAACAATATGGGACTTCCTCCAGCCAGAAGTTGGCTGCGTTCAAAATGCATCTTATTGCCACGACCTTGTCCCTGGATCTTTCCTCTTGTCACCTGAAGCTGCTTGCTTGCCATTCTCAGGACTCATCTTCCCCATCTTTAATTGGCAGACCTAGATGAAAATGCTGCTGCGTGTTCACTGTCCAACAGTGGGACAGAGCTGCTGAGGGATGAGAGCAAAGCCCAGTTCATAAAGGAAAACGGAAACCACAGTCTGATCACAGACATTCTAAAACTGAGCACCGAGAAAAAGAATGACACAAATGAACCTACTTACAAAACAGAAAGAGATTCACAGACTTAGGAAACAAAATAATGGTTGTTGCGCGGAAGGGACAATTAGGGAGTTTGGGATGGACATGTACACACTGTTATATTTAAAATGGATAACCAACAAGGACTTACTCTACAGCGCAGGGAACTCTGCTCAATATTATGTGGTAGCCTGGATGGGAGGGGAGTTTCGGGGAGAATGAATACATGTACATGTATGGCTGAGTCCCTTCTCTGTTCACCTGAAACTATCACAACATTGTTAACTGGATGGACCCCAACACAAAATAAAAAGTTTAAAAAAAAAAAAAACACCAACCAGTCTTGCATTGAAAAGAGAATGGGTTATTGTATAAATTGTATTTGTACAATATTTTCTGGAAGAAAATAAAGCCAGATGAACAACCTCATCCTGTGTGTAAGTAAGTTCTTTGCGGGCTAAAGATCTGAATGAGAAAAAGTATAAAAATACGAGAAGTAAAAATTGGAAGTTAAACAAAAATAACCTTGGGAGAGAGTTCGTTGGTTCTCTTAAGCAAGAAATATATACATTTAGTAGCCATAAAGTAAACATTGTCAGATTTAGTTCTATGAAAATGTCAAACTAGGTATGGCCAAAGACAACCTAGAAAAGATGAAAGACAAATGATACACTGGTTCTACCAGTGCTGCCCATGGAACTTTCTCTGGGGATGGAAATATCCATCCTGCACTGTCCAATCCAGTAGTCACTCACCACACACAGCGATTGGGCCTTTGAAATGAAGCTAGTGTGATTGAGGAAATGAAATTAAATTAAATTAAAATTGGTCCTTTAAGGACTTTCCTGGTGTTCCAGTGGTTGAGACTCCAGGCTTCCACTGCAGAGGGCATGGGTTCCACCCCTGGCCAGGGAATTAAGATCCCACACACCACATGCTAAGGCCAAAAAAAAAAAAATTGGTTTAAATATATATAGCCACAGATGGTTGGTAACTGCCAGTGAAGGCCTGAGATCAAATGCCTAAAGCTTTTTATGACAAACCCCAAAAAACAAACTCCTACAAAATAATAAGAAAAAGATAAATAATTCATAAGGAGAAAAAAAAACACACACACACACAACTAAAGGACATAAAGAACATATTCCTGAAAGAAGAAATGTTAACAGAACCTAGACATTTGTTCAAGTTCACCAATACATTTGTTCAAGTTCACCGATCATCAGGGAAATGCAAATTGAGACACAATGAAATATCAACGTGTATCCATCACAGCTGTTGCTGGCCAAAATCTTGGCTTTTTCTTCCCACTGAAGTCAAATAAAAAAGATACAGACAGAGTTTGGGGGAAATAGAAAGGTGGCTTTCTCAGCTAGTAGAGAGAGGGACATAGTAGGCTCATGCCTCAAGAGTTGGGCACCCTCTCCTGTGAGGAGTCTTGTTGTTGTTCAGTTGCTAAGTAAAACATAAAATTTTGACTGCACAGTAATTAGGAGGAAAGTAAATAGCTGAAGTCAGAAATGGCACTCCCCAAAGTTAGAAGATCATCTTAAACCATCCACCCTTTAGAGGGAAGGAGTTCCACTAATTGACAATATCTTGGCTGCTAGCAAATGCTAAGTTTACTGTGTCTTTGCCTCAAATATAACACTGGAAATTGAGCCACCTGGTTTTTATTAGCATCACTGGTTTATTGTGCAACTGCACTCATCTGGGTATGCATGGGACACGAGTGGCTCTGTTCTTAAGGTAACTGCCCTGGCTGTGTCATGGTGAAGGCCTTTCCCTCTGGGTAGCAGCTCTACCAGTGAAGGCTCAGCCTACTTCCAGAAAGTTCTGTCACTTGCAATTAGGAAGAACCCAGTTCTGCTTGTTTTAAAATGTCGATCTCACCTCTATTTCAAGCTCTACTCTTCTCTTCCAGAGCAGCTGAGACTGGGTTCACGAAGGGTTTAGGATCAGGCTGGAGGCTGGGTTGTGGGGAGGGGCAGGGTGTATCTGCTCTCACTGGCCCCTGCCCTCATCATGTGGGCATGTCCCCTCAGACTGGATGGGGGAGGAGAGAGGGCTTTCTTCACACCCCCCGGCAGTTGCCCCTTTGCCTGGCTGGTACTGACAAACCACCAGCTACAAATAGGCAGGATCCATTTTCCATCCTCTTAGGGATCAGAGGGGAGGACCTTGGCCTGTCTTACTGCCTGTGGCCCCCTGGACACACTCTCTCTCCAGAGAGTGTTCCCCCATCCCCCCAAGCCCAGGTCACACACACACGGGAAGTCTGGAGACCAAGCAGGGGTCTAACCAGGGAAGCCTAGCAAAGCCTGCTGTGTCAAGTTCAGGAGACATTGTTTCTGACCCAGGGCTGGGAGCCTCAGCTGTTCTCCTGACTCTCCAGAAGTCAAAGCTTTCCAAACTAAGGCAGATTACTTTTGCTTGTTCTTCTTGAATAAAGAAGGCTGAGAGCTGAAGAACTGATGCTTTTGAACTGTAGTGCTGGAGAAGACTCTAGAGAGTCCCTTGAACTGCAAGGAGATCAAACCAGTCAGTCTTAAAGGAAATCAACCCTAAATATTCACTGGAAGGACTGATGCTGAAGCTGAAGCTCCAATACTTTGGCTACCTTATGTGAAAAGCTGACTCTTTGGAAAAGACCCTGATGCTGAGAAAGACTGAGGGCAGGAGAAGGGGATGACAAAGGATGAGATGGTTGGATGGCATCATCAATTCAACAGACATGAGTTTGAGCAAACTCTGGGAGACAGTGAAGGACAGGGAAGTATGGTGTGCTGCAGCCCATGGGGTTGCAGAGTCAGACACAACTTAGTGATTGAATAACAATTTTTCTTAACAAAGTGTTCCACTGATTATTATGGGATGTGAGCTGTTTACAGTGATGGGAAAGGACCTTAGTTGGGAAGAGTGGTGTATGAGGCTGAAACACCCTGGAGAAGCTCTGCCTCTGAGCTAAGTTCGAAGTCTAGTTCTGTTTCTGCCTATGATGCTGGGAGTAATTGGATGTAAAGAAAAGTCTTGAGGATCTTCGAGCCAGAAAATGGCCTCTGATTTCCCTGGGGACCCCGGGCAGAGATGGCTTTCCTCCCTCACCCCTTCCTTGTCTCTATCCCTCCTCTTCTCCACTGCCTTCCCAGCCCTCACCCCACTCTTGCTTTTCCTTTGCCTGTTGTGTGGTTGCAGCTCAGGATGTTTTGCTGTGCCCAGATGTGGGACTTGCTAAAGTGAAAGTGAAAGTCACTCAGTCATGTCCGACTCTTTGCGACCCCATGGACTATACTGTCCCTGGAATTCTCTAGGCCAGAATACTGGAGTAGGTAGCCTTTCCCTTCTCTAGGGGATCTTCCCAACCCAAGGATCAACCCTAGGTTTCCCACATTGCAGGCAGATTCTTTACCAGCTGAGCCACAAGGGAAGCCCAGATGTGGGACTTGCTGAGAATACGCAATCAGCCCCACACAAGGACTATTTTCTTTTAATAAAGATTTTATTTATTCATTTTTGGTTGTGTTGAGTCTTCATTGCTATGTTAGGGCTTTTCTCTAGTTTCAGTGCGTGGGCTTCTTGTTGTGCTTGGCTTTTCTTATTACAGTGTATGGGCTCTAGCGTGTGGGCTCAGTAGTTGTGACACATGGGCTTGGTTGCTCCGAAGCATGTGGGATCTTCTCGGACCAAGGATTGAACCCATGTCCCCTGTATTAGCAGATGGATTCTTAACCGCTGGACCATCAGGAAGTCCAAGGAGCATTTCCTTGATTCCTGCAGACATTCCCAATCCTGGAGAGTTCACTAATTTCCAGTGAGTGTGTGGCACACATCTGTCACTCCCAGTCTATTTCCTGCTAGGAGATCAGGGCATTTTGACAACCTCTGCCTTTCTGACTGGTCTTCTGTCTGCCCCTCTTTCCCATCCTCTATGGCCTGTGGTTCCTGCCTGTCCTAAGACCTGCAGGAGCCCTGCCAGCCATGAATGAATCTCTTTAATGACTGGCAGGATTGCCATGGCAATGAGAGATGATTTTAACCCATAAAGTGGTGTCTCCATGAAGCTCCTCTTGGAAGCTGTTTGAGTTGGAGTCTCCAAGCAGCATCTCCAGGCAAGTCCTATAATATCAAAGAGCCTCTCTGGGTAAAGCTATAAATGGAAAAGAATCTTCAGAGCCTCTGAAGATAACTGTCTGGACAGAGGGTCTGGATATTTTTTTCCTTTGAGGGAGGGAAATCTGGAACCCTTCTGTTCTCCTAGCAGCTACTCTAGGCTGCATTTCACAGCTCTACATACAGCAGGTGCTCTGTTGATGATGGTTGACTTGAGCAGACTGGCTGACCTTGAATCCCAGACTGCTTATTGACTTTCCATAGGTAATAGGAGTTCTCCTTATGGGGATTGACCCCCACCTTTATTACTCAGCCAGCCAGGTGCTGGGAACCACGTGAGGCACTAAATCACAGCCCTTGATGAAACAGGCAGGAATCCTTCCCTCTCCGGGCTTGGGGTGGCGGGGAGAGCCCCCTTGAGGAAGGCACACAGATGTGCGGTGATATCTCACTGTGGTTTTGATTTGCATTTTCTTGACAACTAGTGATTTCGAGCATCTTTTCATATATGTACTGCTGCTGCTGCTGCTAAGTTGCTTCAGTCGTGTCCGACTCTGTGTCACCCCATGACGGCAGCCCACCAGGCTCCTCTGTCCACGGGATTCTCTAGGCAAGTATACTGGAGTGGGCTGCCTTTTCCTTTACATGTCTCCTTTGGAGAAATGTCTATTTGAGCCACTGTCCATTTTTAATTGGTGTATGTATTTATCTTGCTATTGAGTTGTAGGGGTTTCTTATATTCACTTTCGTATGTTATCCCTGCCCATGCTGAAGCATCCTTTCAGCCCCTAGAGGAAATGAGGGGTGGTGAGGGCCACGTCACATGACCACAGCAAGGGGTGGGGGCTCTGGATCCTTTCTCTCAAAGTCCAGGACAGCTTGAGCAAACCTATCCATCCAGTGGGCAAGCTGAGAAACAGAGGGCGGTCACAAGGTGAAGCAGGTGGGGCAAGGCTGTCCTGGTTCCATGGAAATCACTGCGCTTATGTTCAGAGGCAGTGGGTTCTGTGTGTCGAGGGGCAGGTGAGTTCACCCTAGGCTGAGATGCTGGAAGCTTTGCGGGAAGAGGGCAGCAGCTGTGGAGGAGGGATGGCAGAGAAACTGTGATGACACCTCCGATTCCTTGAAAATAAATGCCTGTGTAAGAGGGACATGTGAGATTCTCAGAGGAGCAGATGCTGGAGGTTGGGCAGCAGCACTGGGGGTTATGAGGCTGGAACTGGCATCCGTGGCCATTGGTGCAGGGAGCTTTCTGGTATGCTGTGACGGTTCCCTTCTCTGCATGGAAAGAGACAGCTCTCCATCCAGCCTGGGGTACCGTGCAGCTGAAACACTGCCATCTAGGCAGTCTTCTGGTATAAAGGATGGGCAAAACCTGAAAATCAGTAAGGAACTCTTTCATGACATGGACTTAACCAGAATGCTTTCTGAGGATGGGTTTTGGAAAAGGAGCAAGGAAGAGATAGCATCTAAAGAAGGCTGATGGAGCACTGTTTATAACAGGAAGGACATGGAAGCAACCTAGATGCCCACTGATAGATGATATATACAATGGAATATTCAGTTCAGTTCAGTTCAGTTCAGTCGCTCAGTCGTGTCCGACTCTTTGAGACCCCATGACTCATAGCACGCCAGGCATCCCTGTCCATCACCAACTCCCGGAGTTCACTCAAACTCATGTCCATCGAGTCGGTGATGCCATCCAGCCATCTCATTCTCTGTCGTCCCCTTCTCCTCCCATCCCCAATCCCTCCTAGCATCAGAGTCTTTTCCAGTGAGTCAGCTCATCGCATGAGGTGGCCAAAGTATGGCAGTTTCAGCTTCAGCATCAATCCTTCCAATGAACACCCAGGATTGATCTCCTTTAGAATGGACTGGTTGGATCTCCTTGCAGTCCAAGGGACTCTCAAGAGTCTTCTCCAGCACCACAGTTCAAAAGCATCAATTCTTCGGCGATTAGCTTTCTTCATAGTCCAACTCTAAAAATGAATGAAATCGAACCATTTGTAGAGATGCAGATGGATCTGTGTAGACTGTCATACAGAGTGAAGTAAGTCAGAGGACAAATATTGTATATTAATGTGTGTGTATATATATATATATATACAGATATAGATATAATTTAGAAAAGTGGTACTGGTGAACCTATTTGCAGGGCAGCAATGGAGATGCAAATGTAGGGGACAGACTTGTGGACACAGTAGGGGAAGGAGAGGGTGGGACGAATTTACCCTGTGTAAAACAGATAGCCGGTGGGAAGCTGCTGTACAGCACAGGGAGCTCAGCTCAGTGCTCTGTGATTACCTAGAGGGATGGCATGGGGGTGGAGTGGGAGGGAAGTTCAAGAGGGAGGGGACATATGTATGCTTATGGCTGATCTGTGTTGTTGTATGGCAGAAACCAACACAACATTGTAAAGCAGTTATCCTCCAGTTAAAAATAAAAAAATTAAAAGCAAAGATAATGCATATAAAATTTTTAGCAGTGTGCCTGACCCCAAGGAAGGGCCCCCACATTGTTACCTGTCATCCTTATTATGGTTAATATTTGTTGATCACGGATAGCAGTTCAGTAATCTCACTTGTAAAGTTTATTTTCAGTTCCATTCAAAGTCTTCTCTTTGTGACAGGCACTGTCGGGCCTATAACAAATGGCAGGAAAAGCTTCCTGTTCCATGAGATTGCAGTGTACAGTAGAGGCAACCAGATAAGTAAGCATCTAAATGTTAAGGAATAAGCAGAGATCAAGGGTTCAGGGAGGAAGCCCTGGCCCCACTCTGGGTGGGGCTGACAGAGCCAGTCTACCTGCCTGGCTCTCTTATTTCTGAGTTTCTGCTGATCCAGCTGACGTGGAGCCAACCTGCAGCTCCCTGGTTTGGCTGGGTTATTTTTGGACCGATTCTGTAATAGTCTTGCCTCCGTGAGTGCAGGGAAAGCTTAACAAAATGTCTTTTCTAACCTACAGTAGGCCTCCTGTTGTTCCCAGAGGCACTAATTGGATGCCAAGTGCTCGCCTTCCTGCTGAAGGAAATGTCAGGTTCTAATAATAATCCATTATTGGGCCCACATAATTTCCTGCCCGGACAATTCTAACAGCCTCATCCCTGATCTTCCTGCTTTGAATATTTTCCTGTATGATCTAGCCTCAACGCTGCTACTTTGGAATTGCCATTTCTCTGCTTGGAGGTGGTTTAGTTGCTCAGTTGTGTCTGATTCTTTTGTGACCCCATGGACCGCAGCCCTCCAGGCTCCTCTGTCCATGGAATTCACCAGGCAAGAATACTGGAGTGGGTTGCCATTTCCTTCTCCAGGGAATTTTCCTGACCCAGGGACTGAACCTGTGTCTCCTGTACTGGCAGGCAGATTCTTTACTGCTGAGTCACTGGGAAGCCCTTATATAGTTTATTCAAATCTCTCCATCGATTTAAGAATCCCATAATAAATCTCTCTATTAGGCTCTCATCTGCATTTATCCACTTTATCTAAAATGATAAATACACAGAAGCTCTTTGCAGGCCATCAGCTACCCAATGAATTGAAGAGATGCTGGCAGGCTCAGGATTAGGGAACGGCCCCTGCTGGTCACCTCTGGGCTGAGGGCTGAGTCTCTTTCCACAGGGATGCTCCTGGCAGTCAGGAGACCCACAGGCTCCTTCCTCATTCTTGTTGCAGGAACATTTACGTTCAGTCTCTCTCACTCTTCCCACCCACACCTTTAAAACCTCTGCTTTGGAACAGCAGACTTCGCCTCCCACACCAGACAGGTTTCTGTTCTCATCTTAATTCGGGCATAATCACTACAAATTGGATTTCTATTCAGCACCTCCCACATCTCTCTATTAATTCCAGTACATTAACAAATACCAAAATATTCATGTAAAAATATTTCTCCCTTTAGAGAACGTTGTTCCTCATTCCGTGTTCCTCTGTTTAATGCCATCTGATCGGAGTTGACTATAGATTTAATTATAATTTTCCTGAAACCTGACATCTCTCTCTCTCAGGTATGCAGGGAAGAGAGCGCAGATCAAGGACTAGAGAGGAGACAACTGTGGAAGATGGCAGAGCACAGACGAACACGTAACCTCCTTCTCCAGACACTTAATAAGAAACAGAAAGAGGAGACACACCGGCAGGGGATCAAATGGTCACGCTCACTTAGGGGAAGAACTGAGACCTCTGACTGCTAATGTGAAAGGCGGCATCAGAGATGGAAGTTTCTAGATTCAGAAGACGGCTTTTTCTACTGTTTAGAAGCAGCTTCCCTGGAGAAGGAAATGGCAACCCACTCCAGTATCCTTGCCCGGGAAATCCCATGGACAGAGGAGCCTGGGGGGCTACAGTCCATGGGGTCCCAAAGAGTCGGACATGACTGAGCATGCACATACTTCGTTTCCGTTTTTTTTTTTAATTAACAAAATAAACTGATGGATATTTCCTTAACATTATAAAATATTATAATCCTCCATCCAAAAAGCTAGCACAGTATAATGTGAAAAGTCAGAAACATTACCATTAAAGTCAGAAACAAGAACTCCCATTATCGTATACGATAATAAAAGGTATAAAACTTGGAAAGGATGAGGCATCTGTTTATAAAATTTATGCCTCAAATCAAACCTTTACTATATTACAAATAATTACCAGTTAGAAAAAGAAGAAAAGATGCCCTTTATAACATAAACATAAAAATACTTAAGGACAAATGTAGTAAATATTAGGACAGTCCTGACCTTATATAGTATAGTCCTAACCTTATGGAGAATCCCAGGGACAGGGGAGCCTAGTGGCCTGCTGTCTATGGGGTTGCACAGAGTTGGACACAACTGAAGTGATTTAGCAGCAGTAGCAGCAGCAGCAACCTTATATATACATAGGGTAATTGTAACCCTATGCAAGAAATTTTAAATTCCTGTTAAAAGCTACACAAAGTATTTTAGTAAGTGAAAAAGGTTTTTCTTTGGAAGACTATTCAGTAATATAGTTTTAATTCCTAATTTAATCTCTAAATTCATTCTGTTCCCAGTCCAGTTACCAACAGAATTTTGTTTGGAATTTGAACATTTAAAGCTAAAGTCCATCTCATAGAATAAGCACATGATTGGAAGGAGAAAAAGATGTGAAAAAGAATAACAAATATGACCATGATACTATCAGGGATATCAAAACATTGTTTAAGGCCACAGATATTTTAGAGTAGGATTAGACCAAGAGATCAGAGTAAGAGACCAGAAAGTCAAAAAATAAATTCAAGCAACTACGGGAATTGAGTATTTGATTAAAATGGCATCATTAGCATTTCCCTGGTGGTCCACTGGTTAAGAATCCACCTGCCAATGAAGAGGATGCGGGTCTGATCCCAGGTCTGGGAGGATCCCACATGCAGAGGGACAGCCAAGCCTAAGCTCACAACTACTGAGCCAGTGTGGCTAGAGCCTGAGAGCCACAGGAGAAGCCATTGCAATGAGAACCCCTTACACTGCAACTAGAGAGTAGCCCCTACTTGTCACAACTTAAAAATAGCCCACATAGCAGTGAAGATCCAGCACAGAAAAAACTAAAATAATAAATAAATAAATATTGATAAATACATAAAATGGAAATTTAAAAAAATTTTAATGGCATCGTTAAATTTATCAGCTGTGGTGTTGGAGAAGACTCTTGAGAGTCCCTTGGACTGCAAGGAGATCCAACCAGTCCATCCTAAAGGAGATCAGTCCTGGGTGTTCATTGCAAGGACTGATGTTGAAACTGAAACTCCAATACTTTGGGCATCTGATGTGAAGAGCTGACTCATTTGAAAAGACCCTGATGCTGGGCAAGATTGAGCGCAGGAGGAGAATGGGATGACAGAGGATGAGATGGTTGGATGGCATCACTGACTCGATGGACATGGGTTTGGGTGGACTCTGGGAGTTGGTGATGGACAGGGAGGCCTGGTGTGCTGCGGTTCATGGGGTCTCAAAGAGTCGGACACAACTGAACGACTGAACTGAACTGAAATTTATCAGCAAGGATGAGGCATTCAATAAACTGCTGGGAAAATAGGTTAGCTATTTGAAGGAAAAAAATCAATTTATTACCTTATTCTTCACATGGGAGTAAGTTCCATATGGATCCAAGAATTATATATAAAAATGGAAGCATAAAAGCCAAATTAAAAGAAAGATTACAGAGTTTTCTGTATAACTGTATGCAAACAAATTTTAAAACTTGAATTAAAACAAAGGTTAAAAACTCCAAAAACCCAAAGGTGAATTTACCAGGTGAATTCCAAGAGCCAGGTGGGAAGTGTGTTCCAGGACAAGCCTGACCCCAAATGTCCTTCCTTCCAGTCTTCAGTCAAATCTATCCGCTGCTCCAGCTGGTCCCTGAAGCAGAAATGCAAATAATAAACATTAAGCTCAGATTAGGCAGTATTAGCATTCAAAAGACACCTTGAAAAAGACAAATCAGCTATCAAAAAGGACTAGAAAGAAAGAGGTCAGAAAAGTGAGCTGTCACCAATGAATTCTCAGGATACTAGATGAATACCAGGCATCCTCAGTTAGAAAATGCACAGCAGGGACTTTCCTGGCAGTCCAGTGGTCAAGACTTTGTTTTCCAACACGGCAGACATGTGTTCAAACCCTGCTGGGAGAACTGAGGTTCCACACCATGGGGCAACCTCGCGCCACAGCTACAGAGCCTTCGAGCCAAAACTAAGACCAGGCAGAGCCAAATAAATAAATAAATAAATATTTTTAAAGTGCTAGCCCTCACCTCCTCTGTGCAGGCCAGCAAATCTTCACTGAAAGTGCCAAAACTTCTCTTGGAACCCGACAAAAGAGTATGGTTGGAAGAATAAATGGCTAGGAAAAATATATAATTCAGGTTGGGGTGGAAGAGCAGGAAGTAAAGTGAAGTGAAAGTTGCTCAGTCACGTGTGACTTTTTTTGACCCCATGGACTATCCATGGACAATCCATGGAATTCTCCAGGCCAGAATACTGGAGTGGGTAGCCTTTCCCATCTCCAGGGGATCTCCCCAACCTGACCCAGGGATCAAACCCAAGTACCCCACGTTGCAGGTAGATTCTTTACCAGCTAGTTGAGCCACAAAGTAAGCTCCAGAGAGCAGGAGTGGGGAAGAATTATCTGCCTGGTTATAAAAACCTATTTTAGATCAATAATGATTTTAAAAAAACCAAACAAACAACTGAAGTACATATCCAAAGAGAAAACTACATGTAAATTATGCAGAAGAGGACCAAGCTTGAGATCAAATTATATGAGAGACTGTACTATGTGATGAGTAAGCAACATGGAAAGACAAGCTTATTTAATAAATCTTGTCGGAATACTGAAGACTGAATACCGAAAAGGGAATCAGATTTGTCCCTTACCCTACTTTCCAAAATGAAAGTTCAATATTTAAAAATAAGACACCACAGAGGAAAAAGCAGTGCCATCAGAATTTACCATTTGCCATACTTTGAAGTATGTGGGGGCAGGGGTGGGGCAGTGGGAAGTGAAGGAAATAGCACTTGCTGATTGCCCACTGCGTGAAGTGTAGTTCCTTATTAAGACTCACAGCAACCCTGGGAGACAGGTATTACCCTCAACTTTCAGATAAAGAAACAGTCATAAAGAACCCTATGTCAACTTTTAAAAAAGCACGATGTGAGAGTTGCAAGTTAAGTTTTACTTGGGGCAAAATGAGGACTGCAACCTGGGAGAGAACACTTCAGATAGCTCTGAGAAACTGCCTCAAAAAGGCAGGGGGGATAGGACAGTATAGATGTGATTTTGGTGAAGGGGGAGTACATGCAATCTGCATATATTGTTTTCAGAAGGTTTCTGCTAATCACAAGGAGCAGTTGTCACCCTGAAGGATTTTAGTTCTTTTCTAGATCTGAGTAGATACAAGAATTGGGCTTATAAAAATGACTCCCAAGAATATCTGACTACCTGAAGACCTGTTCTGCCAGCTTCCCCCCCACACCCCCAAAAAGCACAGATGCCTCATTCCTGCTCTCCACCCTCAACTCCTTTCAGGGGGTGTTGAAAGTCAGCAGCACATGATTTAATTCTTGTAGAGGTAGATGATAAGCACCCACAGGAAGTGCCTATTTGTAGTTGACATCTGTTACTCTCTTGAAGTCAAGTGGGGAGCCATCAGAAGGGCCTCACTCTGATCCATGTCCTATCTTGCCCAGCTACTGCCCACCAGCCCAAGGTGCCTAAGGAAGATGGGGCCCAAGTTCAGTGGCAGGCCAGTCCTAGACATGCCTGGGATGGTAGAAAGTGAAACAAGTTAGAACCAAGGCTGAAGACAAGGCAGCTGCCTCGTGGTACAGAGTCAATGAGTCTGGCCAGGAGATTGGAAGTACCCCCAATCGATATTTATTGAATAAGTGAATTTACATATCTGTTCAGTATGTGTATTTATTCATTAGCTCAGAAGAACACTTGAAGTGTGGGGAAAGGCGAGTTATCTAGCTTGTTGTGCTAGGAAGACAAGAACTTCACATTTTTCACCAGTTGTAGTTGAAACATTCCATTTTGGGAAACTGGGTCAAGCCACATCACCATGTGTTAATTATAAGTTGTGATTCTAGCAACCTGTGTAAAGATGAAAGGGCCAGCGCCTGCGTTTCCAACAGCAACAAACGTGCCTCTGATGACACTTCCATAATCACCACCTCTTCCAATCGCATACATCTTGGCGGCTTACAAAGAAGTGTTCACACCCACGGTTAGAGAAACCCTCCTTCAAGGAAGGTCAAACTATCATCCCAGTCTGTGGATGAGGAAATGAAGGCTCTAGGAGGTGCAAGGACCGGCTCAGTGGTTGGCGGCAGAGCAGAAACTGGAATCCCCGGATGTGCACGAACTGATCATCATTACGGCATAGGCTTGGTTACCTTGGTTACCAGGCTTAAAAGGATGATGCTGGAGAATGTCTTGTCTGCTTCCATCTGCCTCTGTCTCCCCTGAGGTGCTCATGTGGATCTGAGGTTCTGGGGGGAGGGTCCCATCTATACATTGCACCCCATCCCCATCCAAAGCCAGTTTGGAAGGAGAAATAAAGAGTGCAGCAGCCTCAACCCTGCAGACTTATGAGGCCCCAGGAACTGATTGCATCCCAGGATCTGGAAGCACAGCCTGGATGCTGGAACCCACCCTGGAGCTGCAGAGATCTGGCCAGAGAACTGGGTCAAGTCCAGCCTCAGACTAGGAGTGATGACATGCAGTGATGGGCGGCTGCACAGGTGAGGGAGAACCTGCTATTTATGAATTGCCTCTACATGATAGGTTCACACATTATCAATAATTCCCACAGCATCTCCTGATACTCTTCCTATTATTCTCGTGGTGCTGATGGTGGAGCAGTACCTTGGAGAGTGACATCTAATGCTGCCTCTAGAAGCTGATTGTTGATAGTCCTGCATATGTGCAGGAGGGAGGCCCATCAGGCAGAATCAAGTTGCAGACTGGGGCACCAGTCACCACAAAGACCTTGTGAGGACCCAGCACCTGGTACCTCCAGAAACAGGGAACTATGGTCTCCTTGATCCCTGAAGGCTTTCCAAGCATGCCTCTTACTCCTCCTCCCAGGAGCAAAAGGGAATGTCTGATACAAGCAATGAGATTAGAGAAAGAACCTAAGATTGTGCTTACCAGCCTCTGCCAAGTGTTCTCCCCCTTGACCCCCGTGCATGCAAGCACCTGTTTTCCCGCAGTCCATGCCTCCATGTTGCAGACCGTGGCAGGCTCTGTCTTGGTTGGACATGGTTGTAGTTTGAGGTGGGTAAGCTCACGGGCTTCCCTAGTGGCTCAGATGGTAAAGAATCTGCCTGTAGTACAGGAGACCCAGGTTCGACCCATGGGTCAGGAAAATCCCCTGGAGAAGGGAATGACTACCCACTCTAGTATTCTTACCTGGAGAATCTCATGGACAGAAGAACCTGGTGGGCTACAGTCCATGGGGTTGCAAAGAGTTGGACACAACTGAGTGATTAATACTAAGCTCAGTTTAAAGTACTAAGAAACCAGATTGTGGCTGCAGAGTCAAAATGCTTTACCCAGCTATTTTACCATTCCAAGATGCTTCATCCAGATATTGATCTGGCTCTATGTTTTAAAAAAATATTTTGACCGTGACACGTGGCATATGGGATCTTAGTTCCCCAACCAGGGACCAAACCCATGCTCCTTGCACTGGGGCTGTGGAGTCAACCACTGCACCACAAGGGAAGTCCCTGATCTGGCTCACTGATGACTCCTTTGTCATAGGACCCATGGGGGAAAGGGCTGGATTGATCTTCATCTTTGTGGTTAGAGATAAGCCCTGAGATTCTATCATGGGAAAGTGTGAGGAGGAGAGCAGGACCAGAGGTGGCACAGAGGCAGACATTCACATCCTGCATTAGTTCCCGCCCCTGAGATATGGGGTGGCTTCTCCTCTGCTCCCAAACCCCTCCCTGTTTCACCAACCAAATCTGTGGGAGTCTGATGGTCCCCATCTGAGCTCCATCCATGTATCCTGCTTTGACCTACTTGGTCAGCACCATCACTACATTCAGAATATCCCCGCTCGGTTCCTACATTTGTGGCTCACTCCCTGTTGCCAATGTTAAGGTTGAATAATAGAATCTGGAAGGAGTTTCAGAGGTCACCTGGCTCAGCCCTTCTTCTGGAGAAGGACCCGTCTGAACTTGGCTTTTGTGTCATCTCGGAGCAACCTCTCCTGTAACTTGGTGTCTCTGTTTCTTCTAAAATGTGTTTTTTTAAGACAAGAAACCTGCCTTCCTGATACTTGTGTCTGGCACAGGTGCCTTCTGTGCCACCTACACACATTCCAGGCAGCCCTACCCCACTCCCAGGGAACGCCAACCCTCTGATCCCTTGGGCCATAGGAGTTAGACGGTGTTTTATCATCGGGCAGACAAGCAGAGTGCCAAAGCTTGGATGCTTTTGAACTGTGGTGTGGGAGAAGATGCTTGAGAGTCTCTGGGACTGCAAGGAGATCAAACCAGTCAATCCTAAAGGAAATCAACCCTGAATATTCACTGGAAGGACTGATTCAGAAACTTCAATACTTTGGCCACCTGATGTGAAGAGTCGACTCACTGGAAAAGACCCTGATGCTGGGAAAGATTGTGGGCAAGAGGAGAAGGAGATGACAGAGGATGAGATCGTGGGATGGCATCACTGACTCAATGGACATGAGTTTGAGCAAGCTGGGAGATAGTGAAAGACAGGAAAGCCTGGTGTGCTGCAGTCCATGGGGTCACAAAGAGTTGGATACAACTTAGTGACTGAACAGCAACAACTTATCATCGAGCAAGCATGCAACAAGCACTGCCAGTTTCTTGAATGCCGTAGAATACATGGTTTCAAAGCTCCTTGAAGCTGAGGCTGTACTCGAGCCTGGCACCCAAAAAACATGAGCTGTCTGTGCCCAGCAGATGTTTCGGAGGGGACTGCAGGGTGTGCCAGGCACACGGTTTTGTTTGTTGATTGCCCACTGAGTGTCTTTGATGGGCCAGCCCAGCCCTGAACTTGCTTATTGCCCAACGGTGGAAATAGGCATGTACACAGAAAACCACAATACAGCGTGACCCCTGCTAGGGAGGAGGCATATCAGGGATGCTGAAGGCATGTGGGAGGCAATGGTCAGCAGACCAGCCCCGGGATGAGCTCAGCCCCATAGGATGAGCAGAAGCAGCCAGTTGTTTGGGGCAGGCAGGGCGAGTGGCAGGGAGCCAGAGCTGGTGAGCTTGTTACCGAGTTGCTGCACGACAGGTCAACGAATTGTAGACGAGGTGTTGAGGCAAGAAATTAAACTTTATTTGGAGCCAGCAGACTGAGAAGATGGCAGACTAGTGTCCCCAAAACACCAACTTATTAGGGTCTTCGGGCCAGTGTCATTTATAGAATAGAGATGGGGAGGAGGTGAGGAAGTAAAGTAAAAAGGCCATGAGTCTTGCAAAACAACTTCTTGACCCACCTTGGGGAGGGGATGTGTTCATTTCTTCTTTTCTGCAGCCACTCACAGGTGGGCAGAGTTAGAATGTCTCTCTGGACAGAGGAGCCTGGTGGGCTACAGTCCATGGGGTCACAAAAGAGTCAGACACAACTAAGTGACTAAACAGTGACAACTGGAAGCAGAACAAAGGTATTTGAGTTTACCAGTCAGGCGGAGGGGCGGGGTTCCCCCGGCAGGCTATTGTGTGTGCTTACAGCTACAGACAGTGACTATAATAACAAAAGCAATGAGAAGCAAAGGCTAAAGTAAAAGAAACAGATCTAACGTGGAGTCAAAATTTGCTCTTCCCTGTTACAGAAGGGCTGACGGGTTGACTGGCTTGACCAGGGCAGCACCTTGGCTGGTGTCTTCAGTGTGCCTGAGCACAGTCGATCCCCAGGAAGCATCTGGAAAGCCTGCCTTTCTGGTGTGACCCAGTTCTAGATAAGATGACACTAATAATACCCATTTACTCCCCAAGACTGCAAGGAGTCAGGAGCTAATGTATGCACATGGCTCATTATGCAAATAATCTGTCCTTTGGCGGCACAGACCGCACTGGCGGAGCCTTGCCTCCTTCCTGTCGACTCACAGGATTCTGCAGTGGTCTGCAGCTGCCAACACACAGCCCTTCCTTCTTCCTCCAGGCATCGGAAAGTCTATAACTGAGCACCTCTTGCAAACAACTGTCTTCATTGCCAGAATTGTCTTAAAGCGATTCTGGCTCTGAAAATGCTCAAAGTCAACTTCTATTTCTCCACAAGAAATGCTAGAAAAAAAGAAAGCATTGGATGTTAGAGGGTGGGGAGGTGGTTCAGAAGATAGAGGCACGCCAACTTAGGACCCTTTGAATTTCTCTAAAGTGCAGATGTTGAGCTGGACAAGGTGTCAAGACCCAACCCAGCCATGCTAGGTATTGTGATTCTAGGCAGCCTAAATCAATCAGCGCCTTCTAGCGTATAAGTCAGAAATAGTCAAACATGGCTCAAAGCAAGGAGTTGAAAATGGTCATTTTCAAGGTCTTATGTGTTTATTCAATAAATATGTAGGGATATCCGCTAAAGGTCAGGCACTATGCTAGCTGCAGGAGAGGTAATGGGGAGCAAAGGTGCTCCACGGGTCCCCATAAAAATCTAGTGGGAGGGATGCGACTGGGGCGGTAGTTGCACAAGGTGAGGGGTGCATGGAGGGAGAGGAAGGCAGGGTGGTGTCAGAGGGAGGCAGGGAGGTTGAAGGAGGAGGCTGTCCCCATAGTCCGGGCCCTCTCTGCCAGCTGACAACCTCCCCACAGGATGCACCAGGCCCATCTCTATCTCCATCTGGAAATCTCCACAGGGCCCAGTGGATGTGGAGCACTCCCCACTCAGTAAGGAGCACCCCATCCTGGGAGGGGAGATGCTCCCTATTATAGGCTCCAGGCCTTCGGGAGCATTCCCAGTGTCAGCGCACATTGACGCCTTGACTTGAGCCTGCACTATTTTTAACTGGCTGTCGCCATGGCAGCACAAGAACCGCTGGGAAAGACACGGCCTTTCTGACAGCATTCAAGATGCTCGCTGCCCTCTCCTCCCAGTTAATCCCCTGTGCGCCAGAGCCCAGATCATCTATATTAAATCCCCGCCTTCTCCTGGCAGAGCTGGAGCCCAGACACCTCTCTGAGCTTCCTTGTCTGTAAAGTGGGGGTTTTAATAAAACAAAAACAAACAGAACGCTTCCCTTCGTGGGTGTGTGCTGGGAATCCAGTTAGGTTGTTAATGTGTTAACGTGCTCTTCATGGCCCACGTTAGTTTCTGCTGTCCATCTCTCCCTTTCTTTTTAAAAAGTTTTATTTTTATTGTCTGAACTTCTCCAATGATTCCATGTTACTTTTTCTCTTTGGGACTACTAATTTTCAATCAATTAGAAATTGGCATCTTGGAGAAGAAATATGTTGTGTCCCTGTTTATAGAACGGATGGATCTCTGATTAAGAAATAGTGCTCTTTCATTCTCTTACATGGGTGTGTTCATCAATAGTTGTTGTTGTTTAGTTGCTAAGTCATGTCCAACTCTTTTATGACCCTATGATCTGTAGCCCACTAGGCTCTTCTGTCCATGGGATTTTCCAGGCAAGAATACTGGAATAGGTTGCCGTTTCCTTCTCCAGGGGATCTTCCCAACCCAGGGATTGAACCCGTATCTCGGGATTGCAGGCAGATTCTTTACCACTGAACCATCAGGGAAGCCCTCATCAAGAGTACACTAAACAATATTTTATTCTGTTGTGAAGATTCTGACAGTCTCTCCTAGTAGCTTATGTATCACTGAGTTTTCTTTCCTCTCCTTTCATGTTTGATCTCTGTCGTAACTTTACTTAAAAGGACCTGATGTGAGAAAGAATGAGAAGACATGAGAAGACATTCTGTCTGTTGTCCATGCCTTAATGACAACACTTAATCCCCTACCCCCTACTTCTGCCCTTCACTTCTGCTTTATGGACTGATGCCTGTTAGCCTTCTACAGGTTTCCCTGTGGCAGGAAGTGATATCTTTCTGGAGAAAGACTGCCATGGATGGAGAAGAAGAGATCCTGGGAACATGGATGGAATGGCCACCTGCGTGGTGGCATGGAGCGCCAGCTGGCTGGGAAGTCTGAGCTCAGGGCCCTGAGGCTGGGAAGGCTTTTGATCTGGTCTTGGTTCTGCAAAGAGCCTAAGAGCCTTTAGTGGAGGGAAGGAGCACATCTGGAGGGCAGACAGCTTGATTATTCCTTTGGGGACATGTGGGGAAAACCGGAAGGATCTTCTTTTCTTAATTAATTTTTACTGGAGTATAGTTGCTTTCCAGTAGTCAGGTATGACGGAGAAGGCAATGGCACCCCACTCCAGTACTCTTGCCTGGAAAATCTCATGGACGGAGGGGCCTGGTAGACTACAGTCCATGGGGTTGCACAGAGTCGGACACGACTGAAGAGACTTAGCAGCAGCAGCAGCAGTCAAGTATGGATGTGAGAGTTGGACCATAAAGAAGGCTGAGCCCTGGAGAATTAATGTTTTCGAACTGTCATGCTGGAGAAGATGCTCGAGGGTCCCTTGGACTACAAGGAGATCCAACCAGTCAGTCCTAAAGGAAATCAACCCTGAATATTCACTGGAAGGACTGATGCTGAAGCTGAAGCTCCAATACTTTGGCCACCTGATGTGAAGAGCCAACTCTTTGGAAAAGACCCTGATGTTGGGAAAGATTGAGGACAGAGGGAGAAGGGGGTGTCAGAGGATGAGATGGTTAGATAGCATCACCAACTCAATGGACATGAATCTGAGCAAACTCTGGGAGATGGTGAAGGTCAGGGAAGCCAGGTGTGCTGTAGTCCAGTGGGGTCACAAAGAGTTGGATATGACTTAGCAACTGAACGGCACATTTTGCTTTACAATGCCATGTTAGTTTCTGCTGCAGAGCAAAGTGAATCAGCTATACATATACATATAGCCCCTCTTTTTTACAGATTTTCTTCCCATTTAGATCACCACAGAGCACTGGGTAGAGTTCCCCTATGCTATAGGGTACAGTAGGTTATCATGGGTTATCTATCTTATCAGTTCAGTTCAGTTCAGTTCAGTCACTCAGTCGTGTCCGACTCTTTGCGACCCCATGAATCACAGCACGCCAGGCCTCCCTGTCCATCACCAACTCCCGGAGTTCACTCAAACTCATGTCCGTCGAGTCAGTGATGCCATACAGCCACCTCATTCTCTGTTGTCCCCTTCTCCTCCCACCCCCAATCCCTCCCAGCATCAGAGTCTTTTCCAGTGAGTCAACTCGTCGCATGAGGTGGCCAAAGTATTGCAGTTTCAGCTTTAGCATCAGTCCTTCCAATGAACACCCAGGATTGATCTCCTTTAGAATGGACTGGTTGGATCTCCTTGCAGTCCAAGGGACTCTCAAGAGTCTTCTCCAACACCACAGTTCAAAAGCATCAATTCTTTGGCAATCAGCTTTCTTCACAGTCCAACTCTCACATCCATACATGACCATGGGAAAAACCATAGCCTTGACTAGACGGACCTTGGTTGGCAAAGTAATGTCTCTGCTTTTTAATATACTCTCCAGGTTGGTCATAACTTTCCTTCCAAGGAGTAAGTGTCTTTTAATTTCATGGCTGCAATCAGCATCCGCAGTGATTTTGGAGCCCCCAAAAATAAAGTCTAACACTGTTTCCACTTTTTCCCCATCTATTTCCCATGAAGTGAGGGGACCAGATACCATGATCTTTGTTTTCTGAATGTTGAGCTTCAAGCCAACCTTTTCACTCTCCTCTTTCACTTTCATCAAGAGGCTTTTGAGTTCCTCTTCACTTTCTGCCATAAGGGTGGTGTCATCTGCATATCTGAGGTTATTGAGATTTCTCCTGGCAATCTTGATTCCAGCTTGTGCTTCTTCCAGCCCAGCGTTCCTCATGATGTACTCTGCATACAAGTTAAATAAGCAGGGTGACAATATACAACCTTGACGTACTCCTTTTCCTATTTGGAACCAGTCTGTTGTTCCATGTACAGTTCTGACTGTTGCTTCCTGACCTGCATACAGGTTTCTCAAGAGGCAGGTCAGGTGGTCTGGTATTCCCATCTCTTTCAGAATGTTCCACAGTTTCTTGTGGTCCACACAGTCAAAGGCTTTGGCATAGTCAATGAAGCAGAAATAGATGTTTTTCTGGAACTCTCTTGCTTTTTCCATGATCCAGCGGATGTTGGCAATTTGATCTCTGGTTCCTCTGCCTTTTCTAAAACCTGCTTGAACATCTGGAAGTTTACATAGTATCAATACTCTATGTATGTCAATCCCAATCTCCCAGTTTATCCCATCTCCTCCCTGAGGGACCCTCTAATGGGAGGGGAAAGACCCTATGTTAGAGCCTCCTTAGGTTACAACACTTTTGCTTGAGATAAGAGATAGCAATCCCCAGGGAAAATGCTCTGGACTTTTGCAAAAGCTAAGCAGTAGTTGGAACTTTCAGGAGGCATTCTGAGGGTTCTGTGTGGCTGAGGGACTGACTCATTCATCCTGTGCTTTCTCTCCCTTCCCCCAAGGTTATCCATGAAGGCTGGACTTGATCAATGAGGTCTGATCTGTGTTGTCATCCTAGTCTCTTCCCCAGGCTTGTTTTTTAAAAATCACTTATACTTTTTTCTTATAACACAATAATTGACACTTTGTAGGAGAGTTAGAAATGTAGGAAAAAACAAAGAAAAAAGAAACTTTAATCCAATTGCTCAGAGATAATTCTTCTTTGTATCATGGTATCTAGTCTTTTATGCATGAATGCATATTATACATGCACACACATATGTGTATACACATTTATTACTTGTGTTTATTTATGGAAATGCATATTTATGCACTGAGTAATTATTTTTACAAGAAAGGTGTCATACCATGTTTGAGAGCTCAAACTCTGGAGCCAGACTGTGAGTGTGTGTGCTCAGTTGCTCAGTCCTGTCTGACTCCTTGGGACCCAGTGAACTGCAGCTCACCAGGCTTCTCTGTGCATGGTGCTCTCCAGGCAAGAATACTGGAGCAGGTAGCCATGCCTTCCTCCGGGGGAAACTTCCTGACCGAAGGAGCAAACTTGTGGTTCCCGTGTCTCCTGCACTGGCAGGCAGGTTCTTTACTGCTGGAGCTAGGCTGCTGAGGTTCTAATCCTGACTCCGTTATGTGCTGCTGTGTGGTCTTGATGGTAACTTTTCTGTGCCTCAGTTCCTTTATCTGTAAACAGCCAAATTGGTTAATGAAAAATAGTGCCTGAATTTGAAGTTTTTGAGTGAGGGTCCTGTGTGTCCCTGCCACCTCCCTGACTGGGGCTCTGAACCCCATCCAGTCTGCCTCCTTAGTCTCTGATGATCCACCATCTCTGCTGTCTCTTCAACATCTCCCGTTGTGTTGGCTCCTTTCTGCCAATCAATTAAAATGCTGCTTTCAATAATAAATTCTGCAAAGGGTGTGGAGAAAAAGAAACCCTCCTGTCCTGTTGGTGGGAACATAAATTGATACAACCATTCTGGAGAACAATAAGATTCCTTATTAAAAAGAAAAAACACTGAGAATAGAGCGACCATACGGCCCAGTAATCCCACTCCTGGACGTATATCCAGAGGAAACTCTAATTTGAAAACACAAACATACCCCAATGTTCACTGCAGCACTGTTTCAGTTCAGTTCAGTAGCTCAGTCGTGTCCGACTCTCTGCGACCCCAGGAATCACAGCACGCCAGGCCTCCCTGTCCACCACCAACTCCCAGAGTTCACTCAAACTCATGTCCATAGAGTTGGTGATGCCATCCAGCCATCTCATTCTCCGTCGTCCCCTTCTCCTCCCGCCCCCAACCTTTCCCAGCATCGGAGTCTTTTCCAGTGAGTCAACTCATTGCATGAGGTGGCCAAAGTATTGCAGTTTCAGCTTTAGCAGCAGTCCCTCCAATGAACACCCAGGATTGATCTCCTTTAGAATGAACTGGTTGGATCTCCTTGCAGTCCAAGGGACTCTCAAGAGTCTTCTCCAGCACCACAGTTCAAAAGCATCAATTCTTCGGCGATCAGCTTTCTTCACAGTTCAACTCTCACTGTTTACAATAGGCCAAATATGGACGCAATCTAAATGTTCAACAGAGAAATGGATAAAAAAGATGTGGTGTATGGAATACCACTCAGCCATAAAAAGGATGAAACAATGCCATTGGCAGCAACATGGGCAGACACAGAGATTATCATATTGAGTGAAGTAAATCAGATAGAGAAAGACAAATATCATATGATATCACTCATACATGGAATCTAAAATATGATAGAGATGAACTTATTTACAAAACAGAAACAGACTCACAGACATAGAAAATAAACTTATAGTTACCAAAGGGGAAAGTGGATAGGTAGGAATAAGTTAGAATTTGGGGGATTATTAGCTCAAACTACTCTACATAAAATAAGGACCTACTTGTACAGCACAGGGAACCATATTCAATACCTTGTAATAACCTATAATGGAAAAGAATCTGACAAAGAATATGCATGTATATGTGAATCACTGCTGTATACGTGAAACTAACACAACATTGTAAAGCAAATATACTTTAAAATAAAACAAAATTTAAAAGTATCGATTTTTAAAACATGCTCAAGTCTCTCCCATTTTAAATACACAAGCAAGAAACCTTGCTGAGAGCATGACCTCCTTCCTTTGCTAGCCACACTTCCTAAGGGTTGTCTATATGCATCATCTAACTTCATCTCCCTGTCTCAATCTCAGTATGTTTGCTCTCCCACCACCCTACCGAGATTGCTTGGGACCTGGTTCCCAGTGGCGTCCTTGTTGCCTTATTCACAAGGCACTTCTGTCTTCATTCTCCCAGGGCCGCCTGCACTTGGCACCACTGCCTGCTCCCTCTTTCCCTTGTCCTCCTGGGTCACACTCTCTGCTTCCCACTCAGCCTTCCCTCCTCGTTTCTTCTCCTCTCGTGGACTCTGGCTGAACACACCCATATTCTTCATTATTTTGTAAATGTGGACAATTCTCACATCTCTGTCTCTTATTTAAATTTGTTTATTTATTTGGCTGTGCCGGGTCTTAGTTGTTGCACAAGGGATCTTTGATCTTTGTTGCAGCACATGGGATCTAATTCTCTGACCCAGGATGGAAACCCAGACCCTCTGCATTGGGAGGATGGAGACTTTAGCCACTGGACCACCAGGGAAATCCCTCAAATCTTGCTTTATTCAAGCTGCTCTCCTGAGCTCCTGATCCGTATGCCCACCTGGACACTTCCATTAAGACATCCCCTAGGGACTTCTCTGGCAGTCCAGTGGTTAAGACTCTGTGCTCCCAATACAGGGGCCTGGGTTCAATTCCTGGTCCAGGAACTAAGATCCCACATGTCACAGGGCTTGGCCCAGGAAAAGCAAAAAACAAAAAGAGACATCCCTTAGAGTCTAAAATCAATGTGTCTCAGATAAAATTAAACATCTTCCCTGCTGATACAGCCCTCCCCTTTGGTTTCTATCTTTGGAAAGGGTCAGACTCATCTCCCTGTTAAAGTGACAGTGACTCATCTTGAAAGAAATCAAAGCAGTGTTATATTAGTGGTTGAATTTTTGGAATAAGAAGATGGAAGCAGGCAGGGACATCCTGACTTTCTGATGTCACGAAAATCACAGGTACTGTTGTGTTTTGTATTCTTGTCCTGTGTGAGGCAGACCATGATGCTTGAGAGACCATCAGCACTTATACTTACTAAGTGGATGGAAACTCATGGGACTGGGAGGAATTGCTTTTCACAAGTGCTTTAGCTGGAAGGGAAAGCCCATGTGGTCTACCTGCAGCCCAGACAGGAGTCTGTGGTCCTCAGCACATTTCTAGTGGTACAGAGAAACCACCCCAGACCCTCCCCTCCTCCCAGTGCAATCTCCATGGGGGACCCCTAGGCACGGCCATCAAAGATGTGCCTGTCATGAACTGGGAATCTGGGGCCCAGGTAAAAGGGCATTTGACCTGACATTGTTTTTCTTCACATTTCAGGTCCCCATCCTTAGGCATCCTTGGAAAGGAGTGGGAGTTCCATATTGCTTACAGAGGACTGTCTCACCTCTGGCTGCGATCCCAGGCCCTGAAGACACAGGAAAGCATGGGTGGATGTAGTTATCAATATCCTAGGCAGGGAAATGCCCTCTTTAAAAACATAATTTATTACAGAACATTGGAAGGACTGATGCTAAAGCTGAAATTCCAATACTTTGGCCACCTCATGCGACGAGTTGACTCACTGGAAAAGACTCTGATACTGGGAGGGGTTGGGGGAAGGAAGAGAAGGGGACAACAGAGAGTGAGATGGCTGGATGGCATCACTGACTCTGTGGACATGAGTTTGAGTGAACTCCGGGAGTTGGTGATGGACAGGGAGGCCTGGCGTGCTGTGATTCATGGGGTCGCGGAGAGTCGGACACGACTGAGTGACTGAACTGAACTGAAGAGAGAGAAAAGGGCAAAAGAATTTCCATGTATCCAATCCCCAACTTCAACTCAATCCTGTCACAGATAAGTCTCCTTCCCTCCAACACTGTTTTTGTTTGCTGCACTATCATTTTATTTTATTGTTGCAGTTATTCTTTTTTAAATTTTGTTTTAAAAATTAATTTTGGCCACATTGTTTAGCTTGCAGGATCTTTGTTCCCCAACCAAGGATCGAACTCATGCTCCTTGCAGAGGAAGTGTGGAGACTTAACCACTGGACCACCAGTGGAAGTCTCAGTCATTCTTTTCTTTAAAAAGCTTTTCATTTTTATTTATTTATTATCTACTTATTTATTCATTAAAGTATAGTTGATTTACAGTATCATGTTAGTTTCAGGTATACAGCACAGTGATCCCACTTTATATATATGAAACTTTTAAGAGTCTCTTCCCTCCTAGGTTATTACAAAATATTGAGTAGAGTTTCCTGTGCTATATAAAGATCATTTGAAAGCAGGGTTTCACAAACTTTTTGGTTTCAGGACTCCCTTGCACTTTACAAAAACATGAAGGACCCCTCAAAAGTTTTAGTTTATGTGAGTTACATTTTTGATACTTAGATATTAAAACTGAGAAACTTTAAAATATTTACTTGTTAATTTATTTAAATATTATAACACACTTCTTGTTAACATAAATGATATACTTTTTAGTGAAAAATAACTATACATAACTAGTAAGAAGAGTGACATTGTTTTACAGTTTTACAAGTCTCTCCATTGTCTAGTTAACAGAAGATAACTGGATTTTCACTAGCATATAGTTGAATTCTTGTGTTTGCTTCTGCATTCAATTGCTTACAATATGTTGTTTGGTTGAAACACAAGAAGAAAACCTGACCTTGTAGTTAGAAGATGAGGGCATATTTTCATAGATTTTTCAGATATTTGTGGGTATTTGTCTTTGATATTATACCTGATAAGCACTGGTTTCTTAAATTTGTTAGTTGTACTGTGGAATTTGAAATTACATCAGTGAGCTTTTTGTAAGGTGATACATCAAAACCCATTGTTCTCTCTTGCACTTTGATTAGCATTTTTTCACTCAGACATGATTTTTTGTCTCATCATGCCTTGAAAGTGAAGTGAAAGTGATAGTCTCTCAGTTGTGTCCGACTCTTTGTGACCCTATGGACTTTAGCCTATCAGGTTCCTCTGTCCACGGGATTCTCCAGGCAAGAATACTGGAGTAAGTAGCCATTCCCTTCTCCAGGGGATTGAACCTAGGTCTTCTGCATTGTAGGACAATTCTTTACTGTCTGAGCCACCAGGGAAGTCCCAGTTGGTTATCATGCCTTAGTTATTTGCAAAATATTAGTTGACTAAGTTATGTAGATTTTTCAAATGTTTAATGACATATTCAGTTCAGTTCAGTTCAGTCGCTCAGTTGTGTCCAACTCTTTGCGACCCCATGAATCACAACACGCTGGGCCTCCCTGTCCATCACCAACTCCAGGAGTTCACTCAAACTCATGTCCATTGAGTTGGTGATGCCATCCAGCCATCTCATTCTCTGTCATCCCTGTCTCCTTCAGCCCCCAATCCCTCCTAGCATCAGAGTCTTTTCCAGTGAGTCAACTCGTCACATGAGGTGGCCAAAGTATTGCAGTTTCAGCTTTAGCATCAGTCCTTCACACAATATCAAAAACATATATTTGTTAATATCATCACCAATTTCATCCTAATGTTTACATTCTGGACAGTTGGCAAACATGTTACTTATATTTGAATTTTCACTTGGAAGTTCAAATTTTGTGATTGGCATCAAATTTTGTCCATTCTTTAACTTGAAGTGACACCTGACTGTTCATTTTGGCAACAAAGTGCGCCAGACAGACCCAGAATTGACTGTAATTCATCTGTTAGTCAGTTTTAAAGTAAACATCAATCTCCACAGAAACAGCAGATAGTTCAGCTCAAAACTCAAAATCACAAGCGTGTTTCCAAGAGCTCTCATCCTTTGAGATGCAGCACAGGTGCTTTGTGGATACTTCATATTCTGTCACATGGAATCTTAAAAAGATGTACACTAAGGACTTGCCTGGAAGTCCAGAGGTTAAGACTTCATGCTTTCAAAGCAGTGAGTGAGGGTTCCAGCCTTGCTTAAGGAACTAAGATCCCATGTGCTGTGTGGCTTGGCCAAAAAAAATACACAAAACAAAAAAAGATGTACACTAAAAGATCAAGATTTAACAGATTCAACAGCTTTTATTGCTTCATATGGTACATAATTAAGTGAAATTGGCCTTTTAACAAATGGTCACTACATGGCAGTAAAGAATACAATGACTAAGCCAGTTTGGTGTCTCTCGGTTTGTCCTTTAGCATTACTTTTGCATCATCAATGGAAATCTCAAAGCAGTGCAAAAGATAAATAATATTTTAATATTGTTTAAAAAAAAAAGCATGATTCTGCACACCCCTGAATGAGTCTCAGGGATTCCCCTTTAAGGTCTGTAGACCTCACTTTGAAAACTGTTGTTTTTAAGCAAATTCCAGACATCATAACATTTGTTGTTGTCGTTTAGTTTCTAAGTCATGCCTGACTCTTTTGTAGTTCCACAAACTGTAGTCCCCCAGGCTCCTCTGTCCATGGGATTTCCTAGGCAAGAAGACTGGAGTGGGTTGACATTTTCTTCTCCAGGGGATCTTCCTGACCCAGGGATGGAACCTGAGTCTCCTGCATTGGCAGGCGGATTCTTTACCATTTACCTGTAAATAATTAATATATATTCCTAACAAACATAGTAAAGTTATGCTCAAAATTCTCCAAGCCAGGCTTCAGCAATATGTGAACTGTGAACTTCCAGAAGTTCAAGCAGGTTTTAGAAAAGGCAAAGGCACCAGAGATCAAATTGCCAACATCCGCTGGATCATGGAAAAAGCAAGAGAGTTCCAGAAAAACATCTATTTCTGCTTCATTGACTATGCCAAAGCCTTTGACTGTGTGGATCACAAGAAACTGTGGAACATTCTGAAAGAGATGGGAATACCAGACCACCTGACCTGTCTCTTGAGAAACCTGTATGCAGGTCAGGAAGCAACAGTCAGAACTGTACATGGAACAACAGACTGGTTCCAAATAGGAAAAGGAGTACGTCAAGGTTGTATATTGTCACCCTGCTTATTTAACTTGTATGCAGAGTACATCATGAGGAACGCTGGGCTGGAAGAAGCACAAGCTGGAATCAAGATTGCCGGGAGAAATCTCAATAATCTCAGATATGCAGATGACACCACCCTTATGGCAGAAAGTGAAGAGGAACTAAGACGCCTCTTGATGAAAGTGAAAGAGGAGAGTGAAAAGGTTGGCTTGAAGCTCAACATTCAGAAAACAAAGATCATGGCATCTGGTCCCATCACTTCATGGGAAATAGATGGGGAAAAAGTGGAAACAGTGTTAGACTTTATTTTTTTGGGCTCCAAAATCACTGCAGATGCTGATTGCAGCCATGAAATTAAAAGACAGTTACTCCTTGGAAGGAAAGTTATGACCAACCTAGATAGTATATTAAAAAGCAGAGACATTACTTTGCCAACCAAGGTCCGTCTAGTCAAGGCTATGGTTTTTCCCGTGGTCATGTATGGATGTGAGAGTTGGACTGTGAAGAAAGCTGAGCGCCGAAGAATTGATGCTTTTGAACTGTGGTGCTGGAGAAGACTCTTGAGAGTCCCTTGGACTGCAAGGAGATCCAACCAGTCCATTCTAAAGGAGATCAATCCTGAGTGTTCATTGGAAGGACTGATGCTAAAGCTGAAACTCCAATACTTTGGCCACCTCATGCGTAGAGTTGACTCACTGGAAAAGATCCTGATGCTGGGAGGGATTGGGGGTGGGTGGAGAAGGGGACGACAGAGAATGAGGTGGCTGGATGGCATCACCGACTCAATGGACATGAGTTTGAGTGAACTCCGGGAGTTGGTGATGGACAGGGAGGCCTGGCGTGCTCTGATTCATGGGGTCAGAAAGAGTCGGACACGACTGAGCGACTGAACTGAACTGAACTGAAAAAACATAGAATTAAAAAAATAACCTCAACACTAATATCACATGTAACACAGTCAATAACTTGTTCTTAATATCATCTAATATCCAGTCTGTGTCCAAATTTCCCTTAATGTCTCAAAATATTTTTTTACAACTGCTTTGTCTGAATCAAGAGGCAAATGATGTCCACACATTGTAGTTTTTTATATGTCTCTTAAAAAAACCTATTTTAGTGTTCCTTTCTGTTTCCATTTTTTTATTCCACTTTTTTGGTTGAAGTCATGGGATCACTTGTGCTGAAAAATTTCTAGCATTCTGGATTTGGCTGATAGTATCTGTGCAGCATCATTTAATGTGGTGTTTGGTCTCCCACATTTCTGTAAGCAGCTTAGCTCTAGAGCAGGGTTTCTCAGCTCTACACTGTTGATATTTTGGAGCAATTCTTGATGGTGAGGAGCTTCCTGTGCACAGTGGGATGGCTATTTAGTAGCACCCCAGGCCTTTCACATTGGACGCAATTAACATTTCCCCACTCCCAAGCTGTGACAACAAAAACATCTCCAGACACTGTCAAATCTTCCTTGGGTGGGGGGAAATCACCCCCAGTTGAGAACCACTGATGTAGAGGCTCTAGAAGTATGACTAGAGGACAGTTTATGATAATAAGAATAAGTCATCAGCAGCTCAGAGTATTATTACATCTTATCAGGAGGCACGTAATGTCTGGTTGTCCCACTTTTAACGATGCTAACACTCATCTTGGGCTTCCCTGGTGGCTCAGAGGTTAAAGCGTCTGCCTCCAATGCGGGAGACCCAGGTTCGATCCCTGGGTCAGGAAGATCCCCTGGAGAAGGAGATGGTAACCCACTCCAGTATTCTTGCCTGGAGAATCCCATGGACGGAGAAGCCTGGTAGGCTACAGTCCAAGGGGTCGCAAAGAGTCGGACACGACTGAGCGACTGAACGGAACGGAACGGAACACTCATCTATGAATTCAGGGCTTGTCAATCTAAACATCAACGTGAAAGCTCTCCAACCGCCCTCCTAAAAAGGTTAGCATCTACTGATGACTGCAGCCTTGATCCACTATTTCATTTAGAGATAACAAAGTAGTGATTTTTTTTATAATTCAATCACTTGCTTCTGTCTTTACTAGCTGGAATACTTCTTGAAAGATGAATTTTCCCCAGTTAACTACTTCTTCTTGTTGTTCAGTTGCTAAGTCCTGTCCAGCTCTTTGCGATCCCATGGACTGCAGCACGCCAGGCTTCTTTGTCCTTCACTATCTCCCAGGGTGCTCAAACTCGTGTCCATTGGGTCAGTGATGCCATTCAACCATCTAATCCTCAACCCCCTTCTCCTCTTGCTCTCAATCTTTCCCAGCATCAGGGTCTTTTTTAATGAGTCAGCTCTTCACATCAGGTAACCAAAGTATTGGAGCTTCAGCCTTAACATCAGTCATTCCAGTGAATATTCAGGGTTGATTTCCTTTAGGATTTGACTGATTTGATCTCCTTGCAGTCCACGGGATTCTCAAGTGTCTTCTCCAGCACCATATTAACTGCTTGGTTACCCTGAAGTACTGTCCATACAAACTAAAGCAAGAGCTGTGTCTGATTTTTTTCTTTCTTTGATAATTTATTTTTGATTATATGTATATATATATTTGGCCTTTATCACAGGTTCTTGAGTGATAGGAGTGTTTTTTTGTCCATCACAATATCCTCTGATCACACTGGAGTTTATACTAATTAGTTGACTTAGGGTGGGCCCCCTTCAAAATCTCAGGATGGGGCTGATTCCCAGAAAGACCAAGTGATCATAAGGCAGAACTTTCAGCCCTGCCCTCCAACCTGAGGGGCTGGAGAGTGAGCTCTGTAAAAACCTTCAAACAATGAGATTCAAAGAGCTTCTGGGTTGGTGAACACACACAAATGCTGGGAGGCGGGGCATGGAAGCCCCCTGCCCTTTCCTACAACTTACCTCTGCATCTCTTCCACTTGGCTCTTCCTGAGCTGCACCTTTTACAACAAACATAAAGAAAGTTGCTTCCAGAGTTTGGTGAGTCATTCTGGCCAATTGTTAAACCTGAGAAGAACTTTCTGCAAACTCCCCATTTTCCACTGATTGTTCAGAAGTCTTGGTGACGCTGAACTTGCAACAGGCACCTGAAATTGTGGTGTCATCTTATGAGTCTGAGTCTGAAAACTGTAAAGTCTATGCTGACTCTGGAAGTGAGCATCAGAATGGAATGTGATCTTCTGACATCCAGCTGATGTCTGGAGAATCAGAAAATGGATTGCTAACACTGGGGAAAATAACACACAATGTGCATTCATTCTTTCGTTCTGTCTTCTTGTTGTTCAGTCGCTAGGTTGTGTTTGACTCTTTGTGACCCCATGGACTGCAGCATACCAGGCTTCCCTGCCCTTCACTATATCCTGGGGTTTGGTCAAACTCACGTCTGTTGAGTTGGTGATGCTGTGTAACTACTTAATCCTCTGCTGCTCTCTTCTCCTTTTGTCTTCAGTCTTTCCCAGCATCAGGGTCTTTTCTAATGAGTTGGTTCTTCACATCAGGTGGCCAAAGTATTGGAGAGCTTTAGGATCAGTTCTTCCAATGAATATTCAGAGTTGATGTCCTCTAGGATTGACTGGTTTGATCTCCTAATATCTAGCTAAATAAAAATACACATATCCTCTGACTCAGAAATAATTTCACTCCTAAATATACACATTATGTCATTGCACATTTAAATGAAATATATCAAAGGTCATTATGTATTTCAACGCAGCTTGTAATAGCAAAAGATTGGAAACAAAAACTTAAATGTCTATCAACAAGGAAATTGTTAAAAATAATATTGCATATGTCACATGTATTTAAACAAGTATGTTACATGTATTCAAACAAGGGAAAGCTATGAAAATTATGCAACCATATGAAGAATGACAATGTTTTTCCTCTAATAAGGAAATATTAATTAAATATTAAATATAATATTAATATATGGAAATATTGCAAGACATTTGATTAAGTGAAAAAGATATGATAGAAAATTGTGTGTATATCATGCTAAAATTTTGTGGGGGAGAAAAAGAAAACATAAAAGTATAGGGACTTCCCTGGTGGTCCAATAGTTAAGACTCTGCTTCCACTGCAGTGAGCATGGGTTGGATCCTTGGTTGGGGAAACTAAGATTCCATACGCTTTGTGATGCAGCCAGGAAAAAAAAGTATAGATGGCTTCTGGAAGGATATATGAACAACTTGTAAAACAGGATGGATTTGGGGAGAAGGATTTGGGCTGTTAGGAGGAGGAAAGGGGAATAGACTTAATTTTCATTCTATACCCTCTTGTAATTTCTTTACATTTATAATAAAGCATTACCTCTTTTAAATTTAGATTTTCTAAGAATATTTAATGACATGGGGAAGCATATTTCTCAACACCATCCCTGATTCTTCCACTTGAATAGCTCAGAACAATCCAAAATTCAACATGTCAAAATCTACACTCCAGATTCCGCCCAGAATCTGCTACAGTTGCTGTCTGCCTCACGTTGGTTGATGGCAACTCTATTCCTGCAGCTGTTGAGGCTGAAAGTCACGGATTTATCTATGGCTTCTCTCTCTCACATCCTGCATCAGATTCTGGCCACATTGATTTCTTGCTAGTTCTAGGAAATGCCAAGCGCCATCCAGTCTTTGGGCTGTTGTCCTGGCTGTGCTGCCCACCCTGGAGTGGTCCTCCCGGAAACTTGCATGCTTCACCCCATCTCTTTGCTCAAGTCTGTGTCCATAAAACCATAAATCTGTGTTCCTCCCTGAGAAGGAACTAGATCTCTACCCAGAACTCCTGACCCTCTTTGCATTAAAAAAAGTTACATGGGGAAATCCCTGGTGGTCTAGTGCTTAGGACTCTGTGCTTCCACTGCCGAGGGCCTGAGTTCCAACTTTGGTTGAAGAACTAAGATCCTGCCAAGCATGTGGTGTGGCCAAAAAATTTTAAAAAGCTGGTTTTAAGATGAAAAACTACAGGGTATCCATGACTTTTTAGCATAATGTCAAACTTCCTTTTTATATTTGTTGTCTGTCTCTTCCTACCTGACTAAGCTTCATGAGGGCGTTAACTTTGACTCATTTTGTTCATTGATGTTGCCTTCATGACAATGTCTAGAATATAATAAGCCCACAATACTCTTTGGCTGAATGAATGAATTCATTAATCTGAAGTTTACAGAACACAATATAAATTGCACCTACAGTATAATAAGAGTTTTGTAACAAAAATATATTTAAAGTTTTTTAAAAGACATTACATTGTGGGTATTTGCATATTTTGCAGGATATTTTCCTCCTGTTGTCCATGAAAGACTATTCTGTCATTGACTGCTCAGTTTCTTCTCCTTCTCCAACTTCTCAGGGAAAGAATGTATCTGCTTAGTTCAGATTCTTCCAAGAATTGGGAAATGGGCAAAAAGAAAAGATGAACTAAAGGAAGTAAAATAACTCTAACATTAACATTGTGGGGACTTCCTTGGTGGTCCAGTGGTTAAAACTTCACTTCCAAGGCAGGGGGTGTGGGTTCGATCCCTGATCAGGGAGCTAAGATCTCACATGTCCATAGCCAAAACCCCAAAATGGAAAACAGTAGGAATATTGTAACAAATTCAATAAAGACTTTGAAAATGGTCCACATCAAAAAAAAAAAATCTTTAACAAAATTGATATTGAGAATGGAAGCAGAGTCTCTGAGAGGAAGAAGAAAAACTTGAAAATGGTGAGGAGGAGAAAGAGGGAAGAGAAACACCTTGACATTGGGCTTTACGAGAGATTTCTGGTGGTAGTTTGGTGGTAGTTTTGGTGGAGAGATTTTGGTGGTAGAAGTTTTGGGGAAGTTGCAGGGAGTGGGAGGTGATGAGAGGATAGGAATGGGAAAGAAAATTTTAAGAAGCGTTTTTTACTGATTATAAATGAGGTCCCCTTTGATTTTCTTTAAGAATCTCTGGTAAAGATCTCAATGGCTTTTGATTACTTACTGGACTGGACCAAATGAATTCTTGGTATTTTTAGGAAGAACAAAATGTATGGCAATATTACAAATGGCTTGTTCAGGGTGATGGGTTTCTGTGTTATTTTAATTGCTTTCTTTTTTAAATTTAAATTTTATTTTCACTATTGGCTGCACCATGCAGCATGCAGGGTGGTAGTTCCTCGACCAAGGATGGAACCCCTGCATTGGGAGCACAGTCTTAACCATTGTGGACCTCCAGGGAACTCCACCAATTGTCTCTTTTGTAGGTGTCTGTACTTTTCACATTTTTCTCCATTATGAATGCATTCCTTTTATAGTAAGGAAGGACATGCTTTAACATTTTCCTTTACCCTTCATCCTTCAAAGCAACTCTGGAGCAGTCAGTAGCTGCCTGAGGCACCTGTCCTTTGCCAGCCTATTTTAGGCAGCCTCTTGGACCAGGAAAGTGAGCCTGCAGTGCTGCGGCCAGGTCTTCTGACCACTGCTCGGGATCTCTTCCCTCAGACTCTCACTCTGGCTGGCTCTTTGCTGTGCTCACCTCAACTCCCAGCTTCCTAAGCAGCTGGCTGCTTGGGGTGGGGTCCTTTGTTTCACCTTGGTCCTTTGGACTGGAAACCAAGTTGATCTATCTTGGTACATGCATGCTAAGTCACTTCAGTACTGTCCAACTCTTTGTGATACCGTGGACTATAGCCCACCAGGCTCCTCTGTCCATCCATGGCAAGAATACTGGAGTGGGTTGCCATGCTCTCCTCCAGAGTATCTTCCCGACCCAGAGATCAGACTCACGTCTCTTATGTCTCCTGCATTTTCAGGCAGGTTCTTTACCATTAGCACCACCTGGGAAGCCCAATCTACTTTCATCTCCCCCAAAAATGGAGGTTTGGTGAATAGCTATACCCATCTGACTCTTGTACATGAAATCTTTATTTTTTTAAAATTTAATGTATGTGTGTTTATTGACTTCTGTAGAGAGCTTTTTCTACAATACACAATCACTTTAAAAATATTATTCCTTATGGTTAAACACCCAGAAGATTTTTGTTTCATATGAAATGGAAAACACAACAAAACCTCAGTGTTACTGGGCATTTTTACCATGCTTTCAAAACTTTACTCTTCAGTTCAGTTCAGTTCAGTTCAGTCGCTCAGTTGTGTCCGACTCTCCACCACTCCATGAATCATAGCACACCAGGCCTCCCTGTCCATCACCAACTCCCAGAGTACACTCAAACTCATGTCCACAGAGTCGGTGATGCCATCCAGCCATCTCATTCTCTGTCGTCCCCTTCTCCTCCCGCCCCCAACCTTTCCTAGCATGAGTCTTTTCCAGTGAGTCAACTCGTCGCATGAGGTGGCCAAAGTATTGGAGTTTCAGCTTTAGCATCAGTCCTTCCAATGAACACCCAGGATTGATCTCCTTTAGAATGGACTGGTTGGATCTCCTTGCAGTCCAAGGGACTCTCAAGAGTCTTCTCCAACACCACAGTTCAAAAGCATCAATTCTTCGGCGATCAGCTTTCTTCACAATCCAATTCTCACATCCATACATGACCACAGGAAAAACCATAGCCTTGACTAGATGGACCTTGGTTGGCAAAGTAATGTCTCTGCTTTTTAATATACTATCAAGGTTGGTCATAACTTTCCTTCCAAGGAGTAAGCGTCTTTTAATTTCATGGCTGCAATCAGCATCTGCAGTGATTTTGGAGCCCAAAAAAATAAAGTCTGACACTGTTTCCACTGTTTTTCCATCTATTTCCCATGAAGTGAGGGGACCAGATGCCATGATCTTTGTTTTCTGAATGTTGAGCTTCAAGCCAACCTTTTCACTCTCCTCTTTCACTTTCCTCAAGAGGCTTTTGAGTTCCTCTTCACTTTCTGCCATAAGGGTAGTGTCATCTGCATATCTGAGGTTATTGAGATTTCTCCTGGCAATCTTGATTCCAGCTTGTGCTTCTTCCAGCCCAGCCTTCCTCATGATGTACTCTGCATAGAAGTTAAATAAGCAAGGTGACAATATACAACCTTGACGTACACCTTTTCCTATTTGGAACCAGTCTGTTGTTCCATACACAGTTCTGACTGTTGCTTCCTGACCTGCATACAGGTTTCTCAAGAGACAGGTCAGGTGGTCTGGTATTCCCATCTCTTTCAGAATGTTCCACAGTTTCTTGTGATCCACACAGTCAAAGGCTTTGGCATAGTCAATGAAGCAGAAATAGATGTTTTTCTGGAACTCTCTTGCTTTCTCCATGATCCAGCGGATGTTGGCAATTTGATCTCTGGTGCCTCTGCCTTTTCTAAAACCTGCTTGAACATCTGGGAGTTCACAGTTCACATATTGCTGAAGCCTGGCTTGGAGAATTTTGAGCATGACTTTACTAGCGTGTGAGATGAGTGCAGTTGTGTGGTAGCTTGAGCATTCTTTGGCATTGCCTTTCTTTAGGATTGGAATGAAAACTGACCTTTTCCAGTCCTGTGGCCACTGCTGAGTTTTCCAAATTTGCTGGCATATTGAGTGAAGCACTTTCACAGCATCATCTTTCAAGATTTGAAATAGCTCAACTGGAATTCCATCACCTCCACTAGCTTTGTTCGTAGTGATGCTAATACTAAATAACTCATAACTAATCCCTCTGTGGAAAAGAGCAAGTTTTGAAACACTTACTTAAATTTTGTTGAGAAGGTTGTTTTTATGTTATGGAAATATATTTTTATTCATTGATTGGTTGGTTCAAGCTAAAATTTAATATTTCTGCTGTATAGAGACAGATAACTATCATGAATGTAACATTGACAGGAGTCTTGATAACAGACTATAAATCAGGATAGTTTGAATTTTATTTTTTTATTTTCCTAAATATAATTTTATTTATTTATTTATTTTTGGCTGAGCTGGGTCTTCATTGCTTCATTAAGGCTTTCTCTAGTTTCAGCAATTGGGGAGTTACTCTCTAGCTGTGGTGTGAGGGCTTCTCAATGTGGTATCTTCCCTTGTTACAGAGCACAGGCTCTAGAGCACAAGCTCGTTAGTTGTGGGCTTGGTTGCCTGGTGGCATGTGGGATCTTCCTGGACCAGAGATTGAAACTGTGTCCCCTGCATTGGCAAGTGGATTCTCAACCACTGGACCACCAGGGAAGACCTGTCCTATGTATAATTTCAAATTTTATAAAATTTCATCATGATACCCAGCAGGGGTTACTGTTCCAGATCCTGAGTGGTGGCTTTGGGCTTCTACCCAGGGTCACCAGTTGTTGTGTTTGCCCAGGACTGAGAGGGTTCTTGGGACGCTGGCCTTCTTAGGGCTGAAGCCAGGCAAGTCCTGGACAAATCAGGATAAGCTGGTCACTCCTGTCATCACAGGCACCAATAAGATTTATGGCCACTGTCTTAGTCAAATGTTGAGTTTAGCCATGTCCTCCCTCTGACATAAGTATGTTTTATCCATAACAGGTGATGAGCACACCCACTTCTCTCCTCAATCATTGCAGGAATCAGATTAAAATGAAGGAACTCTCCTCCACATCTGATGCTCTAAAGGGAGTGACAAAGATATCAGAGCAGGTAGTGTCCACACCACCAGCAGAGAAACACAGCCCAAAGGAAACATGATGGAGGAGATCCAAAGGGTCTTCTGCTCAAATATGGTTCCTGGTATAAACCATACAGTGCTATCCTGGGGGTCGGCAAGCAACAGCTGTATCTCCACAAACAGGTCAGCTCCACGCTCCCAGTTCTTGGAAATTTGCATATCAAGAATCTCCTTTGAGAGATGAGAAGAGTTTTTAGACAAAATTATTTTTAAAACACAAGTCTCTCACAGGACCCAAAAGCACAAGCTCACAGCTTCTAACTAGGTTAGCTAAACAAGGACGCTCCTTGGAGGGAACTGCTAGCACGGACTCTATTTTGGGCATTTCAGAGGAACACTGGTGATCATGACTTATACTGGATAGAGTGGCTATTTGGGGACATTTATTTTTGCTAAAATATTTGCTTGAGTGTTTTTATAAAGTACTTCAAATCTGAAAAGATAAAAACAATTTCTGTAGGAGCCTTTAGAAGAGGGTGGGAAGGAAGACAGTGATCATGATACTGCAGCATTTATGTTACCATGACACTTTCTGATACATTCAATGCCATCTCTTTAGAGAGAAGTTATAAAAGAACTGAAGCAGAGATAACAGCATACATTTGGCATGAAACAAACATTGTGAGCTGGTTGCCTCTGCTGGTTTCCCCACAACTTTCATTTCCCCCAAAAGGACAGGATAATAACTAAAGAAGTTTCTTGGGGGCAATGACTCTTTCTATTGGGAGGAACAGAGAACTTCCAGATGTTCAAGCTGGATTTAGAAAAGGCAGAGGAACCAGCGATCAAATTGCCAACATCCGTTGGGTCATTGAAAAAGCAAGAGAGTTCCAGAAAAACATCTACTTCTGCTTTATTGAACATGCCAAAGCCTTTGACTGTGTGGATCACAACAAACTGTGGAAAATTACACCTTACCTGCCTCCTGAGAAATCTGTATGTAGGTCAAGAAGCAACAGTTAGAACCGGACATGGAACAATGGACTGGTTCAAACTGGGAAAGGAGTACGTTTAGGCTGTATATTGTCACCCTGCTTATTTAACTTACATGCAGAGTACATCATGTGAAATGCCAGGCTGGATGAAACACAAGCTGGAATCAAGATCGCTGGGAGAAATATTAATAACTTCAGATATGCAGATGATACCACCCTTCTGGCAGGAAGTGAAGAGGAACTGAAGAGCCTTTTGATAAAAGTGAAAGAGGAGAGTGAAAAAGCTGGCTTAAAACTCAACATTCAAAAAACTAAGATCACGGCATTTGGTCACATCACTTCATGGCAAATAGATGCAGACACAATGGAAACAGTGACAGAATTTATTTTCTTGGGCTCCAGAATCACTGCAGATGGTGACTGCAGCCATGAAATTAAAAGACGCTTGCTCCTTGGAAGAAAAGCTATGACTAACCTAGACAGCATATTAAAAAACAGAGTAATTGCTTTGCTGACAAAGGTTTGTCTAGTTAAAGCTATGGTTTTTCCAATGGTCATGTATGGACATGAGAGTTGGACCATAAAGAAAGCTGAGCGCTGAAGAACTGATGCTTTTGAACTGTGGTTTTGGAGAAGACTCTTGAGAGTCCCTTGGACTGCAAGGAGATCAAACCAGTCAATACTGAAGGAAATCAACCCTGAATATTCATTGGGAGGACTGATGGCGAAGCTGAAGCTCCAATACTTTGGCCACCTGATACGAAGAACTGACTCAATGGAAAAGACCTTGATGCTGGAAAAGATTGAGGGCAGGAGGAGAAGGGGACGACAGAGGATGAGATGGTTGGATGGCATCACCGACTCAATGGACATGAGTTTGAGCAAGCTCTGGGAGTTGGTGATGGACAAGGAAGCCTGGCGTGCTGCAGTCCATGGGGTCACAAAGAGTCAGGCACCACTGAGCTACTGAACTAAACTGAACTGACTGGGAGGAAAAGGGTGTTTGGGAGTTGTGGATGCATTCAGGTTTTCAGGCAACTTGCTGGGGGCAGGTTCCAGCCATCCTGACCGTTGTCACTGTGCCACCTCTGGGTGCAGTCACTTTTACCCCTGCTTCTCGGAAACAGTAGGTCTCAGCAGCATCAGGCATCAACACGGACATCCTGATTAGGGAGTTTGGGACGAAACAAGGTCATCTGAGAGTCTTAGCCCTGCCTCCACATTACTATCTTTTGGAGATCTTCCAAAATCATCCATGCATGGGTTCTCCTCCATTCAAGGAGAATCAGCTACTTTTTTTTTTTTAATATACCAAGTAATTTCTAATGGACTGTCTGCATCAGAATCACTGCTGAAATTCAATGATATTCAAACTTTCATGAAATAATCACAAGATAGGCAGGTGGACAGAAAGATTGAATGAGAAATAGTTGGATAGATAGGAGACGAGAGAGGGAGAGAGAAATAAATAGATAACCCATATGAAAAATAGATGAACAATAGTGATTATCTGTGGACTGAGAAATTATGAACCATTTTATTTACTTTATGCCTATTTTCTAATCAACTCTGAATCACTGGCACCAACAGAAAAGTGATTAGAAGATACAATGAGTAATTATACAGAAAGATAGGCAATAAACATTAAAGAAATCATCCTGACTGTGAGACTTCCCTGGAGGTCCAATGGTTAAGACTCTGTATTTCCAATGCAGGGGTTTGATCCCTGGTTGGGGAAGATCTCAGATGCCACATGGCATGGCCAAAAAAAAAAAAAAATCAACCTGACTAGTAATACAAAAAAAAAAAAAGAAATACAAATTGAAACAATGACCTGATATATTTTTAAAAGATCATATTGGTGCATTTCTTTAATAATGAGGTCCAGTGTGGTTGAGGATGCATTTTATAATGAACAAGGGGTAATGAAAACTGGTACAATCTTTCTGGAAGACACATTTAAAATCTGTATCAAAAATATTAAAATTTTGCATACCCTTTTGTCTAAAATCTCAAATATTTTACTCTAAGGAAATAATTCTGAAATCTGAAAAAGACTAACTAAAAGATCTTCATTGCAATGTTATTTACAATAGAGAGAAGCTACATAAAACCTTCATATCCTTAGCAGAATTGTGTAAAGAAATTATGGTTCATGCCTGCACTAAAATACAATGTAACCATTGACAATGAAGTAGAAAAATAGCATGCAATTATGTGAATATAAGCTCTCAGAGTAAATTGATAGCTTTATAGCCTGAACTTTGGGGAAGAAGATAAAGGACACAGTATAAATATAATATACTTGATTGTTGAACTCTCGTTTTGTAAAATTATATTACATATTTAAATGTATATGGTCTCTTTTTCCTGCTCACCTGCATTTTTCAAGTTTTCAGTGACAAACACTGTGTTGGTCACATTATGCATTTCCTATTTATTTTCTTGGTAACAGAATTCTATTTTCACTGCGGTAACATTAAACCAAACCAAGGAAAAGAGTCATTTCTTGCTCTAATACAAACCATAACAATCTTGCTGTCTGTATCCCCAACATCTCTTGCATATGACTGATATCTTCTAGAATTTATTTTAATTTATTTTTATTTTTGACTGTGCTGGGTCTTTGTTGCTGTGCGAGGGCTTTCTCTAGTTGTAACAAGCGGGGGCAATTCTCTAGTTTCGGTGCATGGGCTTTTCATTGCTGTGGTTTCTCTTGCTGTGGGGCACGGGTTCTACAGTGTGTGGGCTCAGTAGTTGTGGCATACGACTTAGTTGCCCCACCGCATGTGGGATCTTTCTGGACTAGGGACTGAACCCATTTCCCTTGCATTGGCAGGTGGATTCCCAACCATAGGGAATTCCTGCATATGACTAATTTCTAATGCAAAGTATTAAGGAGAAGTCAGCTGTGAGATGTACTGCTGGGGAAGGTGTGTTTTTCTGATAAAAGGGACGCATGCCTCTGGCTCTACGACATTGCAGTTTTCCTGTCTGGAATGTGCATGTTCTGGAGCTGTATAATGAGCAAGGGATAATGAAAACTGATACAATCTTTCTGGAGGACACATTTAAAATCTGCATTAAATTTCTTTTCTTTCTCAAAATTCAGGCTATAAAGCTGTTGATTTAAATTGTGTATTTTTTCCTGTCTGGAATGTAAATGTTCTGTCTGGAGCTGCCAGCAGCCTTCTAGTGCACTGCTGGTCCTGAAAGTTTTGAGCCTCTGAACCAACAGTAGCAACTGCCCATCTTCATTTTGTTATATAAGAAAACAAATCCCTCTGTTTAGATGGAGCTTTCTATTACTTGCATCAAAAAGCATCTCTCGCTGATTTAAGTGTGCCATAAAAACACTTGAAACAAACAATTTTTTTTTTTTTTTAGAATTAAGAGGTGTAACAAAAGGACTAGGAGGATAAGTCTGTATCTTATCTAGAATATACCTGCAACACATTTGTAATGTAATGTATTTTATGTGTACATTACATTTGTGTACATGTGTTATAATTTACTGTAACAAAACCCAGTAAAAGCTATTTCAAATTTTATAACAGTCTAGAACACATTCAGTCTGCCAGTACTGGTCTCCTAAGACCTGGTAGTCCCGGTGTTAATTTGCTGTATGATCTTGGGAAAGCACCTCATCATTCTATAACTCAGATTCCCAAATGGTGTAAGACAATGAATCAAATGATTCTTAAGGCTCTTTGCTAAGAGCTCTAGCTAAAGAGCTCTGTGCTCATCTCTGAGTCTGTCATTCTCTTCCCTGTGGACAATGACTTGACCAAAAAGACACTCTGTGCAGGGAAACTGCTCAAGAATGGGAAATAAACACTACTGTTCCTTGGCTTAAAAACAGAGGCATACTCATGGATACAGAGACCAGACTGGTGGTTACCAGAGGCGGAGAGGGCATGCGGGTGGGTGAAATGGGAGAAGGGGGTTAAAAAGTCCAAACTCCCAGCTATATAATTAATAAGTCCTGGAGATGTAATGCACAACATGGAGACTATAGTTAATAATACTAGGGACTTCCCTGGTGGCCTAGGGGCTAAGGCTCCTTGCTCCCAACACAGGGGGCCTAGATTCAGTCCCTGGTCAGGGAACTAGATCCCACATGCTACATCTAAGAGTTGGCATGCTGCAACTAAAAAAAAAAAAAAAAAGAAAAAGACCCCACATGCTGCCAAGAGATCTTAGTTGGGCATCCTGAGTGCCCCCATCTAAGATCCTGGTGCAGGCAAATAAATAATAAATAAATAATTTAAATAATACCAATACCATGTTGTATACTTGAAAGTTGCTAAGAGAGTAAATCTTAAAAGTTTTCACCACGTATACAGAAAATTTTGTAACTATGTATGGTGATGATGTTAACCAGATTTATTATGGTGATTATTTCACAATTTAAACAAATATTGAATCATTATGTTATAAACTTGAAACTAATACAATGCTGTATGTCAATTATATCTCAATAAAAAACAAACAACAACAAATACAGAGGGCATAGGGAACCAACGCACCAGGGATCACTTTATAATTTTCTGTGTGGTGGCAGAATACCATGTGATTTTCTTCTGTTAAGAAGAGTGAACTCTCCCCAAATTTTGCAACCAGGTCGAAATCCTAGAACACATTCTTTCTAACACCTTCCTGCTGAGATGCGCCATGCTTCCCCATGGTGTGCATGTCCCCTTGCTGCACAGGCAATAAATCCAACATATTCAACTACAAGTGTGTTCCTGGAGGACTCTGACTAGAGGACGTTGACAACAGTAAGCATTCAAAAATGTTTGTTGCTACTATTAGCAATGATTATTTTTAAAAATAATTATTGTTGCTATTAAACAAGTGGCTCCAGCATAAAAGATGCATCTCTGGGGATGCGGCTGATATTCTACCCAGAAGGCAGATTTGGGATAGGTTGCAAAAGGCTTTTGTCTCATATTCTCTTGTATGAAACGGATGGCAGCCGCTGATACACACACATGCACACACACACACACACAAATGCTGACAAATCTTAATCTTCAGAAAGCTCCTCCACAAAGGGAGAAAACATGTCTTTCTTGATCACAGCTTAATCTCTAGCAATAAAGGAATGCAGATCACATCACATAGACCCAACTCAAGAAGTTTTTTCTGAATGAATGAATTTGAGCATACTGGGAGACTATAACAGTTTAAACATTAATAGATCACATACACAAATGTAGTGAAGACATATATAATTACACCCTACCAGAAACTGCACTAAACATTTAACATGGATTAACTCAGCTGCCTCTGATCCCCGGCCTATGAAGTAGATCCTATTATGAACTCAGTTTTATGGAGGTGGAAACTGAAGCACAGGGTGGTTTAGTGGTTCACCAGGGATCCCATGACTGGTAGGTGGCTGAGTTAGGATTTAAACCCAGGTAGTCTGATTTCAAAGTCTGTGCTCTTAACCAATATAATCCACTGACTTACAGTACAAAATAAAGTTATAAAGAGTGATAGTGTGCAACCAGCTTTACAGGCAGATTTGTTATGACCAACCTAGACAGCATATTAAAAAGCAGAGACATTACTTTGTCAACAAATGTCTGTCTAGTCAAACTATGATTTTTCCCGTAGTCATGTATGGATGTGAGAGTTGGACTATAAAGAAAGCTGAATGCCAAAAAAGTGATGCTTTTGAACTGTGGTGTTGGAGAAGACCCTTGAGAGTCACTTAGACAGCAAGGAGATCCAACTAGTCCATCCTAAAGGAAATCAGTCCTGAATATTCATTTGAAGGACTGATGCTGAAGCTGAAGCTCCAATATTTTGGCCACCTGATGCGAAGAGCTGACTCATTTGAAAAAAACCCTGATGCTGGGGAAGATTGAAGGTGGGAGGAGAAGGGGACAACAGAGGATGAGATGGTTGGATGGGATCACCAACTCAATGGATATGAGTTTGAGTAAACTCCAGGAGTAGGTGATGGATAGGGAGGCCTGGCGTGCTGCAGTCCATGGGGTCGAAAAGAGTTGGACACAACTGAGCAACTGAACTGAACTGAACTTGTGTTGTTTGTATCCAAAAACACAGAAAGTAGATTATTTTCTCCATTGAGGAAAAACGCTCCTTGAGTATTTTAAATTGGTCATTTAATAAGCCACAAAGTAGAAATTACATAGATCCAATAATTTGACCACAGCAAAATAACATTTGCTATAGACACCAAGAATAACAGGGGGAAAGTAGGGATGAAATATCAGGAATGAAACAAGGAATATAAGAACAGACTCAGGGACTTTCCTGGTGGTCCAGTTATTAGGACTTTGCCTTCCAATGCAGGGGGTGCAGGTTTGAACCCTGGTTGGGGATAAGATCCCACATGCCTTGCGGCCAAAACACCACAACATAAAACCAAAGCAATATTGTAACAAATTCAATAAGGACTTTAAAAATGGTCCACATCAAAAGAACTTTTAATCAAAAATAAATAAATGTTGATACTTTAAAGAAGAACAGATTCAGAGGAGATGAAAAATTCTGAGGTTATCTGTAAGTTCATGCCAATAAAATTGAAAATGTAAATAAGATGGACTTTTCTAAGCAAATATAAATCACCCAAAATTGACTCAAGAGGAATCAGAAAATGAATACTCTATTACTTGCCAATAACTTTGGAAAGAATAATTAAAGATCTAGCCTTCCAAAATCCATCAAGCCCAGCTTGATTTATAGATGCATTCTTTAAATCAGAAATGAGCAGATAGATATCTTATAATTTAAAAACACCAATGTGCAGGAAAAACCAGGATGCTTTCAAAATCATCCTAGAAAGTTAGCATAACCTAGTGTCAAATCTGAATGAGAACCCCACCATTGCCTAAAAAAGAAAAAATAATTTTATTTATCAGTATAGATGCCCCATAAAAGCCCTAAGAAAAATTAGTAATTTTAATTCAACTGTGTTTTTATAAAAGAACATATATCGACCAGATAAATTTGTTGGGGGAATATATACATGGTATAATTAAGGATGGCATTTTGAATCAGTAAGTAGAGAATGGACTAGTCAGGTTTGGTGTTAGGACAGTTTACTTCCTGCCTTCATCAAATCCTTGCCCTACCCTATAGGTAGGTACAATTTCCAGATGAAGAGATAACCTAAGCAACAACATCATCGTCATCAACAACAATAACAGCAAAGTTCTAAGCTGCTAGAACTCTTAAGTAATTCCTCTTATGATTCTGGGTTTCCTTAAGCTAGACAGGAAATCTAGAAGCCATGAAAGATAGATCAGAGAAGGCAGTGGCACCCAACTCCAGTACTGTTGCCTGGAAAAATCCCATGGGCAGAGGAGCCTGGTGGGCTGCAGTCCATGGGGTCGCGAAGAGTCAGACATGACTGAGTGATTTCAGTTTCAGTTTTCACTTTCATGCACTGGAGAAGGAAATGGCAACCCACTCCAGTGTTCTTGCCTGGAGAAACCCAAGAATGGAGGAGCCTGGTGGGCTACCATCTATGGGGTCTCACAGAGTTGGACACGGCTGACGTGATTTAGCAGCGGCAACCTTGAAAAGGCTTTGCAGACAGCCCTGCCAAATATAATTCAGTGCTTAACAAATAATGGGTGTCACATGAAAACATTTCCAATGATAACACTATGAAAACACTAAGTGATAAAGGCAAATGACAAAATAGTTACATTTTTGAGATCAATAAAATCGATAACCCTTTGACAAGTTTGATTAAAAAAAAAACTGGGCACGGGAGGGAGAAGACCCACATAAGCAATATTAAGAATGAAAAGGGGGTACAATTTCAGAGAAAAGCAAACACTATAAGGTAATACTAGTTGTAACTTGGTGCCTGTGAACTTCAAATTGTAAATGAGATGGACAATTTTCTAGGAAAATGTAAACCACTAAAACTGACTCAAGAAGATGCGGGACTTTTTTGTTTTTTTAAGGAAAAATAGAACTCTGGATATATTAATAGAGATAGATCCACAGATAGATTGATATAGATAGATAGATGATGGATAGATATAGGTAGATGATAAATATCAGTAGGTTTGTGTTTTAAAAATGCAGGTTACCTCGGGGAAATGGGACTAACAGAGGCAAGGCTAGGTGGAGGGGGGGGCAGCTGCTTTCTAAATACAAGCTGTGTGTTTTGAATCCTGTAAAAGTCACGAATTACTTTTGTGATAAAGGAAGCAAAAATTGTTGGTGAGTGGCTCTCCGGGAAGTCCCAGGAACAAGCCAGAGGTGGGCTAAAGGATGGAGCTGGAATGGAATCCAACCGCTCCTGTGATAATCAGATTCTCCCCGGTCTCACCGTCACACCTGCTCCCTCTTCTCTCCCTTTCCTTCCCATTCTGTGGACAAACATCCTGAGATTGGAGGGCGTTGACGAAACAAGGCAGAGCCGCGGAAAGAGGAAAGAAGACAGGAGTTCAAATTCCTCCTCCAGTCTGGGGTTTGCAGTGTCAGACTTTGGGGAGCGTCCCCTCACTTTCTCCCGATCCAAGGGTCGCCATGCCCCATCCGCACCCACCACCCTCTGGGGTTCCTAGAGACTCAAGCTAAATTGTTGAGCAAGTCTAATCCCGCAAGAGGTGTTGATGAGGGGGTGGGGTGGCCGGCGCCTCCGCCCGAGGCTGCAGGTAGGTGCATCCCCGCCCCCGCTGCCCCCTCCTTCCCCCTGCCTCCCCAGCACACACACCCACACAAGCCGCGCGCCTCCCGGCTGGAGGGATGCTCTGAGGAGCCAACGGGCAGCGGCTCCTCCTTAGCCAGCCGAACCGAAGAAGCAGCTGAAGACTGGGGTTGCGCCGGAGACCTACAAGCCAGAACTGGGGACAATTCTTATCTTTCTTTCACGCTTCTTCCTTTCGCTCAAAAAACAAACAAACAAACCAAAAAAACTCCCATGTTCCCACTGCAACTTGGAGGAGCATGGAGTGATTGGAAGGAACTGACGTAGAAGCTTTATTTATAAACCCTAAAGAAGTTCTGGGCAAGTCACTCCACGGGACCCGCGAGGCCCCAGGTAACCCCAGCTCCAGGCGCTGGCTCAGTATGGCGAGCCAGCCCACAGCCTCAGGCAGGGGTGCGGGGCGCCCCCTGACTTTTCTTCTGGAGCAATGACACTCCCCGTGGCTCGGACCCAGGTGGCCTCGCTTGGTGAGCGTCCCCACCAGGTAAGCGCACCCCGGGGGGTCTCCACTGGTCACCTGAATGGGACCTTCAGCTCCTAAGAAGTAGTTTTAGCTACAGGCATGAGTGGGAGGTTTGTAGGAAAGAGTCTGTTTTTATCACAGGAAATTGTGGGAGATAGGAGTGGAAGATGGTTTTAAATTTTTTATTTTTGTATTGACGCGTGGGGATGAGATGCGTAGGGGGATGAATTTTTGTCGGAAATACTTGTGGATCGGGCCTGGAGGTAGGCGCCTGAATTTGTGCATGGACTGAAGGGGGAGCGAAGCCCTCAGATTCTGCAGAAACCTGTGATGAACGGGGGGTGAGAGGTGATGATCCTGAAAATGTGCCAGATATTGTGTAGAGTATGAATCTAAGCATTTAAGAGAAATGAGGGGAGAAGCACTTACCGCCCTGGCTTCACCTGACCCCCACACTCGGCCATCTCCACGATGATGCTCACAGGTACTGGCAACAATGGAAACCCGCGCGCACTGCCTGCGCGCCCCGAGCCTGAGGCGTTCAGCACCTCGGACAGAGCCCGCGGGGGCAGCGCGCGACGCGCCGAAAACACCCGGCATCCTGTCTCTGCCCCAGGCAAACGAGGCTCCTGGCTGAGGGCGGCTACCCAACGCCGCCCCTACAGCTGGGAGAGAGGATTCTCGAATCGCAAAGGCAAACATGGAACTCAATGTCTGATCCGCTTCTAACTGCTTCCCGTGACTGCGGAAGGAAGAGGTGGAGTATAAACACATACCCCCTAGCTTCCGCAAACACTACAGCTGAAAGGCGTGGCCTCCTGGATTTTGAAAAGTGGACCCAACCTTCTTCAAATTTTAACAATTACTAAGAGCTTTCTATGTGCCAAGGCCCTGTGCAAAGCGCTCTCTACATGAGTTACTTTATTGTTAGAGCCCGCCACAAATGGGTCTATGATCCCCATTTCACAGATGAGAACACTGAGGCAAGAGAACTTGAGTAACTTGCCCCAGTTTATACAAACATCAAATGGCAGAGCAGCGTTCTTAAGCTCCAATCTGGGCTGCAATAGTCGGGAGATATGTCAGGCAGAATTCTGTCAAAGAGCTCTGAAATTGGGATCAGAAGAACAGAGTTTAAATCAAAGCTGTACCCCTTACAGATGTGTGCTCTTGGGCAAGATTACCTAATGTGTCTGGACTTCAGGCTCTGTATCTGTAAAGTTAGGATAATAAAGCTTCCCCTGCAGACGTACTAGGGGAGGAAGTGTTGAAGAGATCTTGTATGTGGCAAGATTCAGGTAACTTTGAATTGTGGTTGCATGGTAGTGGGGGAAGGAAGGAGGGAGCAGGTGATTCAAAGAGGAAGAGGATTGGCAATGAACCCTAGTGGCGTTCTACAGGGTGCTGGGCACAGCTGAGGGCAGGGCTTAATCCATCTTAAAACAATCCCATTAAAAAATGTTCAAACACTGTTCCAGTCAAGCAATACAGAACTGTGTACATTTAGCCCCCCAGCCCAGTACTATGCAGCCTTGTTCTACACTAATCAGGCTAAAGGTCTGGGAAGACCTGGCAGTGAAAAGAGCCTAGATTCAGCAAGATTAAAGACTAAATCTCTGTCTTTAAACTTCCCACTTATAAATGGGGAAAGATTGAACAAGATGGCTCCTCTCAGCTTCAAAAGTCTAAGACTTCCATAGTTTGTGGATAATGAAATAATCCAAGGGTTTCTGGGCTTCCCCATTCACTCAGATGGTAAAGAATCTCTACAGTACAGAAGACCCGAGTTTGATCCCTGGTTTGGGAAGATCCCCTGGAGAAGGGAATCGCTACCCACTCCAGTATTCTTGCCAGGAGAATCCCATGGACAGAGGAGCCTGTTGGGCTACAGTCCATAGGGTTGCAGAGTTGGACACAGCTGAGAGACTAACACTTATGGACAAAAAAGGCAAACAATTCTACCCATTCATCTCTTCCATCAAAAAAATATTTTGAGTGTGTGTGTTAGTGATGTTTTAGTTTTCAGCATTTCTTTTCCAGTCCATGTGCCATTGAAATTATGTTAGTCACCGTTATAGTGGAGTTGAGTTAAACACAAAACAGCCCTGTTTCAAAGAAGGCAGTTGGTATCAGCCTGGGGCAAAAACATATATATGAGCACTTTATGGTAAGTCCCTACATATGAGCCTCAAGTTTTGAACTTTCAAAGATGCAAATGTGCATTCACCTGTCCAATCACGTAAGTCAGTTCACATATCTGGCATATATTGCCATGTAGGTGCATCCTCTACATGTGGTTGTGCTTTCGTATACTCTACAGCACTATTTTTTTTTTTTGGTGTTTGCTTTTATGCATTATCTGTGTGAAAAATATTATAAATCTATTACAGTACAGTCATCGTTCAGTCTCTCAGTCATGTCCGACTTTTTACCACCCCATTGACTGCAGCACACCAGGCTTCCCTGTCCTTCACTATCTACTGGAGTTTGCTCAAACTCATGTCCATCGAGTTGGTGATGCCATCCAGTCATCTCATCCTCTGTCGCCCACTTCTCCTCCTGCCTTCAATCTTTCCCAGCATCAGGGTCTTTTCCAATGAGTCAGCTCTTCAAATCAGGTGGCCAAAGTATTGGAGCTTCAGCTTCAACATCAGTCCTTCCAATGAATATTCAGGGTTTATTTGCTCCAGGATTGATTGATTTGATCTCAGTATATTACAGTACAGTATTATATAGTAAATATGTTATTTGGGTGTGTATGCTAACTTCATGGGACTTGGCGACAAATTGGACTTATGAATGCACTCTTGGAATGGAACTCATCCGTATGTATGCAGGGGACTTACCGTATTGGGTTATAAAACCTTGGGAAGTAGGAATAAGGGAAATGAAACACAAGGTATGGAAAGAGGAAAAGGAAAGACATTATTGAGCTCTTCATGGCTTGACAACCAGGGCAGTGATAACTCAGTCTTTTGGAAATTGTATAATCCACTGCATCTCACCCAGATCCAAACTAGGCTATTAGAAGAAAGGGAAAAGAATTTACCTGACAGCTACCACCCATCTCCCATCAGTCGACATTTGTCCTACAAAAGGCCAATCCTCACCACCAACTTCTGAGCAGAGTAACTTGATCTCTCCAGGCAGCTGATGGAGAAACAGTTTCTCCAATAGTCAGTTTCTCCTGGCACCTTATTCTTTCTCCTTATTCGGTGGCACCCAGGTGTGGGGCTCAGCCATCTGCAGCAGTGACAGCAAGGGTGACCTGACTCTAAGACCAACTTATAGACCTTTTGAAGGCCACTTGGGCAAGAGAGCAAGGCAGCAGCCAACACCCAGAGAGGAGAGGTGGGCGTACATCTGGGATGATACACAAAGCGGGTCTGGCATCATCTGCAAGGCTCTTGTCAATAAGCCATGTGACCTGCAATCTCTTCAACCCACTTTTCTTGATGTGAAAAGTGTAAGGTGGATGCAGCCTGCCAACAGTTAACATTAAGGCAGTACACTTTATCTGGGCTACAGGGATAAGGTAAGGATCTGATTCTGTTCTAGCACGGAGCTCCCACATTTTCATCATTTAAGGAATTTAAGTGGGGAGGACCACATTAAAAAAAATGGCCAGAGACAACCTGAAAAGTAGCTCACTGGGGATAGAGAAAATTCCCTCCGTCGATGGGCTAGACAACCCAGACCTCAGAGAGCAACTGGGATGTTGAGCCTCCATCTTGCTGTCTCCTTAGGAGCCGGGGGGAGAGTAGATGAGGGACCAGCCTGAGCTCAGAGGAGGAGGTAGCCACTGATGCTAAGTGAAGGGAGAGACACACCTCCCAGATATTCTACCCTCTCCCTCCTTTTCTTTCTTCTTTTTCTCCCCACCTGCCTCCTTCCACCCCAGACTTCGAGGTGGTCCAGAGCTATGTGACTGGCACTACACACAACACAGAGAGACAGCCCAATGGTCCACGCATATCCCCTTTCCATCTTCCTTTCCTGATTGTCTTCCTCCCTTCCTCCATCTTTCCCTTTATCCAACTTTCAAATGATCACACAGCTGATGAGGGACATAAGACAGTTTCCCTGCCTCGAAGGGCTCAGAGATACAGGGAGGAGGCTGACCCAGATGGTTAACCTGATCAATACTCCAAGTGAGGAAGGTGACCCCAGGGAATGCAGCACCCACATTTTTTCTTTTGGTATGTTGTGTGTGTGAGAGACAGAGAATGCAAAGATGCTGTATAGTGTTCCAGTGTGTGAATACACTACCATTTCTTTATTTTCTCTTTGACAAATATTTTTATTTAGTTCTGTATGTATTTATTTGGCTGGGCCTGGTCTTAGTTGGGGCATGAGCAATCTTTCGTTGTGGCATGTGGGATCTAGTTCCTTGACCAGGGATAAACCCTGGGCCACCTGCATTGGGAGCCCAGTGTCTTAGCCACTGGAACACCAGGGAAGTTCCTCTATTTTCATCTTGAGGGACTGTTTCTAGTTTTGGCTTTTTTATGAATAGGGCTGCCAGGATCATTTGTGCACGTGTTTTCCTACGCATATTTCTCAGTAATCTATTCCTGAGAACAAAACGTCCCCAAAATGAGTGGCTTAAGTGAAGGATCACTTCTTTGCCAATAGTTCTAGAATTGGAACATCCACTGGCCTCCCCCAAGCTCCCTTATGCAGTTGCCATTTTCTGGGGCTTTGGCTACTCTGAGATGGCCTCATGGACACTCCAGTGTTCACTGAGGCTGTCAGCTGAAATGCCCTGTGTCCTTTCTGGCAGGATACCCCAGGCTTCTGTCCATGGCGGTCAAATTCCAAGACAGAAAATCCTGAAGCTGCAAGGTCCCCTGAGGCCTTGCCTTGAAAGCCACACAAAGTTAGTTCTGCTGCATCTTATTGGGTGGCTCAGAGGGTAAAGCATCTGCCTGCAATGCGGAAGACCTGGGTTCGATCCCTGGGTTGGGAAGATCCCCTGGAAAAGGAAATGGCAACCCACTCCGGTACTCTTGCCTGGAAAATCCCATGGACGGAGAAGCCTGGTAGGCTACAGTCCATGGGGTCGCAAAGAGTTGGACATGACTGAGTGACTTCACTTTCATTGGTCAAAGCAAATCCCATGCTGACTCCTCCTTTCCATGGGAGGAGAGGGAAGACCTCATCACAACTGGTGTGCACACAGGAAGGGGAGGACTCTGTGGCAATGCTTTTTGATCCACCACACACCTAAGACCAGGCATGGAATTACTGGGTCAGAGCGTAGGCATTGGCTCAGTGGAACCAACTGATGCTCCACCAATGCGTGCCTCCTGTTTCCATCTTCCTGCATCCTTGATGCTGTCGGTCTAATTTTAGCCTCGCTGGAGGGGGTAGTGCTATGGCTACACGGCGCTCTAATTTGATTTTCCTTGATTACTAACAAGGCTGAGCACCGTTTTCTGTGCTTATTGGCCATTTGTGTATCCTCTTTTGGAGGAAGTGATTTGTAGGTGTTCTTTATATAGTCTGGATATGAGTCAGTTGTAATTTTATTCCACTCTCTCCCTTCCATCTTGAGTGATTTTTCTCTTGATTAAAAAGGAAGTAACATTGGAGCTGAGATTTGAGAGATGATGAATAATTAAAGAAGAGCAGGGCGGGCTTATAGTTAGAAACATGAACAGAGCTAGAAGGAAGAAAAGGAAAAAGTGGGGCAGTTGAGCAATGGCCAGCTTTCAAGATAGATGGGGCATAAAAAGAACAGGCGTAGCAGGCAGGTGCTGAAGACGGGTGACCAGGAGATGAAGGGCCCTTTGGATGGAGTGGAAGTCAGCTTGTTTTCGCTGCACGTTGCCTTTCCTTCCTTTGGGTGTTAGTGGCTCAGTCATGTCCAACTCTTTGCAATCCAATGGACTGTAGCCCACCAGGTTCTTCCATCCATGGAATTCTCCAGGTAAGAATACTGGAGTGGGTAGGCATTCCCATCTCCATTTCTTCCTTTCGCTCTTGAAAATTCTGCTTTAAACGCCCAGAGGTTAGGGATTAACAAGCTTATCAACTAATGGAACTGTAATAAAATGATCATATGGAGGACCACAGGAGAGTTAAAATGACAGAATCAGAAGAGAAAGAAAAGCCACGTCCAGGAGAAGAGGGAGAGAGAATCAGTAGGAGAGGACTTCCCTGGTGGCCCAGTGGTTGGGTGTCCACCTGCCAATGCAGGGAACATGGGTTCAATCCCTGGTCCTGTAAGATTCCACATGCCTTAGGGCAACTAAACCCTGGCCACTACAACTACTGAGCCTGTGCTCCCCAAGAGAAGCCACTGCAATGAGAAGTCCTCCCCACAACTAGGGAAAGCCTGCACAGTAAGGAAGACCCAGCACGGTCAAAAAGTAAATAAATCAACAAACAAATAGAACTGGTAGGAGACTGAAGAGAGAAGCATAGAGTTGAAGAGACAGAAACAGAGACTTCTTGTGGATGCACTTAACATATGGTATCTTTAGATGGCAGTGATTTTACAGAAAAATCTCATAGGAACACATAGACACAACTGCAACAAGATCAGACTGAGATGGAGTTGTTAGAACAGAGCATTTGGAAGAAGCAGAAAATGATCTGAAGCAGAAAGATACATCATAGACTGTAAATCAAAGTTACTTCTGAGGGGAAAGAGGCGCTTTGAAGAGGGTTGGGAGGGGACATAAAGGGTACCTCTTCTTCTTTATATACTTAAGTATGAATTGGGCTTTTTTTCCGAAAAAAGAAACAACTATCATGTATTGAATGTTTTAAAGGGCTATATATCCATCTCTAAACTTGAGCCAAGAAAAGCTGACTTCCTACTTAATTTTTGTGTGCATGTGTTCTCTGCTGCTGCTGCTACTAAGTCGCTTCAGTCGTGTCCAACTCTGTGCGACCCCATAGATGGCAGCCCACCAGGCTCCCCCGTCCCTGGGATTCTCCAGGCAAGAACACTGGAGTGGGTTGCCATTTCCTTCTCCAATGCATGAGAGGGAAAAGTGAAAGTGAAGTCGCTCAGTCGTGTCCGACTCTTCACGACCCCATGGACTGCAGCCTACTAGGCTCCTCCACCCATGGGGTTTTCCAGGCAAGAGTACTGGAGTGGGGTGCCATTGCCTTCTCCGCATGTGTTCTCAATCATGTCCAATTCTTTGCGACCTTAGCTGCTGCTAAGTCGCTTCAGCCGTGTCCGACTCTTTGTGACCCTATAAACTTTAGCCCTCCAGGCTCCTCTGTCCATGGGATTTCCCAGGCAAGAATGCTGGAGTGGGTTGCCATTTCTTTCTCCAGGAGATCTTTCTGACCCAGAGATCGAACCCATGGCTCCTGCTATGTCTGTTGCATGGCAGGCAGATTCTTTACCGCTGAGCCACTGGGGAAGCCCTCTTATACAACAGAGGGATGGAAATTGATCAATCATTGCTCAGAGGAGTGAGGCAAGAAGAAGTATGGTGTGCATCAGAGGAGGAGGAAAGCTCAGGCATTGTAACACTTGCTCAGCTCAGCCCAAAGGACGAAAAGTCCACCTGGAGGGGTCATGTGGGCAGAGTGCAGCCAGTGAGAGGTCCAGGGCTGGCAGGCATCAATTCTGGGAGACCGTGTCTCCTTATTCCTGAAAGACCTCTTGATCAACATCCACTTTGGAGGCTCTAAATCCAGGGATTAGGTAATCGATACGAGGAAAACCAATGCAGGAAACCCAGGTTCGACAAACTTCAATGGGGGAAGCTCTGGTATGAGCTTTATTTCCTAACATTGGTGAGCAAAGATGCAATCCCCTGTCCAGGTTCTGCCTCAGGTCTATTCAACCAGAGGGGAGGGTGTGGCAGTGAATCAATCCAGCGGGTCTGGGAGTCTGATCGTCAAGGATGAGCACTCTGACATCTGCTGGAGAAGTGGGAAATACAGCCTGGAAAGGGATGGCTGGACTGTTCTTGTTTTTATAATCTTTTCCCCCTGTGATGACTGTGATACATGTTTGGTTTAGGAAGTACAACAGAAAGAAGAACATGAAAACTATTCACAATCCCATCTCCACTGTAGTGCATTTTATTCTGGTCTTTTGGATACACACCCAGAGCAACAGTGCATTAAATCATTATTGACGAGGTAACCGACGAAGTGTAAGACACTGCTAAAGGCTGAGGCTACGGCAGTGAACAAGATAGACCCAAACCTTTCCTTCTGGCAACTTAAACCTTAGTGATGCCAACAGACAAAAAACAAAGGTTCTTAAACTGCAGTGTGATAAACATGTGCAGTCAATGCAGTAAGAGCATGCATGTTTTCTTGCTTTATCTCTCCTAGACATTATGCCAGTTACTTTGCATGTGGTTACTTGTTTAATTAATCTATACAGTATCTCATTTAATCTTCACAATGACTTTATGGGGTAGCCTGCTACTATCACTATCCCCACCCCTGCCAGGTTACAGTTGAAGAAGCAAATTCAGAAAAGTTAAATAACCAAGCAAGAGATTTCCAGTGGCTAAGACTCCGAGCTCCCAATGCAGGGGATCTGGGTTTGATCCCTGATTGGGGAACTAAAATCCCACATGCAGCAACTAAAGATCCCATGTGCTGCAACCAAGATGCAGCATAGCTAATAAATAAACAAAACAAAACCAAGCAAGGTGGCATCACTTGGGATCAGGCTGGGACATGATTGTATACAGACTCTGTAACAGCTGCGCTGCTCAGATCGGCTACAGAACGTGTGCATGTGTGCTCAGCTGTGTCTGACTCTTTGTGACCCCATGGACTGTAGCCCACCAGGCTTCTCTGTCTGTGGGATTTTCCAGGCAAGGATCCGGGAGTGGGCTTCACTTCCTTCTCTAAAGCTATAGAATATATGACACTTTTCTCTCTTCTTCCCTTGCTAGGTCTGACCGCTGCTGTCGCTCAGATACCCTAAGCTGTAGCCAGGATGATGGATGATGACACGGAACTGAGGACAGATGGAAACTCACTTTTAAAGGCTGTGTGGCTTGGGAGGCTCAGGCTGACAAGGCTTCTCCTGGAAGGGGGCGCATACATCAATGAAAGCAATGACAAGGGGGAGACGGCTCTTATGGTGGCATGCATCACCAAGCATGTGGACCAGCAGAGCATCAGCAAGTCCAAGATGGTCAAGTACCTGCTGGATAACAGGGCAGACCCCAACATCCAGGATAAGTCTGGCAAGACTGCCCTCATCCATGCCTGCATCCGAAGAGCTGGGGGGGACGTGGTCTCCTTGCTGCTGGAGAATGGAGCAGACCCCAGCCTTGAGGACCGCACTGGGGCTTCAGCTCTGGTTTATGCCATAAACGCAGATGACAAGGATGCATTGAGACATCTTCTGGATGCCTGCAAGGCCAAAGGCAAGGAGGTGATTATCATAACAACAGACAAGTCGTCTTCGGGCACCAAAACCACCAAACAGTATCTGAATGTCCCCCCTTCACCCAAAGAGGAAGACAGACAGTCGCCTCCCCCGTGTGCTTCTCCATCTGAGGTTGAACTGAAGGCTCCAGGCTTGGGCTCTCCACCCAGGGAGAAGGAAGATAACTTCTTTAGCCTCCAGTCAGGGCATCCAAGTAGTTGCAACACTGCCAAGGCTATTAATGAACCCGGGTCACCTGCTCGAAAAGTTGGGAATCTCAAAAGGGCCCGCCTGCCTCAGCTGAAGAGGCTCCAGTCTGAGCCGTGGGGCCTTACTGCACCCTCCGTGTTGGCCGCTTCCTGCGTGCGTCAGGACGACACCCCCAGCGTGGGCATGGACGGCGAGGTCAAGAGCATCGGTGATGTGTCCTTCCCCAGAAGGGGCCCCCTCTCCAGAACCAGCAGCATTGATGGCAAAGATGCCAGCCTCGTCCACACGGTCACGGAAGAGGTTGTGAAGATCCCAGTCTCTTCGGCACCAGCCTCGTGGAAGGCAGCCTACGAGAAGACTCAGGCTCCCCACCCACGTCTGGCCAGAAGAGGCACTCTCCCTATCGACCAAGAGAAGGTGGGCATCTGCCCAGCCGGTCTCTCTGCTCTCAAAGACACCATGACCCTCAAACGGCTGGAGAATGACCTCTATGATTTAGAGTTACAGCCTGGGGCCGACCTGCCTAACCCCATTTCCCTAGAATCAGGCAAAGGACCACTGGATCGCAAGAAGCTCAACAGCTCCCACCTGTCTCTCTTCCAAGGCTCCAGGGAGTCCCTGGACGCTGTGTCCAGTACGTCACCCAACTCAGCCCGCCGCAGGCCACCCCATCTTCTAGAAAGACGAGGTTCTGGAACCTTGCTGCTGGACCGAATTTCTCAGACCAGGCCCGGCTTCCTCCCACCTTTAAATGTAAATCTGAACCCACCTATCCCAGATATTAGAGTGAGCAGCAAACCTTCCTCTCCACTTGCTAGTGGCTTAAAATCCATGGTTCCTGTCGCTCCAAGCTCACCAAAGAGAGTTGACTTGAGAAGTAAAAAGAAACTCCTCCGGAGGCATTCTATGCAGGTTGAACAGATGAAGCAGCTGTCTGACTTTGAGGAAATCATGACCTAGACTAAGCTTTTAGGGAGGTTTTTTTTTTTTTTAATCTATGTAGGTTATGAATAGTACTGTAATCTAGACCAACATAACCATGCAGGCTCTCTGTATCCTGATCATTCCTTAATGCTGGTGTGTGGCTGCTTCAAAAGAGATGGAAACAGACTGCTGCTTCCCTTCTGAAAGGACATCTGGGGTTTTATAGGGCTCCTTGGAAAGAGCTCAGGATAACTGGGTTTTAGAGTTGAAATTTCAAAAACAAAAAAAAAAATCTCCCAAAGAAGAAAACCTTTGGAATTTCAAAGTTGCACAGCAGGTACCTTGATCTGAGCTGCTGACACCTGTTATTTTATATCATACAAACAAGAATTTAAATCACAAGGTGGTATTTGGAGTATGTCATGTGTCATAAATCTTAAAGTGCCTAAGAGAAAAACGACATGTGTTAGAATGTGCAGCGGCTCAACACCAATCCCCAGGCTATGAAATTTGGGGATGCGTGTTACATCCAGGGAAACAGAAGTGGCATTCTCCCATTAGGGAGGTTCTGGCATCCGCTTCCTACCTTGAACCATGTCAGGGGGCACTGGCTGGTATAGCACAATGGAGCTCTTCCAGAACTTCAGCAACAGATTTTATCCACTAATTTGGGTGTCCTTTGGGCTTCTCAAGTGTTTCGGAGGGTAAAGAATCCGCCTGCAATGCAGTAGACTTGGGTTCAATCCCTGGGTCAGAAAGATCCCCTGGAGAAGGAAATGGCAACCCACTCCAGTATTCTAGCCTGGAGAATCCCAGGGACAGAGGAGCTTGGCGGGCTACAGTCTATGGGGTCGCAAAGAGTCAGATGCAACAGAGTGACAAAGACTTTTGGGTTCCCAAATATCATATCTACGTGTCCCCCAAATTCTGTCATGTAATAGTAGCTGGTGTCTCAAAGATGAATCGTGTCCAGAAGTGAAACTCACATTGACCTCCTGATCTGACTCAGGTTCTGTGTTGAAATCTCATGGAAAAAAAAAATCAGGGCTATTAGCTACTTTGGAGCTGAATATTATACAACTCATAGAATAGACCCATAAGAAGTATCTCCTTATTATTCTTTTTAAAAAAAAAACTGGGTGCGATCTTGCCAAACTAGAATAATGCGTGATGCTGAGAGACACATATATTACAAGGTAGAGTGATGGATGGTTCTCAGGTCAGAGGCGGGGGCAGGGGGGACAGTTGGAGCTTGAAAATTTTAAGGGATGCACACTGTCATTTCCCCTTCACTTTTCTGGGAAATTCAAGAACATCTGGTTTCTTCTCTGCCTGAATTTTCTATGTGATGGGAGATTTGTAGAAATAACCTGTACAACCTTTTAAAGCCACTCTGTTTGAACCCAAGAAGGGAAACAGACATTTATCACTTTTGTTGTCATGTAGCCACCTTTGAGATGAAGCTATTTCTGGTTATTTCCCATGTATTTTCTCTTTCATGCTGCTTAGATAGGTTTGCTCTATGGTTAAAAAAAAATTCAGTAGTCCCTTGGAGGTAGCATCACATCCTAGAAAGAGGAAAGAATTTGAGATTTGGGTTTGTGTCTCTGTTTCATCATTTACCAGCTGCAAGACTCCAAGGAAGTAGCTTTACTTCTCCAAGCCTCCACTCCCTCATCTGTAAAATGGGGTTAGTAATGCCTCACCTGGCAAGTTTGTGGTGAGAATTAAATGAGATAATATATGAAAGTGCCTGTAACTGTGCCTAGCACAGGGAGGAGTAATTGGATAAGATGAAGCTGATTTTTTAAAATGTTGTATAGTACTTTATTATGAAGTTAAACCTACACCACTATGTGATCTAGTAACTCCACTCTAAGCATTTTCCCAAAAGAAATAAAAATTCAAGTTCATACAGAGACTTTTATACATATGCTCATAGAAGCTTTTACTAAATAGTTAAAAAAAAAAGAGAGAGAGAGACAACCCAAATGTCCATCAACAGGAGACTATTTCTACATAGGTGGATAAATCTCTAAAACATTATGCTGAATTAAGGAGCCAGACACAAAAGAGTACAAACCAAAGGATTCCATTTATATAAAGTCCCAGAACAAACAAAACTAATTTGTGGTGGAAAAAAAAATCAGAAAGTAGCCACCTTTCTGACTGGGACTGAATGGGAAGGCACACAAGGAGACTTTCTGAGATGGTGAAAAAGTGTTATATCTCATACTCGGTGGTACATAGGTGAAATTCCATTGATCTGATTATATTTCAGTTTTTACAAAGTTTAAATGTTGTGATATAAAACCCCAAATTAACTTGTATAACAATGAAAATAAGAGGTAGCTGATTTTAAATACTCCTTCAGACCTCTGAAGTCTCAAAATCTCAAATAATACCGAATACCCTACGCAAAGTGAAGCAGACTCTAGCTGAAATACTCAAAGACCCCTTGAGATTCTCATGGATTCTATAAATACTGAGCCCCAAACTCATTTGTAAAGTGAAAGAAGCTATGCAGATCAGACCATTTCTATAAGGATATTCTCTAGAAATGTATCTGAATATCCCAATCAAAAGTGCTAATGATGGTTATAAACTCCAAGTATTTGTTTTTCAGTAATTCCATTAGGGCAGGCACATACCCAGACTTGGCACTGTTGACCTTTTGGACTGGGTAATTCTTTTCTGTGGGAGACTGTGTGTGTACTGTGTTGCTGAGCAGCATTCCTGGCCTCTACCCACTAGATAACAGCAACTCCCCCCATATTGTGACAACCAACAGTGCTTTCAGACATGGCTAGACATCTCCTGGAGGCAATACTGCCTCAGTTGATCACCACTGCTCTAGGAGAACGATTGTGTACATGGTAGAAGTATGTCAAGAACAACCGAACTGCACAGAGGTGAGGGGCTGGCTGGCTGGTGAGGCTGTCCCACTAACTTAAAGGCAGTTCACACTGTAATTCAGGGAGGTGACTAACATACAATGTGGGCCTGTAGGATTCTTGACATGAGTGCCAATGGCCTCTTGTACTTTGCAGTGAGGAAAGAAAATGAGAAGCATTGCACATAGGCTAGTGAAATCCAGGGCTCACGAACTTGGTTGAATGTGGACATCCCATAGGCTTCTCAGGACCATTTAGATAGGAATGTTGTTGTTGTTTAGTCGCTAAGTTGTATCCGACTCTTTGAGATCCCATGGAATGTAGTCTGCCAGGCTCCTCTATCCATGGGATTTTCCAGGCAAGAATACTGGAGTAGGTAGCCATTTCCTTCTCTAGAGAATCCTCCCAACCCAGGGATTGAACCTGCGTCTCCTGCTTTGGCAGGCAGATTCTTTTACCTCTGAGCCACCTGGGAAATCCTCAGATGAGAATAGTTCTTACCAAGTGGACATGATTACAGGCAAAGCAACACCACTCTGATACATTAAAGAGAGAACTAGACAGACAACCATTGATCTTAGCAGCTCATTAAAGATACACACACACACACACACACACACACAACACTTTAAGTACTTTTCTAGCAGTTGTTAGTGTCAGTTAAAAGTAACCTCTGCTAGTAATATCTAACTGTGGGCATAGTGAGACTGCATAAACGAATTTTTCTAAACCTTTAGCTAAGACTTGAAAGCCTAATTTATCCTAAATAGTGACTGTGGCACATTCATAGCAATCAGCTTAGGCAAAACACCGCCCACAATGAGTTGCCCATTCGGAACAGCCTGTCCATTGCACAGGTGGGTAAGAGCAGGTATGCTCATGCCACCTACTGCCTGCATCCATCAGTCGGGACTTTCCCATTAGCCTTTCTGTAGACAGTCATTACAATAGTACTGTTTATCACCATCTGATGACGCGGTAGTTGAATTAGACTGTTCCAAACTAGTACAACCACTGCAATACTTGATTATGGTTAATGCATAAATGGGCAATTTTCTTTGTGTTAACAAACCTCACAGGAATGCTTTTTAAAAGCATATTTAGATTCAAACATGCTTTCTAGATCAGAGATTTGGGGGAACCTAGATCACTACAGAAGTTAGTTGCAACCTGTAGTTTCAATAACTCGCCTATATAAGACTCTCTGAAATGTTTATCAAAATATATCATAGAATGTGAGTCTAAAGTCTCACGTCTGGGATGTGCATTCAATTTCTAAACATTCCAAAGCATTTGTTCGTTTGTTTAAGTCCATCGTCCATTTTCTAGAATTTCATCAAGTAAATGCAGGTGTTGTCTGAACTTCTTCTTTGATGTGTCTTGGTAGTTCAGATGTACTATTCTGAACTGGTTCTGTACAATGTCCTATCCTAGTCTCAAGCTGACTATGTGCTCAAGGATGTACCAAAATCCATGTAACGGAACTATTTAGATACTTCTGATATGTCAATAAAAGATAAATTGCAATCCTTCAGTAGCGTTTCTCATTTTTCTTAGTGAGATCTCAATCATGAATATTACCTTTTCTTTAAGATGGGCTTGACATGACTGCCTGGTAACACTGAACTGAGCAAACACTGTTTTATGTACGCATGATTTAAAAAATTATTTTTTTAAAATTTTTTTGATGTGGGCCATTTTCAAAGTCTTTATTGAATATGTTACAATGTTGCTTCTGCTGTTTATGTTCTGGTTTTTGGTGGGCGTGTGGGATCTTAGCTCCCTGACCAGGGATCAAACCAGCCACCCCTGCATTGGAAGATGAAGTCCTAACCACTGAACTTCCAGGAAAGTCCCCCCAAATTAATTTTTAATTACACAACGATTATAATTTCTATTCTGGTTACAAAAAAGGCTAAGAATGAGAAGGCATGGCCTCGAGGGGAGTGAGTTCCTTTACGATGCCTCTGCTGCTTGGCTCCCCCCCAGGGATGGCACCTGCCATCTGCTACTGGCAGGGACTTAAAGGTTCCTGGACAGTCCTCCTTGGGCCGGATTTCTAATCCTGATGATCATTAACAGAAGCTGATTTCTCCTAGCTGTTACTAGGGCAGTAAGGTAGGTAGGTAGTAGGTAGAAAGTATCAAATGAACCAACTGGATGGTCTCTCTTATTTCCTATACTCCAGCATTCCACGATTCAGATTTCATCCAGACTTCCCGATTCCCTGGAGAGTTCCAAACCTTACCCCGAGGTTCTTCCCTAGATGGTTGAAATAAATTCTATTGTTTCATGCCCATCTCAGCCTAAACCTATGTTATGACAAGAACAGCCCTTGTGGTTCTTATTGTGATTGCAAGAAGACATCCACAATAATCATTAGGAAACTTTGGGGAAAAAGAAGTTTGCTGCTTTTTTTTGAAAAGGTTCTGAAAATTACATGGCATACCTGGAGTCATACAGTGAGGTTGTGGGTAGTCAGAGGGCCCAGGTCTTGAGGTCTGCTTTTATTGGGGTCCAAACTGAGGACCTAAGGTTTCGTAGGCTCGCTCTTTATTAGTGAATTTGAAACGTAAGAGTGAGGGACTCCCGTGGCTGTCCAGTGGTTAAGACTCTGAGCTTCCACTGCAGGGGCACGGGTTCAATCCCTGGTTGAGGAACTAAGATCTTACATGCTGAAAAGCACGGCCAAACAACCTGAAAAGCAATGCCCCCCTCCCCCAATAATCCTCCCTCACCTACCCCAAAAAACAAACACACAAAAGACTTGTAACAGCAGGAATTTAAAGTGTGAAAAGAGTGGAAAACAGGGAGGCCCAAATAGTCAGTCAACAAAGATCTTTAAAACAAAATTGGGGGGAGCATGACCAGGTCCTTTATTCAGTTCTGTGTGGCTGGCAATGTATCTAGGGAGAAAGCCATCTTTGAGATGGAGGGCCTCAAGCATCAAAAACAGTCAGGCACTTGCATTACAGAAGAAAAGCCAGCTGTCAGGCTTACACTACAGTTAACAAAAGAAGGGGGGCTTCCCTGGGGGTCCAGTGGCTAAGACTCTGCCTTCTAATGCAGGGGGTGTGGGGGTGATCCCTGGTGATGAAGCTAAGATCCCACATGCTTCGCAGCCAAAAAACCAAAACATAAAAAATTCAATAGACTTTAAAAACGGTCCTTATTTTTAAATCTTAAAAATCTGGAATAAAAGGACTCTTTTCAGCATGGCTTTGTCCCCCTTCTATCTGCAGGAAAGGGAAGCCAACATTGTTTCCAGCTCCTTCAAGAAGAGATTAGGAGGGATCTCCACGGTGGGGAAGAAAAAGAAGTGGTGAGGGAGGAGGGGGTGTGATGAGGAAAAAGGCGTGCCTTGAGGGAGGGAGTGCGTTCCCAGAATTGACAGGGGGCTCAGAATGTTGGAGTCCCTTGAGTGGAACATGTATGAGCTTAGTTTCCGGCACATTGGCTCTCCAGTTGTGGCGTGTGGGCTTAGTTGCCCCTCAGCATGCAGGATCTTAGTTCTCCAACCAGGGATCTAACCCGTGTCCCTTGCATTGGAAGGTGGATTCTTAACCAGTGGCCCACCAGGGATGTCCCTGTTTCTTCCATTTTACATAGTTTTATACCTTTTTGTTTTAAATTTAGGCATATGATTCAATTATTTTGGCATTTGGTATGAAATATGGATCCAAGTTCTTTAAAACAAGTATTTTTTTTGCATACGAATATCCAATTTTTCCAGCATCATTTGTTGGAAAAGCTGTCATTTCTCCACTACATTACATTGCCTTTGTACCTTTGTAAAAAGTACCATGTATATGGTTAAGCTAACTTCTGCAGACATTTTTATAGAAATTAAAAAACTGATTCTAAAATTCACTTGGAGGGACTTACCTAGCAGTCCAGCGGTTAAGACTCCGAGCTTCCACTGCAGTGGCCCAGGTTTGATCCCTGCTCAGGGAACTAAGATCTCGCATGCTGCTCAGGCAAAAAAAAAAAAAGGTCAGTTGACAAGTACCTATAATTCCACTGGCAATCTTAATGATTCTTTGCATTGTAACAAAATATAAAAAATAAAACAAAATTCACTTGGAAATGCAAAGGACCTCCAAGAGCCAATACAACTTTGAAAAAGAACCAATTAGAGAATTTGGAGAGAACCAATTAGAGAGATCAGAGATAAACCCATGGATATGTGGACTAGAATTCTGCTCAGTAATAAAGAGGAATGAACTACTGACATACGTTGCTTCCCTGGAAGCTCAGTGGTAGAGAATCCTCCTGCCAATTCAGGAGACACTGGAGAATCCCTGGGTCGGGAAGATCCCCTGGAGAAGGCAATGGCAACCCACTCCAGTATTCTTGCCTGAGAAATCCCATGGACAGAGGAGCCTGGTGGACCATATAGGAGTTCATTGGGTCACAAGAGAGTCTGACACGACTTATTGACTAAACAACTGACATACACAACAGCATGAATGCATCCTAAAATAACTGTGCTGCATTTAAGAAGCTCTACTAAAAACAGTGCTTTTTATGATTTCAGGTGTATAAAATTCTAGAATATGCTAACGAATGTAGAGACAGAAAGCAAATCAGTGGTTATGGGAATGAATGGGAAGGTTGGGGAGGCAGAGAGGGAGGGATCACAAAGGGAAGGAGGAAACTATGGAAGAGGCGGATTCACTGTCGTGATTATGTCTATGATTTCAACTCATCAAACTGTACACTTTAAACAGATGCAGGCTGTCATGTATCAATTCCGTTTTGTTCCGTTCCGTCGCTCAGTCGTGTCCGACTCTTTGCGACCCCGTGGACTGTAGCCTACCAGGCTTCTCCGTCCATGGGATTCTCCAGGCAAGAATACCGGAGTGGGTTACCGTTTCCTTCTCCAGGGGATCTTCCTGACACAGGGATCGAACCCAGGTCTCCGGCATTGGAGGCACATGTATCAATTACACCTCAATTTTTAGCCACGTCTCATAAGGAGCTCCCCTGATACAGGAGAATTAAAGAATGACTATACAAAGTGAGACAGTAAGACAATACAGTCTGTAAGAGGAGTGATTAGTCGCGTTCTCCAGAGAAGGAGAACCAATACGATATTATACACATACACATAGAATTATATATACTGTATATAGTATACAAGTATGGAATACATGGGATATATATGACGTGCTCAGTTGTGTCGGACTCTTTGCGACCCCTTGGACTCCATGACTTTGCGACCCCGCCAGGCTCCTCTGTCCATGGGATTCCCCAGGCAAGAATACTGGAGCGAGTTGCTATTTCCTCCTCCATGGGATCTTCCCGACCCAGGGATTCTCCAGTGTCTCCTGGATTGGCAGGCAGATTCTTTACCACTGTGCCACCTGGGAGGCCCATATATGATATACATGAAGTATATATATGAACTGTCTCTCTATATATCTATTTAAAGCTTTATTATAAGGAATTGAATTATGAAAGCTTGGGTCAAGTTCAAAACCTGCAGGGTGGGCTGGCAGGCTGGACAAACAGCAAAGCTGATGCTCCAATTCATGTCCTAAAGCCATCTGATGGAAAATGCCTCTCGTGCAGGGAAAGGTCAGCCATTTGGTCTATTCAGGCCTTTGACCGAGAGGTCGACTCACATTCTGGAGGGCGACTGGCTTTATTCAAACTGCAGCAGCCTCGGTATTAATTTCATCCAAACACCTCTTACAGAAATACCTGGAATGACGTCTGACCAAATAGCTGGGCGCTTTGTGGCTCAGCCACATAGACTCATCATAAGACGGTAGATGTTTTGTGGATGGTGTGAGCAGCAAGGTCCCTAAAAGGACCTGGCAGAGCCTCCCAGGCATATGAACAACACAGGCAAAATCGGAATGGGAAATGACTGTCAGAGCACGTGGGCTCCAAATGGAGACTAGAATAGAGGTGATGCTCAGGACCCACTGGGATAATCAGGATCAAGAGGGACTGTGATATTTCCGTGAAGCCAATTGCATGTGGTTGGTATGGGTAATACCCTGCAGTTTCTGAGCTAGAAAGTGACATCATGTGCCCCCAACACCCTCCTTCAGGCTCTGTTTTCTGTCCACTCTCCCTGTGTGACTGTAAACATTCAAATTAAACATTTTCAGAACTGGCAAAGGCCCTCCTGGGAAAAGCAGCATTTGGGACCGCTTCCCTCTCCAGTGGGTTGTTGTCCCTTGAAAATTCTTTCCAGTCTTGTCAGTTCTTTGATGCTTTCTAGAAAACATTTAAAGTTGTTGTCTTCAGGGGGAACTTAGGTTCAAATGATCTAACCCGCCTTAACTAGAAACCGTAAGTCTTTGTTGTGTTTTATTATTATTATTATTGACTGTAATGCAACAGCTATGAAGAGTATTCACCTATATTCAGTCCTCCTCTCCTTCTGGACACATGGGGACATATCTTCCCATTCACCTTGTCATTACGTAGGGCCATGATATTAACTGAGGAAAACGAGCTGAGAGTGGGATCAGTGTATGTGTCTCTTCTGTACAATAAACACAAAGAAATTTGACAAAAGCTATTTCAAGCATTCACCTGATTCTATGTTTCCACAGCACATAAAATTTCAGAGTGGTCTATTGATAATCATACAGAGACTATTTTACTCTAAGTGTTGCATTCATAAGTACTTTATGGAATTTCCCTTTCCCATTCCTCTTTTTTATAAAAAGATTCTTTATTTTTGACTGCGCTAGGTCTTTTTTGTTACCTGCTGGCTTTCTCTAGCCGTGGCAAGAGTGTGGACTTCTCATTGCAGTGGCTTTTATTGTCCTGCAACTAAACTGCTGTGCAACTAAACTAAACTTCATTTAGTTGCAGCATGTGGGCTCAGCAGTTGCGGCTCCCCAGCTCTAGAGCACAGGCTCAGTAGCTGTGGTATGGGCTTAGTTACCCCATGGCATGTGGCATCTTCCCTAACCAGGGATCGAACCCATGTCCCCTGAATTGGCAGGCGGATTCTTAACCACAGGACCATCAGGGAAGTTCCCTTCCTATTCTGTCTTGACCGTTTAGTTGAATCCTATAACTTTCTAGGTGCCCAAAGGTAATGAAAAATCCAGTTCCATTCCACTTCAGTGTAAAAATCTCAAACTCTATAGAAACAATGAGAAGAATGGAAATTGACTCACAAAAGTGGTTAAGACTTAAGAAAGGCTAAGTGGCCAAATACACTGCCAAAATCATGCCATGGTAAGCTTCCTCTCAGGGTAAACTTCTGCTCCTGGGCACTTGTTCTCACTCCCCAGGAGTCTCCATCCTACCACTGCCATCAATAACCTTTGACGTCCTCATGCCTTTAGACACCCCCTCAAGATCGGATGCAAGACTGCTTGCCAGAGCCTGGGTCACATGCCCACATGTCTTGGGACCTACAAGCAGAAAGAGGGGGAATACCCAGCCCTCTGGGTGCTGTGATGGGAGGCAGGCTGGCCTTCCATGGAGGGAAGTGTGTGTCACCTTCTTCGGTTTGTCTGGGGAAAGCCTGGTATGGTCACAGCTCCATGGCCGTGCACATGGTTTGCAAACTTTCTATTTGCCTCAGTCAGTCCACAGTGACGACATTGCTTTCTTTCCTCACCATCAATTACACGTATGAGGCATGGATAAAAACTGATTTTCTTTCAAAATCCTAAGAGCAAGTTGTGAAGTGTGCTCCTGTGGCATGGAACAAATAAAAATCCTGCTTCAGACATAGAGAACAGACCTGTGGACACAGCAGGGAAGGAAAAGGTGGGATGAATTGAGAGTAGCATTGAAATATATAAATTACCGTGTGTAAAACAGATAACTAGTGAGAAGTTGCTGTATAAAACAGGGAGCCTAACCTGATGCTCTATGACAATCTGGAGGGGTGGGATGGGATGGAGGGTGGGAGGAAGGTTCAAGAGGGGGGGACATACATATACTTATGGCTGACTGACTTTAATGTACGGCAGAAAGCAAGACAACATTGTAAAGCAACTATCCTCCAATTAAAAATAAAATAAAAACCTGCTTCAGGGCACAGACGGACTCGCTTTATAAAGCCTATATCTTTATAGGACACTTTTAAAACCTTTTAAATTGTGAAATAAAATACACGTACAGAACACAAGTACGCAATTCAACGAAGAGTCACAATGGTAACATTCCTGAGTTCCCCTCGGGTGCCCCTCATATTCTGACTTTCATATTTCCTATTCTGATCCTTTTATTTCCTTATCTTGCCTTATTTTACTGCCAAGAATTTCTGGAACAATATTGAATAGCAGTGGTGATAGTTTATGTTTTATTGCCAGTTTCAAAGGGAAAGATGTTAATGTTCACTTGTTAACCATGAGGTGGGCTCTCATTTTTTAATAGACATTTTATGACATTAAGGAATTTATCAATTATTTTTGATCTGCTGTGCTGTCCTTAGTCACTCAGTTGTGTCTGACTCTTTGTGACCCCATGGACTATAGCCTGCGAGGTTCCTCTGTCCATGGGGATTCTCCAGGCAAGAATACTGGAGTGGGTTGCCATGTCCTCCTCCAGGGGATCTTCCCAACCCAGGGATCGAATTCAGGTCTCCCACATTGCAGGCAGATTCTTCACCATCTGAGCCACCAGGGAAGCCCAAGAATACTGGAGTGGGTAGACTATCCCTTCTCCAGGGGAACTTCCTTCCTGACCCAGGAATGGAATCGGGGTCTCCTGTGTTGCAGGTGGATTCTTTACCAGCTGAGCTACCAGGGCTCTTTTTCTTTTTTCTTTTTTATCGTGAATGGACGCTGCACTTTATAATGCTTTTTCTGAATCTATTAAGATACTCATTTTTAACTTACTGTTTTAAGAGGCCTTTAGAGAAGTCAGCTGTGAAAGTGGAAGGTAACAGCTTTGCTTTTGTTTTCCAAGTTATCCTATTTGGGAACCTTCTACCGCACATCATGGAACACAAACTCTGAAAGAGGCTTGGAGCTCCTCAGCCAGCACACTCCATCACTCAGTTCATGAATCTTCTCTGCAACATCCCAGGCTATTTATACAGTCTCTGCTTGAATATTTTAAGCAATGAAAAAAATCCACTATCTCTGCTCATCAATTTGTGGAAAGCTCTAGTTGTCAGGAAGTCATTTCTTACGTTGAGTTGAAATACACCTCAATATCAGATTCATGGTTTGCCCAAGTTATGGAAGATGCAACATGCAGGACAGATGTACCCCAAGGAACGGGTAGAGTTGTGTGTGTGTGTGGTGAAAAGCATGTGGCCTTTAGAATCAGGCAGACCTAGTCTCAACTGCTGGCTCAGCCATTAACAAGCTGAGTGAATTTGAGTACTATGGTAGATCGTGTCATGACCAGATTCCTGTCAACCTAGTATGCTCCTCCTTTGAATGTGACTCTGCAACTCCTCCAATCCAGAGATGGATGGAGTTGAGAAATGAAACATTTCCTGCTGTATCAGTAAACAAGGATGTCATAGTCACCAGCCAATGCAGCCACCATCAATGGTGAGCTGGTCAGCCCTGAGGGGACTTGCTTTGATCAACAGAATGTGTTAAAAATGATACTGGGCAAATTCTGGAATGTAGTGGGGGTGGGTGGGGATGGCAGAGGGAGAAGGGCTAAGTTGTCTCTGACTTGGCTCTCTTGGGAGGCTGCCCTGAGCCTGCCATATAATCTAGGAAATCATCAAGCCTACAGGGGGCTTCCTCCATGCCTCAGTGGTAAAGAACCCACCTTCCAATGCAGGGTTCAATCCCTGGGTTGGGAAGATCCCCTGGAGGAGGAAATGGCAACCTACTCCAGTACTCTTGCTAGGAAATCCCATGGACAGAGGAGCCTGGTGGGTTACAGTCCATGGGACCAAAAAAGAGTTGGATGCAACTTAGTGACCAAAAAAACAACACAGTATATGGGATCTTAGTTCCCTGACCAGGGGATCAAACCCATAACCCCTGCAGCGTGGAATCTTAACCACTGGACTGCTATATGCAAACTTTTAAAGCTAATACTCGCTTTCTTCTTACTTTCTACTCTTCCAGGTTAAATCCTGTTTCCTTTGATTTTATCTCATTTGAGAAGTCTTCCCAGCAATTTATTATACTGTTTCCCTCTTAATTATTTCCTATACTCCCTAATTTATTAATGTCCCTCTTAGAACAATAGCTATGATGTGATCATTGCCTGTTACAGCGCAGGCAGTTCCTTTCAGTAATAGTAACTTCCACACAATAGGTACTAAAACAATACTGTTCTTTCAGTCACGCAGCCCAAGTCAGGGATTCTTTTTCAGTTCCTCTGTTTCCATTGTCTTATATTCAGCTAACTGCTGATTATCCGTCTTCACATACACTGACTTGAGCTACTACCAAGCCAGGTTTCTTGCCTACTAAGACTATGCAGGTGTTTTCTTGGAATTAATTTAGGATTTAACATTTAACCTGGTGACATTTCTTTTTGTTAGTCTTGGCTGAATACTCTGTGCTGGCCAAGGTAATCTTGGTCTTTTGTCATATGTTTCTCCACTTGGTGACTCTAGATTTGATGATTACTATGTCCATGTTTTCTACCAGTTACTAAAAATAATGTTTAACAGGACAGGGCCATGGAAGGAACCTCAAAGCACACTATACACCTTGCCAAATCCAGTACAGAGCCAGTAAATATTAAAAATTACATTATGCATGCACATTATTTCAGTCAACAGACTGCTTTCACATATCAATATGTTAGCATCTTAAAAAGTAGTGTTAGTTACTTAGTCATGTCTGACTCTTTGCAACCTCCTGCACTATAGCCTGCCAGGCTCCTCTGTCCATGGGAATTTCCCAGGTAAGAATACTGGAGTGGATAGCCATTCCCTTCTCCAGGGGATCTTCCCAACCCGGGGATTGAAGACATATTTCCATCACTGCAGGCAGATTCTTTACTGTCTGAGCCACCAGGGAAGTCCAAATATGTCCAGTAACAGGACAGTTGGTCTTATCTACATGGAGACCTATATGGGCAGTAAAAGTCTTTGCTGAAATCAAGATACAGGTCAACCAACAATGTTCTAAAAACAAATTCTTTACTCAGCGCGTGCTCAGTTCTTTTAGTGGTGTACAACTCTTTTTGATCCTATGAACTGTAGCCTGCCAGGCCCTTCTGTCCATAGGATTCTTTAGGCAAGAATGCTGGAGTGGGTTGACATGACCTCCTCCGGAGAATCTTCCTGACCCAGGGATCAAACCCGAGTCTTCTGCATTACAGGTGGATTCTTTACCACGGAGCCACCTGGGAAGCCCCCTTTACTGAGTAGTGAAACTAAAATCAGTGGGTTTTCTCTTTATCTTACCTGATTATACTGAGTATACTATAAAACGCTATAGTGATGATTATACAAAATAGTTTCTCAGGTCAATGGTAATAGATAAGGCAGTAAATTAATTTAATTGGTTCCAGCGCTTTTGAGAAGTCAAAAGGAAAGAAAACAATGATTGCTTTGTCCCAGAAGAACCTTCCACTTTTCCTGACAACCAAAGTAAACCTGAAACCCCTGAGCGAGACTTGTATTCCCATCTTCACGAAGCTTCGTGAAGCTTTGAGTATGATCACGCCTGTCGGTTTTCCCCGGGGTAGATGTAATTGTGGGGTTCCTACTTATTCTCACCACCCATCTCCTGCCCCATGGCACACTTTTTCACCTTGGGAAGGGGGTGGGAATGAAAAAGAGGGGTGTTAATTGGGTTCTCAGAGTTTCCATCTCTTCTTTCATCTAGCCTTCCTAACTACTGCGTTATAGCAAGTTTGGGCACACCCATTTGTAGACCAGGAGACTTTCTCCAGAACCAGTCAAAAGCAGAGTGTACCCTGTAAAACCTCACGGGCTTCGTGCACCTGCAGCCAGACAGTATGGACTGCGTGGACCTGGGCCGACTCCGGGAAACACTCACCCTGCGGGACCCAGAGGGTGCAGAAACATCCCCGTTGGGGATACAAGTAGGGTGCGCTTTGGGGAGATATGCACGCTGGCGGTGGGGACCCCGCCTCCCCTTCGCGGAGACGCTCCAGCAGGAAAGCGGGGCGGGGCAACAAAGGGGGTGTGTCCCCTCCCCCAGCCCAGCCAGCGCGCAGGCGCAGTGGTGCTCCTGGCCCGCGTCCCGGGCCCACCCCCGAGCGCGCGGCTGCGCTCTGAACCGCGGGCCCGGAAGCGCGGCGCCGGCTCGCGCCACGTCTGTGCTGCACTTTCTCCGGGTCGCGCAGCTGTCGCCGCGCCCGCGCGGAGCGCACGCCCGAGCTGCCGCCCGCCGGACTGGACCGGGAGCATCATGGGTGGCTTGGTCCCGCGATCCGCCTCCGCGCTGCCGCTGCTGCTACTGCTGCTGCTCCAGGCAGAGCGGCCGCGGGGCGCCGAGCTCACCTTCGAGCTGCCGGACAGCGCCAAGCAGTGCTTCCACGAGGAGGTGGAGCAGGGCGTGAAGTTCTCCCTAGACTACCAGGTGAGCCCTGCCGCCTCCCCTCTCTCCCGCTTCCAGGTCTTCAGTGGTCACTCGTAAGCCCCCGGCTGTAGTGGCTGGAATTAGCCAAAGAGGCTGCAGAGCGGGGCGAGAATGACCAGAGACGAGGAAGTCAGAGCCCATCCGAGACGGGCCGACTACCAGGGAGGTAGCGCCGCAGGTGCATGCCCAGGATGGGGATGCCCGGGCGGCTCCGGCTTCCTGGGGAGTTGACCTGAATGACCTGAGAGCACGTTAACTCTACAGAACGCCATCTCTGGCACCAGGCTCTCTGTCCCAACGTTTTTTGGACAGCTTTGTCCCCGCCTGTACTGAAAAATGGCAGCGAGAGGAAATGGGTTCGTGGTTTTATTTTCTCTCTCCAGCGTTTGAAGCCATAGTTAGGGGGAGCGAGGGTGCTTTGGAAAGGAGTCCGCGCAGGCTTTGAGCCTAGCAGTGTTTACAAGGAGTGGTGTTGTGGCTAGTGCCATATGGCTCAGAAAAGCTCCAAGCTCCTGCCCTGCACTCTTGGCTGCTGAGAGTTCTCATGGCTTGCAGTTGGGGTATGATGCGAGGGAGGGGGGCGGTAGGAAGCAGGTAGGTCTTGAGTGAGAGAACTACAGGTCTGAGTTTAGGCAGTCCTACCCAGATATCCAGACAGGCGTCTGTTCGTGGACACATATTGGCAAGCATTACAGAAGGGAGGGTAGGCAGTTTGATGGGCCCTCTCTGACCAAAACCACTAGAAGAGGCTGTGCATGGGGACAGCATCATGTGTCCTGGCCTCTGAGTCATTCATCTGGTTACTTTCACATTTGTGGACAGTGTGCAAACTGCAGCTGGGTAAACAGAGGTCACCCAGATACAGTTGTCAAAAAAAACGATCCTTGTGGGACTTCCCTGGTGGTTCAGTGGTTAAGAATCTGCCTTGCAGTGTAGGGTACATGGGTTCAATCCCTGGTCAGGAAAGTAAGATCCTACATGCCGCAGAACAATTAATCCTGTGTGCCACAATGAAAGGCCCTGTGGGATGTAATGAAGACACAATGCAGCCCAGTAAATAAATAGATAAATAAGTATTTGAAAACAGAAAGATTGTTGTGAGGCTGGAGGGGCCTGAGAGGTCATCAGGTCCGTGCTAGGTCAGAAACCGCTGTTACGGGCTTAGCATAAGTCTGTACATGTCCAGCATTAGGAATCTCACTGATCACAAAGCAATTTCTTCCATCTGTACAAAAGGAAATATTAATGTCTGGAAGCAGATGGAGGCCTTTGACCATGTTTTTTGATGGACCTTAGTTCTAGTCATTGAACATCCCTGTGATTCTGCCCTTAGCAGATCTTATCTTTCCTATGGTGAAAGAGTTTGAACTAATGACTCCCCTGATAGTCACTGATTCTGTGAAGGCTTCAATCTGTATTCACCTTCCTCTTGCATTTCATCTGCAATAATATAAACCTCCAGAGTCTCAGTTTCCTTTTCTGTAAAGTGGGGAGGATTAAGCTCTTTGCACCCTTTTTTTCTTTTAAGATTTTTTTTTTTAATGTGGATCATTTTTAAAGTCTATTGAATTTGTTACAATGTTGCTTCTGTTTTGTGTTTTGGTTTTTTGGCTGTTAGGCTTGTGGTATCTTAGCTCCCTCACCATGGATTGAACCTGCACTCCCTGTATTGGAAAGCAGTCTTTTTTTTTAAAAAAAACTTTTTATTTTTTATTAGAGTACAGACACGACTGAGCGACTTCACTTTCACTTTTCACTTTCACACATTGGAGAAGGAAATGGCAACCCACTCCAGTGTTCTTGCTTGGAGAATCCCAGGGATGGGGGAGCCTGGTGGGCTTCCATCTATGGGGTCACACAGAGTCGGACACAACTGAAGTGACTTAGCAGCAGCAGCAGCAACAGCCAATTAACAATGTTGTGGTAGTTTCAGGTGTGAAGCTGAGTGAAAGGACTCAGCTATACATATACATGTATCTAGGAAGGCAAAATCTTAACCACTGGACCACCAGGGAAATCCCATGGCTTTTTGCACTCTTGCAGAGTAAAACTTTTGGAGTCAGTTAGACATGGATCCAAGTCTTAGCCCTGTTCCTTTCACGCTGTGTGACATGAACAGTTCACTTCAACTCTCTCAGCCTCAGACTCATCCTCTGTGAATTGGGGAGTGTCACGGCACCTGCTTTAGAAGGTTGTGAAGTCTAAATGAAAACAATGTTCGTGACATCTAATCACAGTGCCCAGTTGGCATTTGGTAAGTGTTGGTTGCCCCCTGGTTAAAAACGGCGTGTGGATCTCTTTTATGGTTGTCAGGTCATCACTGGAGGCCACTACGATGTCGACTGCTTTGTGAAAGACCCCCTGGGGAACACCATCTACAGTGAAACCAAGAAACAGTATGACAGCTTCACGCACAAAGCTGAAGTCAAGGGCGTGTATCAGTTTTGCTTCAGTAATGAGTTTTCCACCTTCTCTCACAAAACCGTCTACTTTGACTTTCAAGTGGGCGATGAGCCCCCCATTCTCCCAGACATGGGGAACAGAGTCACAGCTCTCACCCAGGTGAGTGGACATCAGCACCAGCAGTCTGGGATGACCCCCCCGCAGCCTGTTCCTCCTCGTCTCTCCCAGTCCTGGCTGATAAGCAGTCACCGGCCACCCACTTCCCAGTCTGAAGTCGCAGTATTTGCTCTGCCCCTGTGTTCACATCTAGTCCTAGAAGACCTTATGGTTCTTCTTTCTCTCCATTCTTGGACTGTGTCCCTGCAGTGCTTTCTTCTGGCATTCCCACGTTCCCATTTAGTCTGACCCAGTGCCGCTCTCAAAGCACGTACAATACGTGCCTCTCTGCTCCTTCAATGCGTCTGCATCAGAAAGACAAAGTCCTGCTTTCTATGGTATATCAGTTAAGATAACGCAAGCTGCTATCACAAGTAGACCCCAAATATCAATGGCTTAACACAGTGGGAATTTTGATTCTCACTCAAGTAATAATCTGGAGAGTGGGGGTGGGGGTGGAGGACTCTCCTCCACGGAGTGACTTGGGAAACCAGGCTCCTTTCTGGTCATCTTTCCACTGTCCTTTAGGGCTTCGGAGTCCTCTGTTTCTTGCCACCAAAAAAGTGGAGATAATGAGAAAGCCCCACCTGTTTCTTAAAAGCCCTGGCTCAGAAGTGACACCATTACCCCTGCTCACATCTCATTGTTGAGAAATAGTCGTGCAGACAGTCTGGATGGATGGAAGGAAGGCTGGCATATACAGTCCTGTTAGGCAGCTGACCCCTAGTGATAGCTCCACATTCTGACAGAGAAATGGTGACACTTCTGGAGGACAGACAGTCATCTGTGTCACCGGTGGCTCTCACTGTTAACTATAATTCAGCCTCAGCCTCCTCCATCAGTCTCTCCTCCTGCTGTTCAAGCTCCTCCCTCCCAGACAGACTCAGGCTGGAAGTGTTGTGTGATTTACCCCTGGGCCCTCAGCGCCCTGTTGTGTGGAGTGTGGCACAGAATAGGAGCTCACCAAGCATTGGTCGAGTGACTGAGTGGCAGGACCCAGGAAAGCCCCCAAGACGGGAATGACCATCTGTGGCCACACCTGTCCCAGAACCGAAGCCAGAGCATCTGAGTCTCTGGTGAGACCAGGTCACCTTCTGGGCTGCCCTCCAAAGTGACCACAGGCTCCATTCCTCTGTGGCTTTGATGATGGGTTTATTCTCTGAGCAGCTGGAGGTTAGTACTGCACTGTGCAGTCAATAAACACTATCTGCTTAGGGCTATTGACATATTAATATTAAAATTAAAATTCACTTCCTTGTTTGCTCTGTAGCAGCACATCTGTCTAGTGCTCAGTAGTCCCAGGTGGCTGGTGCCCATGCGTGGAGAGTTCTGCTGGACATCATTGCGTTTGAACTTGGCAACATGAGTACTGATAGACAGTCCAGCCCAGGGTGTCTTTATGTGTAAGAGCTTTCACAACCTGTCCTCTCAAGAGTTCTGTTGGTTGTTGATGAAATAGCTTCTGTTCTGAAGGTTTTGTAAGTTTCCAGGAGCTGTGTGTGTGCTCAGTTGTTCAGTCATGTCCAGCTCGGCCACCACAGGGACTGTAGCCCACCAGGCTCTGTCCGTGGGATTCTCCAGGCAAGAAAACTGGGGCAGGTTGCCAATTCCTCCTCCAGGGAATCTTTCCAACCCGGGATCAAACCCATGTCTCCTCCTTCGACTGCATTGGCATGTGGATTCTTCATTGCTGTCGCCACTTGAGCTGAGAGATTTGCCTCTTGAAACAGTGGAAAAGAAACCAGTAGAGAAAAGGCTTTGTGGGTTAGTGCAGTTGTTGTTCAGTCATGTCTGACTCTTTGCAACCCCATAGACTGCATTTGCCAGGCTTCCCTGTCCTTCACCATCTCCTGGAGTTTGCTCAAACTCAGGTCCATTGAGTCAGTGATGCATCCAACCATCTCATCGTCTGTCGCCCCCTTCTCCTCCTGCCCTCAGTCTTCCTTGCATCAGGGTCTTTTCCTGTGAGTTGGCTCTTTGCATCAGGTGGCCAAGGGATTGGAGCTTCAGCTTTAGCATCAGTCCTTCCAGTGAATATTCAGGGTTGATTTCCTTTAGGATTGACTGAGCACACGCTGTCCAAGGGACTCTCAAGAGTCTTCTCCAGCACCACAATTTGAAAGCATCAATTCTTCGGCACTCAGCCTTCTTTATGATCCAACTCTCACATCCATACATCACTACCGGAAGAACCATAGCTTTGACTGTATGGCCCTTTAGTCAGTAGAGAATAGGCTCTGTGGGTTAGGGCAGTAGAGACATTCTTTCCTGGAGCCTCAGAGTTGCGTTTTGTTGCAGGAGAGATTGCACTTGCTGCTTCTGCATCTGGGGACCTCATCCTTCCTTCTGCATAGATGCAGAAGAGACATTTCCTTCTACTTCTGTACCTCTGTCCCCTCTCCCTGATTGAGCGGGGTTCTATCTGTGTCTGCCTCTGACAAAGCTCACTTGCTATGCTGGGCATGTGCTCCATCTGCACTTGTGCCCGGAGGATGCTATGATCAGAGCTGTGTTTTTTCTTTTTAATAATTCTGTTTATTTATTTTTGGTTGTGCTGTGTCTTAATTGCTGCTCCGTCTTCTCTCTAGTTGTGGCAAGCAGGAGGCTACTCTCTCGGTGCGGTACACAAGCTTCTTAATGCAATGGCTTCTCTTGTTGCAGAATGTGGGCTCTAGGGCAAGTGGGCTTCAGTAGTTGCAGCTCCCGGGCTCTAGAGCACAGGCTCAATAGTTGTGGCGCACAGGCTTAGTTTGCCCTGTGGCATGTGGGATCTTCCCAGACCAGGGATTGAACCCGCATCTCCTGCATTGGCAGGCTGCTTTTTTACCACTAAGACACAAGGGAAGTCCCAGAGCTGTGATTTAAGGGTGAGGGTTCTCAGGGAAGGGACCAACTGACTCTTCCAGGAGGTTTGGGGAAGTCTTCACAGGGAGAGTCTTAGCTGACAAGCAACAGTGTGAGTGCTTGTCCAGGAGCATGTCTGGCATGGGAGGATGGAGGGCTTCCCAGATGGCGAGAACAGCAGATGCAGGTATTCAGGGCATCACTTTCCTCTTGGGCCCTGATCTTAACTTTGCTCTTACTTTGCTCGGCACAGATCCCCTCTCTGCCTGCAGCTGTCATGTCTCTTCCCCTGAGGCTTCGTCCAGGTCAGCACTGGGCCAGAGGCCGTGTGCTGTGGCACTAGTATCGGCCTCAGGGGGAAAGAACAGGATCCAGAGCGACCGAGTCCCAGGCAGGAGGGACCTGAGTTCCAGAACGACCGGGCTGCTAGCAGAGGACACGAGCCAGGATTCCTGCTGAGGGAGGCGAAGCTTGAAGCGCTCCCAGCATCCCGAGAGTCTGGGCAGGTCCTAGGGGAGGCTGGAGGCTTCTGACAGAGGTCCACGATCTGGGGCTGCCTCGGTGGTGGTCGAGGGAAGATTAAAGTTTCCCTGACTCTGCTCTGAGGCCAGCTCACACGACACTGCCTTTGAGTTCTTCAAGAATTTAAAGAACCGAGTACAGTAAATCTCCTGTGTACAAACAGGTTTTGTTCTGAGAATGCATTCATAAGTCCAGTTTGTTCCTAAGTCCAACAAAGTATCCAACTAACACAATCATCTATATAGGTTTATAATACTCTTCACACAAATAATACATAAAAATCAAACACAAAAAGTAAAGGAAACGTTTTTAATCTTATAGTACAGTACCTTGAAAAGTACAGGAGTACAGTATAAGAGGTGGCACACAGGCTGGCATCGAGTGAACAGGCAGGAAGAGTCACTGGCTGGAGGAGGCAGAGGAGGTGGGAGATGGAGCGGAAGGGTCGTCAGCAGCAGGAGATGGAGGGCAAGCTGCACTGTCACGCCTGACGTTGATGGAATGCACATTTGCACCTTTGAAAGTTTGCATAGGTAGGGAACTTGATTTTATCTGTGGAGGCCCTGGAGAGGTGAGGCTGAGTGAATTTCCTGACAGTTACAGAGTGAAGACCTGGGCATCAGCAGGTGGTGGAGATAGGTTGGGAGTGGGCATGGGATGCAGGGAAGGGATGGTCCTGGGGGCAGAAGGATTGGTCACAGTGTCTCCAGAGACCACCTGTCAGGATGGACTGGTGCCCACCATCCCTGTGAGGCTCCAGGACACTGGGAACCAGCAGGGCTGGAGGTCTCAGCAGGGTGAAAGTCATGCTGTGGGAGAGCTGGGGACCCCTGGCCCTGGGCAAACAGAGCTGTTTGCAACCAAAAGGGCCTCTGCTGGCTTCCTGCTGGGCAGGAAGCAGGCTGGCCCGGCTGCCTAACTGAAACTTTGTGGGAACAAGCGGAATTGGTGTCTTAGGCAAATGGCAGCCACAGGTCCCTGAGGAAGGGGAGGAGGGGTGTTTCTCCGGTAAGGGGCTGCTCGCAGTGTCTGTGGATCTTGGTTCCATGTTGCACTCGGTCTCTGGGCGCCCATGCTAGGTTTTGAAGGGGTTTGCCGGTGCCAGATGCCAGGAAGACTGTAGAACACCACCTCTTGCTCTGTTACCTCTGGACTGACCTCCCTCCCATCACTGATCAGGTCTGAGGCTGTTCCTGTGAAGGCCTCGGGCCTCTTAAGAGACTTGCGGTGCTAGCCTGTGGCCGGTGGCATGCGAGCCAAGCCTCTGAAACGGTGCCTTCCACGGCACATGTGACATGCCCTCTGCCCGGGGTGTCTGCACCTCTGATTTCCGTGTCCTCCTCTCTCTTCCTCCCTGCCAACCCCGACCTCACTCCTTCTCCGGTGACTCTGGACTCTGGGAGGAGGGTGGAGATATCAACCTGTACTGCTGAATGCTCAGGCCAGGGCCCCGGGGTCCCAGGAGCACCCAGTTCAAGTGAATGAAATGTACACCTGGAGTTTCTGAATGCGTGTGCGATGGAAGTAAACACAGGATGAAATTCCAACCTGGAAAGCCAAGGAGCCCTTCCCTTGTGTTTAAAAAGCAAAGTGTGGATTTATACATATTGAATGTGTGTGTGCATATATGCACAAATGCGTATGTGTGCATATACACACGGCCATTCATATGCAGGTATACACATATATATGTATGTCTCTGTCCAGCCCACTGATTTTTAGAAACCTGTTACCAAGTCTCTAAATGGCTCCCAGATCCACTTGTCTTAAAAAAAAAAAATTATTTCTTCGACTGCACTGGTTCTTAGTTACAGCAAATAGGATCTTTAGTTTCAGCCTGTGGGATCTAGTTCCCTGACCAGGGATAGAATCCAGGCCCCCTGCATTTTAAGTGCAAAGTCTTAACCACTGGACCACCAGGGAAGCCCTAGCTTCTAGCTTCTTATATTGAACTTTATGAACAGTTCACCTTTCCAGTTAGGGAAGCAGTTGTCTGTCGGGTGCTTATGAACTTCTGTAGCACAGGAACCCATTGTCCACAGAGCTTTCTAGGTTTTGAATGTTGTAGAGGTTGCCAGTGAGTAAGGACACATGTTCTTTCACAGGCATAATGTCTTAGTTTTCCATTGCTAAGTAAGTAATTACTGCAAATGACTGAAAATAATAACCATTTATTATCTCACAGTTCCAGAGGCTTTGCTCAAGTTCTCGGGGCTGAAATCAAGATCCTGGTGGGGTCAGGCTGTCCTCTGGAGACTTTGGGGCATCTCACTCACTCAGGTGGTTGGCGGAATTGAGTTCCTTGCAGTTGGCGGTCATGCTCTCTGCTCTTAGAGTTCTTTCTCTGCTCCTTGCATGTGACCTTCGCCATCTTCAGAGCCAGCAGCAGTGTGCTGAATCCTCCTGTGTCCAGCCTCTCTGACTTCTCCTTCAGCTGTCAACTCGAGAAAGCTCCCTGTCTTGAGGGGCTCTCAGGCTCCCTGGACAGTTTCAGGTGTGACATACAATCGTCATATCATAGCTCATTGTGTTCACAGCTTCCTGAGTTAGAGCAGGGACCTTGGTAGTGGTGGTGGGGACATAGTCAAAGTTTTGCCTGCTATGCGTGGTAGTTTAGCCAGTAAAGGAAGTTGTGAAGTAGCACGTGTTACCTGTGAGTATATGCGTATGTATGTGCTGGCAGGCACACGTGTCTGTGTCTTTGCCCTTGTTTGTATGTGGTTGTGGGTCTAGGTACATGAGAAATGTATGTTTCCATGTATTTGTATGTATGCCTAGACGTGTAGGCAGCAGTTTTGTAATAGAATGAGCAGTTTTGTAATAGAATGAGCAGTAAATTCAGAAATAAAGTGAAGGTGTCAGTCTCTCAGTCACGTCCGACACTTTTGCGACTCCATGGCCCATAGCCTGCCAGGCTCCTCTGTCCAAGGCAAGAATACTGGAGTGGGTAGCCATTCCCTTCTCCAAGGGATCTTCCTGACCCAGGAATTGAACCCTAGTCTTCTGCATTGCAGGCAGATTCTTTACCATCTGAGCCACCAGGGTAGATTGAGAGTCTAGTGCAGTTGGAATTTACGTCACTCCCTGCCATTAATTTGATGCTGGGAAAGGTTGGGGGCGGGAGGAGAAGGGGACGACGGAGAATGAGATGGCTGGATGGCATCACCGACTCTGTGGACATGAGTTTGAGTGTACTCCGGGAGTTGGTGTTGGACAGGGAGGCCTGGCGTGCTGTGATTCATGGGGTCGCGGAGAGTCGGACACGACTGAGCGACTGAACTGAACTGAACTGAACCTTGGGCAAGTCACGTAGCCTCAATTTCCTCCTTAATATATGCAATAAGCAATCAGTCAGCCCTCCTTAGCACTGGGGGTAATGATCCTTGCCTGTCAGGGATATGGTAAGTATTAAATAAGAGCTCAGGAAAAAAAAAGGAACACAGGGCAGTGTTGGAAAGCATAGTCTCAGGACTCGGACAGTTGAGTTTAAATATTATTTATTTATTTGCCTGTGCCAGATCGTAGTTGTGGCATGTGGGACCTAGTTCCCTGACCAGGGATTCAGCCCAGGTCCTCTGCATTGGGAGCAGCCCTGACAGTTGAGTTTATATCCAACTTCCCTGGTGGCTCAGATGATAAAGAATCTGCCTACAATGCGGAAGACCCAGGTTCGATCCCTGGGTTGGAAAGATCACCAGGAGAAGAAAATGGCAACCCACTCCAGTATTCTTGCCTGGAGAATCCCATGGACAGAGAAGCCTGGAGGGCTACAGTCCATGGGTCACAAAGAGTCGGACACGATGGAGATGCAACTAACACTTTCACACTTCTGCCATCTCCTAGCTCTGTGACTCTGGACAAGTTACTTGACCTTCCTGAACCTCAGTTAGGCTTATTATGAATAAAACCGTGTCAGACCCTTCCTTAGTGCAGACACATTGTTAGCACTCAGTAGTACCTAGGATGTTGATGACAAAGTTTGCTTTGTGTGTGCCAGTTTCCATTCTTCTTTTCTGAGGGTCAGCAGCGACTGCTTTTCTCTTCCTGCCCAGATGGAGTCCGCCTGTGTGACCATCCATGAGGCTCTGAAGACGGTGATCGACTCCCAGAAGCATTACCGGCTCCGGGAGGCGCAGGACCGGGCCCGCGCAGAAGACCTCAACAGTCGAGTCTCTTACTGGTCCATCGGCGAGACCATCGCCCTGTTTGTGGTCAGCTTCAGCCAGGTGCTGCTGCTGAAAAGCTTCTTCACAGAGAAACGGCCCATCAGCAGGACGGTCCACTCCTAGTTGGGGTGCTCTGCTCCCAAGCCCCTTGCACCCCGGGACAGAGCAGCTCCCTTGGGCCTCAGGCTCCTGCGGGCTGGTGGGTGTACCCCAGGGTGGATGCCCTGTCACCTCACCTTCTAATCAGATGCTTGGTTCTTGTCCTCCACCACCAGCTGGAGCTCATAGAGCCCAGTTAGCAGGAGGTATCGAGCTGCCTTATATGTGCAACAGTGAATACAGAAAGGGTCTGACCAGGCAGGGACTGGCTACTGTGGGGGGCAGGCAGGCCGCCATCCAGTGGCCTGGCCAGCAGGAGGAACCCCAAGTGCCCCGGCCTCCAGGGCACAGCTCAGGGCTCTCTCTCTTTGCTCCATGATGCACAGCCCATTTGGCTTCTGTGTCCTCTCCCCTGTGGAGAAGACTGGGCCCTGAGTCTGGGCTTCCCTCCCTTGAGCTCTCTGTACCTGTGGAAACCAGGCCCTGAAGTTGCTTTGCAGAAACCCCACCCCAGGGAGCCCTGGAATCAGCCCTGGAAGCAAGAACAGATGGTAGCTGGGTGCTTTGGCTGGCTGTGTATCTCCTCGGAGGTGGGACTCCGGCTAATAAAATCTGAGTGTGAGCACCATAGAGACTTGTGTCTTTCTTTTTTTTTTTTTAATTAATTTTTTTAGGTGGTGTTGTTCAGTTACTAAGTTGTCTCTGACTCTTTGTGACCCCGTGAACTGTAGCCTGCCAGGCTCCTCTGTCCCCAACTATCTCCTGGAGTTTGCTCAAATTCGTGTCCATTGAGTCAGGGATGCCATCCAAACATCTCATCCTCTGCCGCACCCTTCTCCTTTTGCCCTCAGTCTTTCCCAGCACCAGAGCCTTTTCCCAGCATCAAGGTCTTTTTCTACGTGTAATACTTTATTATTTTTAATTGGAGGATAATTGTTTTACAATGTTGTGTTGGTTTCTGCTGTACAACAACATGAATCAGCTGTAAAGTATACATATATCCCGGCCTTCCTGGACCTCCCTTCCACCCCGTCCCATCCCTCTAGGCGATCACAGAGCACCGAACTGAGCTCCTTGTGCTATACTGCAGCTTCCCATCAGACATCTGTTCTACCCATGGCGGTGTGTATGTATCTGTGCTGATCTCCCAATTTGTCCCATCCTCTGCTTTCCCCGCTGTGTCCACAAGTCTATTCTCTAAGTCTGCTGCTCTATTCCTGCCCTGTGAACAGGTTCACTTGTACCGTCTTTCTAGATTCCACATGGATGTGTTAATACATAATACTTGTTTTTCTCTTTCTGACTTCACTCTGTGTATCAGGCTCTAAGGTCATTTTTTTAAATTCTTTTTTTATTGGTGTATAATTGCTTTACAATGTTGTGTTAGTTTCTCCTGCGCAGCAAAGTGAATCAGTTGTACATATACATATATCCACTCTTTGTGTCCCTGAAGGAGCTCACAGCTCAGTGGGGATCGCTGGCATGCATGTCAATAATTGGAGTGTGACAGAGCAAGTGATGCTTCAGGGATGGGTCTGTGTAGACGTTTGTGGAGGGGGCAGTAAGTTACTCTCTCAGCTGATGAAAACAGTGAAGTAGGGAGCTGGTGACTTTGTGGTCTCAGGCTCTAGTGGTTACTCTGAATGACTGAGTCATCATTTCATTTAAATATAGGGGCTCAGAACAGAAAAAGAAAAGACTGAGCAGTGCTGAGTGGCTGTCTCAAGATCATGTCCACAGCAGCCAGAGTGGGCTCCTTAAAATGTAAGTCAGATCCTTCACATCTGCTCAGAACCTTCCCCATGTCGAGCATGTTGCTCTCAGTTCATGGCTAAGTTCCCACCGTGGTGGTGAAGTCCTGAAGCACCTGGTGCATCACCTCTGGCCCTGGGAAGCCCCTACGCTATGCCATCCACTTTCTCCTTTCATGTTTTCCTGGCTTGCTATTCCCATCACACCAGGCCATGCCCCTACCCCAGGACCTTTGCACAGGCTATTTCCTCTACAAGAACACCCTCTCCCTGTTACCTACATGAGCTCTTCCTGACCAGTGTCACGTTCGCTGTGAGGTCTCCCCTAATGACTTTATTTAACATGGCATCATCTCATCTGGCCCTGGCCGTCCATGTCTGTCTTGGCTTTCCTTCTCTGTGTGTCATGTATCGCCACCCACAGATATGTTTACTTGTCTGCTTATTGTCGTGCTTACCTCATAAAGATGGAAGCTCCATGAAGGCGGGGCCTTTGTTTACTGCTGTATTCCTAGTGTGTAGAATAACTCCTGATAGATGCTAAGCTCTTAATATGTGTTAGTTGTTAGATGAACAGTCTTTCCCATTAGTAAGAAGCAAATGCATTCTGGTCAAATATCTAAATAGTAGGTCTTGAGGGCAGATATGTCTTTCCTAAAAAAAAAAAAAAAAACACAAATCTGAAATCCTAAGTTGTTTTAAGTGTTAATAGGGCCCTGTAGGGAACCAAATAAACAGTCCCCCTAGAAAGAAACTATGTAAACCTTACTTAGCTTGATTGAAAGATAAATCCTACTTAAACCTGTTCATAGAGTTTTAATGCTATTCTTCTCTCTTAAAGTACCAAGTATACATAAGAGATTTTTTATGAAGTATGTTTGGAGTATTCGTTGTGTAGTTGCTCAGTCATGTCTGACTCTCTGTGACCCCATGGACTGTAGGCTGCCAGGCTCCTCTGTCCATGGGATTCTCCAGGCAAGAATACTTGAGTGGGTTGCCATTTCCTCCTCCAGGAGATCTTCCCAAACCAGGGATCAAACCTGTGTCTCCTGCACTGACAGGTGGATTCTTTACCACTGAACCGCCAGGGACTTTCCCCATGTTTGGAGTATAGTGATAAATAGTATAACACATCCTTATGTTCCACTACCTGGATTAACCAATATAATGTGACTGGTTCCTCTTAGAGGCTCCCTGATGCTCTGTGCCCATCTCTCCTGCATTTTGCCTTGAGGCTTCCATGATCCCCACCTGCCCTTTAACAAGATTTCAGTGTCAGCAGCCAGGCCACAGGTGGCTTGTGTAGGGCACAATCAAGGCAGATCAGAGGCCCTGCCTCAGGATGTGGAGTGGTGGTTGACCAGCTGCCCTAGGGCATCTCCTCTTCCCTGTCCTCCCTCCCTAAGACCTATGGGTGATGGATTAGAAACTAAGGCTGCTCTCATCCCCAGACTGTTCTTTCTGAGAGTTTAAAGTGAACATCGAGGGCTTCCCTACAGGTCCAGTGGTTAAGAATTTGCCTGCCCATGCAGAGGACACAGGTTCCATCTCTGGTCCAGGAAGGTCCCTGTGCTGTAGGACAACTAAGCCCATGCTCCACAACAGGAGAAGCGACCACAATGAAACGCCCATGCACTGCAACTAGAGAGTAGCTGCCCCCATTCGCCTTAACACTGAAAGCTTGAATTCAGCAACAAAGACCCAGTGCAGCCAAAAATAAATTTTAAATAAATCAATAAAATAAAGTGAACAGTGAACAAGCTGCCAAGTATTGGATTGGCCAAAAATTCGTTTGGGTTTTTCCGTAAGATGTTTTGAAAACAAAACTTTTTGGCCAACCCAGTATCAGATAATGAGGGTTACTCATTGTGATACTCCATCCTGGGAAATATCCTTTCCCCGACACCTCCTTAACTTCTCTAGGGAGACACCAACCAGAGCCTGGTCTTTAGCACTTGCTTATAAAACATCCCAGACCCCAGCAGAACATGCATACCCAGGAAGAAACAACCAGACTCCCAAGATGAACAAAGAAGAAACACAACCCCTTGACCACCATCTAAACTATTGTTAAGCAAAATTGTTGGAACATGTGGAGCCAAATAATTTTTTTACACATTTTTCTTCTGATTATACTTTTTTCTTTTTTATTTATTTTTAATTAGAGGATAATTACAATATTGTGATGGTTTCTGCCATACATCAACATGAATCAGCCATAGGTATACATATGTCCCCTCCCTCTTGAACCACCCTCCTACCTCCCACCCCATCTTACCCCTCTAGGTTGTCACAGAGCTCCGTTTTAAGTAACATAGTAAATATACTCTAAAAGAGAAAGTGTTAGTCACTCAGTCTTATCCAACTCTTTGCGACCCCATGGACTGTAGCCTGTTGGGCTCCTCAGTCCATAGGATTCTCCAGGCAAGAATATTGGAGTGGGTTGCCATTTCCTCCTCCAGGAGATCTTCCCAATGAAGAGGAAAAGTTAAAATTTTACATAACCTTCTCCTTCTGTCTCTGTAACTCAGCTTGCCCCTTGCAAAGTCTAGATCACGTAGGTCATGTAGTCTCAAGTACTAGGAACTGAATTTTCTCTCACTCATCCTTGTCCTGCTTTTTGCAATTGCCCAGCCGCTGCAAACCTGCTTAATCATGCCTGCCCAGGTCAGGCATCCCCCTTCCCCATTTTGACCACTGTTCCTGCGCGTGAAACCCCTTAGTTTAAACCAGCCTGTTAACAGCTAGTGTTGCCCACTACAGTCTGTCTGTAAAAATTCTGTAATCCCTTTGTTCGGGGCTCAGAGGTTGGAGTGTTAACTCCTCTGGGCCCGCTGGCGTAATAAACCTGAGTTCTCCAACTCTCTGAGTGTTGTGCTTGATTTCTCAAGTACTGGTTTCTGCAACACTAACCCAGGAATCAAACCCAGGTCTCCTGCACTGCAGGAAGACTCTTTACTGCCTGATCCACCAGGGAAGCAACCAAAAAGAGAAAATGTTGGTAATGTTCAGCTGTAACATGAAGTTGTAATAAAGAACAAGTGGGAATGTTACAGATGAGAAATAAAAAAGTAGAAACGAAGGCCACCCTCAGAGGAGACAAAAGCATGAAATAGAGCTGATGTGTATGAAAACCCTCCTAGAAGGCAAAAAGAAGGGAAAAAGCTAAGAGATATGAAAAGTAAAAATGGTAGGAGATGGATAAGAGGTGAGCCTGAAGCAGAAAAAATATACTAGAAGAAATAATAAAAATATGTTTATCAGAATTAAAGAAAGATGAAAGATCTCAGAGCAAAAGGCTCATGGAGTGACATGGCAAACAGGGTGAGGACTGAGAGGGTGAACCCCCACATGGACACGGACATGTAAGAATTCCAAAGGCAAAGAGGAGATTCTAAATGCCTCCAGAGAGAAAGAACAACTCCTCCATCAATCAGAGTGAAATTAGATTTCACCATAGCAGCATGGCATGCAAGAAGAAGATGAGATCATATTTTTAAAATAGAAAAAGCAAGAGCAAAATAACCCCTGAATTTAGACACTGATGTCTAACCAAATTGTAAACATGAAATTGCACTGAAGATCTCAGGCATGTAGGGCCACAACAGAGAAGAGAACTAAACCTCAGAGATAGCCGTAACATGTATGAGAACTGATGTTAATTGTTGTTTAAAGATCTAGGGCAAGGACTTCCCTGGTGGTCCAGTAGTTAAGGCTCTGCACTTTCACTGCCAAAAAAGGCCAATCTATAGCCAGAGAAAAGAGGAAAGAAAATACACACATGCCAACCAAGTACTACCATTTTGAACAAGGTTGGAAAAGTTTAAAATGCAGGCAGAGAGACAGAAAAGCATGAGGATTGTAAGTTTAAGAAATCAATAGACATAAGTAGATAGAAGTTTGGGCCTTAAGTTAAAAACAAGCAGCCACCATAAAAACAAAATTGGAAAAAAAAATAATTTTGGAATCAGTGAAAGAAAACTTGATCTATCCAAGGAAAAATGGAAAGGAGGCAAAAAAAAAAAAAATAGCATAGTAAGTGAAAATAGGGGGAAAAAAAGTACCTTTGTATATTTCTAATGAAAGAATGATTATAATAAATGTGGTTAATTAAATGGGAAACTGTGATTAGATAAAAAAAATATAAGATCCAATAATATGTTTTAAGATATGCAT